>NC_045760.1:951607-1267142 GCF_009193385.2 Nasonia vitripennis
TTGACAATGCATACGCCTGGCTTTGATGTGCAAATATCAACGACACACAGGGTGGCTCCGTGTGTAATCTATGCAAACACACACATGATGTCAGTATCGTTAGGGTAATGTGTTATTCACAACAGTATACTACTCTCTACACCACCGACACATGCCAGCTCGTGATAAATAATTATCTTCCAAAAGATCAACTAATAGAGTATATATATAAAGGATAAAGAAAATAACCAATAAATAATTTGACTGATACATCTAGGAACTTACGTTTTTTGCTGATTATTGTGCGAACGTAAAAAATAAATCGACAACTAGAAAAAAACGAGAAAAGAAATAATTGTCCAGCAGCACGAACAAAAGTGTACAATCATTCCGTAGTCAAAGAACAAATATACGAAAAAAATCTCATTGAAATTTGAATTTGCAAAAAATTAACAGTTACATCGTTGAACGACAAATGAAGATAAATTCAAAGCGAAAAGTATAACAAGGTAGACTGAAAATATTAAAACTGGTGATTTACAACATCGATCACGGGTAATAATATACAACTTCAGTGTTCAGAATCGTCTTGATATGTATATAGAAAAGATATGCGTATAATATAGATATATATATTCAAAAAGTATTTACACAGGTATGTATATAAAGTAACAGATTGCTCAAATTATTTAAAGTAGGTTATTGTATGTAAATACCTTTGTAGTACAAAAGCAACACTCGAATTCGCTAGGAAATTCATCGACTTTCTCGAATTTCTCGGAATCCTGCTTGCCTTTTCTTCTATCTTTTTTGTCCTCTTCCTACAAATGTTATACACATTATGCCTGTAATCATTAGGGTTAGAACACAGCCATTCGCTTGCTTAGATACCACAAAATCGCCGTTCTGTCATTTTTTTCTTTATCGAGTTTTATCGTTACAGTTAGTCCACATGCCACAAAATAACAGCGATTTTATTCATCCGTGTGTAAGGAAATACCACATTAAATATCGGATCATGAATTCTTTCATCGGAATTCTCTTACGATGAGCATAAAATTTTACTGCAATATCTCCTTAGTCAAGTTATTAATCCACAAGTCAATGCACACAAAGATTAATCAACAAAAATATAAGATCATTATACCATGATGTAATATGTTGTAACATGTAATGAGATAAGGCGTTAATCGATGACTTTATGAATCGTCTCTATTTACATTGATGGGAATGAACTATAATACAACTTTGAAAACCTGCAAAGTACAACAATATCATTTACATATTGTAAAGTCAAGTGCGTTTCTCTAAACTACTACTGTGAACCGTGACGCGTGCGTAAACTTGGTCCGAAAATAAGTCAACCGGAAATGGAAAAAAAATCATACATCGAGAAAGAAAAATTACGCAATCTTCGCGAGCTGACATCGGATTTGAAGGCGCGCGTCACTCGCGTATAAGATAGCTGCTCCTTTGAGGGCGCGCGCGCCGTCGAGTGTAACTGTTCTAACGACCGGTGTGTATGTGTATAGAGAGTCGCGCTGCGCGAGCGCTTGTACGAAAATAAAGAGAACGGAAAATATTTTACCGCAACTCGTTGACTTTTCCTCGGCCGAGCCGCAATGCGACTCGAGGCTCCGTGTGCGGAATTCTTCGGCCGAGAGGAGAGGAGTGGGACGCGGAAGAGGAGAGGCGTAAGGAACAGCTCTCTTGCGAGCGCTCCGGGAAAATTCATAAAGAAAATTTCTTTATCTTTTAGTCTGGGGGGAGAGAAGAGATGAGAGTAAGCCAGGAGCGTGTGGCGGTAGGTAGCAAGTGTATGTAGGGGGGAAAAACACAACATTGACGATTTTCCTTTTCAACCCAGTCACTTTATTCACTTAAAAAGAGCCAACGTGTTGTACATTAATTATAACATTGCTTCGGTATATGTTCTTGCGGTTTTTCATTTTATTCATCTCTCGTATATTTAGCTTAGGCGAGGCAAAAGACCCCGTGTATTTTGAGTTGTTACAGTATTGACAAAACTTATTGCTATAGAGCTTTTCTCTTTTTCTCCGCGGATAGTTAAAGTAATAGTTAGACTGAAGTTTCGTTAATTTTTTCAAAGGCGGCGCGCATATGAGCTTTCGTGTTATTCTGTCGTGTGTAATGCGTCTATGGGTACAACGTAGTAGGCGAGAAGATTTATCGTAATTCACAATTCTTTTTTGTTTTTTCGTTGAACTATTTTTCGTCTAAAAATTTCGCTCGTGGTGTATGCAACGCTTGTCTAAAAAATTCGTATATATATATATATATATATATATATATATATATATATATATATATATATATATATATATATATATATATATATATATATATATATATATATATATATATTGTTATGAGTATCCAAACAGAGAATGTACTTCGTCAAAGGCAACATTGGCTGCTAAATTATTTCTTGCTTTCAAAAGTGACACCTCGGCGACTCTTCACATAAATCAAAACTCATTACATCACACATCTTATTCACAATATATATATGCATAGATAGTACACTTCACATCGTAGTAGGTATAGCAATAGTAATAATAATAATAATAACACTAGTATATAATAATCACTTAATCAGACTATCGTGAACGGTCAGACACAAACTAGCGAACGCGCGCTACTCGCTCTGTTTTTTTCTTCCTCGGCGGCAATAACATAAAAGCCCTGAAGTTTTTCGTGCGCGAGAGGCGATGCAGACTCATACAAACTATATAGGCGTGCGCGCGGAGAGGGAGAGAAAAAGCATCAGGCGTCGCGAAAGTCAGCTCGTCGATTAACTTTTTCCGCGCGTCGTTTTTGCGCGCAGTACACTTCGGCGAACTGCAGCTAACGAGAAGCCGGAGCTGGTGTACATAGTTGCTTTTATTCGCTCGGCTCGATAAACAGCCGTCATAACAATATTAACGAAGCTTGAGCATTGTTTAACAAAAAAAATTCTCCCCCTCTCTTTCTCTCGGGGCTTCGCGCTGAAAGCGAGCTTTCTCTCGCGAACACAAATGCACTCGAGCGGAGGCGAAACTCTCGAGAAGATCGTTATTGCAATATTTTGATAACCGCGCGCGGTTCGGTTTTTGAACATTTCGTGGGAGAGAGCTTTCGTTGTCTATTGTGTTGCGCGTAACAGAAGCGAGATACTTACTATTTCCGGATAAATACAGTACAACAAGTCGAGCGCGGGAAAATCAAGGATACACCGGTTTACAGAATAATTATCGAGGTTTTCGTTTCGGATCCGAGCGCGAGTTGCTCGACGAGGGTTCATAGACACCGTCCGTGAAGTATGCAGGTATAGGTAAAACTCGCACTCGCAAAAAAAAAACTTGGTCCTCTCGCTTTCTCGATGGATTGCACTCTGCTACTATACGCCGCGCGTGTACATAGTATGCGAGTCACGGGTGCAAATCCACTTTCGAAGGTAAACACGATATTATAAAGAAGAAGAAGAAGCAGAAGAAGTAGAAGAAGAAGCAGAAGTGGTAGTAACCACCAGGGAATGTATGAATATGTAAGTACTATTTATACGCGTATTATATAGATAAAGTTCGAGAGAGAGTGAGAGAGTGAGAGAGAGAGAGAGAGGGAGAGCGTGGTATAGCCGAGTCGTCTCACTTTTTCCTCGCTCGGTCCTCCTCTCGCAGCCGAACTTCGATCTCTCTCTCTCTCTCTCTCTCTCTCTCTCTCTCTCTCTCTCTCTCTCTCTCTATTCGAGCTGTCCGGGGTCAATTTTCCACTTGGTCGCTCTTGCCTTCGCGCGTCCCAATAACTTTTCCTCGCTTCTCCAAACGCACGTTGAACAGCATTGTCTTTCTCTCTCTCTCTCTTATTTTTCTTCGCGCATGTATAATTCGCGAGCACACACTTCTTGCTGCGTCTCGTGTCCGTCCCGCGTCCGTCTCTCAGCCGGGGCTGCGCTGGATTTTGAGTGTGAGTGAGTGTGTACGTGTGTATTACGTAAGTGGGATAAAGCGTTGCTCTCTGCGTAATATACGTCCCTTATCCTCACCGTCCTATGTCACTCCCTCTCGCAGCTATACGGCACTCTTGCGCCCGGCTATTAGCCTCGCTTTGTCTCTTTCGCTCTCTTTATTCCATTTGCCTTTCTCGCTCTCGCTCTCTTTCTCTTTCTCTCGGCTTTAGAGATCTTCGTCGAGTATGGATTTCCGCCCCTGCAAGGTAAGAGGTCAGAACTGAAATTCAAATTCAACGTGAAAAGGTCGCTTACGGCTGCTTTGACGGGCGGGAAAAAGTGCCTGGAATATTCGCGGGGCTGGACTACTTGAACTTTGGTAGCAATTTCGCATTATACGAGGCTTATACGAGCGACGTATATCTCATCAAGTCGAGCTCCTTTTTTACAAAAGACTCTTTCGAGAACGTGCGAGAGAGAAGCCATTCGACGTCAAATAAAAGCGCGCGGTAGTCATACAAATGGATTTTAATCAAAGCGCGCTCTCTTTTTCGTTCCGATCCCGGAATCAATTGCCGTCACGTTTCCATGCACTTTTTCGCGCAAATGAGAGCCCTGTGCGACCGTAGCATCTGCCCCGTAGCTTTTTTCCCCCCGGCAGCTCACGTAGCTGTAGGTACTCACACAGTCAGGAGAGAAGAGCTACGAAATAAAAATCGCATTCCCGTGTCGTCCTCTGTATATGGACTAGACTCTCTGACGCGCGCACACATAACACAACAAGCGGGGATATAAGGGTACGGAGGGATGAGGCGGAGAAAAAGCGGCGTATCACTGCGCGTGGGGGAATCTGGAGTGAGTTATACAAGCGCCGAGGCGGAGGGGAATATGGACTGCAGGTATGCGCGCAAGACAATAAAAAACGGTGCTGCTCTATATGCCGGCGAAGATGCAAATACGTGCGCCGCTGGGCCGTCAGTGAGTCTATAAACAAACTGTCGCGCAAATTGCTCGGATGTATGCATACGGCTCTTTCTCTCTTGGGCTGTGTACTGCACCGTATAGGTATATATATTTTTGGCGTAGTACGAGTTCGCGAGTGCGGCGACAAATTGCAAAGAGTGCGAGAGGCGTTTATTTAGGTCTCGAGAGTGAAAAATTTGGGATGTTGCGTGGGTTTCAGACTTTTTTCAGGGCTCGCGTTATTCGGCCTGGGAGATACGTACCGCATGCAGCGTACAGCTGAAGCCGAGAAGCTCGTTTATCGTATTATATGCATTTTGGCGTTTCATTCGCTTATTAGAGCTTCTACGTATAAGTATTAGTTTCTGCCGCACGCGCGAGGGTCTTGCGAGATTGAATTTTGTCGTTGGAATACGGCGTCTTTCACCCCTGCAGGACTGAACAATAACGGAATATTGAGAATTAACGACCTACTTGCGTTTATGAAATTCATTCGACGGTACAGAATGCATAAAAATAAATTCGAGCTTTTAGCGCGAATCGATGCGGCAAACGGGAGCTGGGAAGTCGTACAGCGATGCAGTATCGTTGTTATGCTAACTGCGCGTTATATAAATGCGCCTACTCGTTTAATTTTCCGAGAAATCAATCCGCGAGCTTTGTAGGTCATTGGTTTGGAATCGGATGCCAAAATATTAAAATTCAAAATGGCGAGCGACCCACGGCTGCTGCTGAACTTTTTCCCGGCGTCCTGCAAGGGCGCGTAAACGCGTATCAGAGAAACCTTCCAGATGGTGTACGCATAATGAGCGCGACGCGCCAGACCCTCGTAGTGCTTCTAATTTATCACAAGTCAACGTACCTTCATCTCTCGGCCTCACAAGGACACTTATATACATAATTCTCTGTCTCTTAATCCTCGTATACAGAACACAACGGCTAGTCTCTCTTTCTCTTTGTCTTCGGGTGTACGAAAATAACGCATATTATCTATGAGACGAATGTCCTGCACTCGTCTCTCTTTCTCTCTCTCTCTCTCCCTCTCTCTATTATACGTGATATACGGATATCTCAGTCTTTGCTACTATAAACCAACACCGTGCATCAATTTGCATTGCATTCGTTTGCACCCTATGATATACAGATATATATATATAGTCTCTGTCTCGTTGGATCATCGTCAGATGCCATCTTTGGTCTCTTTTCTCTCACACAGAGCGACGCGCACATCTCAGTTTCGCTTTTGGGAGACTTTGAGGATGCCACCGCGAGGTTTCCTCGCACCTTCGCCAGCCTGAAAAGTGTACCTTTATGTGCGTGTGTGCGTGCGTGTTAGTGTTTCTTCAATCGCGACGCGCCTTATTCTTATATCGTTAATACGTTATCTGATTTCTGGACAATATATAATTGGGGTTTTTTGTTAAAGACGCGCGAGAGAAAATTATAACTGAAAAAGATGAGCGTGGAACTGCGTATAAGGGTGTAAACACGCGAGTAAAGTGGGATTCACTTATTCCTTTTTTTCGCGTCCCGCCTGGTCAGCAAATACTTGTGCTGCTGCGGAAGGAGTGATTTTTTGTCGTCGCGCGCACGCGGTGAAGTATTTTTATTACCGTCAGAAACTAGTTATACCCTTTACCGGCGTTAGCCAAACTTTTTGCCATTCCCGTCGTCGAGGCATTTCTTTGTGCCCACTGACCAGTACGTGCCAAGTTTTTTTTTCTCTCTCTCTCTCTCTCCCTTTCTCTCCCTCTCTCTCTCGCTCCTCAGCTGGCTCAGCGGAGTATTTTACAATTTACATAGTTTAATAATGCATGTTAGAAATGAAGGTCGAAGCTCGTCTTTACATGTTAATTTCGGCGCTCTGCACTCGGGCATACGCCGCTGATCAAGCGACGCGAGTGACGTTACGTATAGAATTTACTACTTCGTTCCACATTATACTCGAGCGGGCTTATACTACTGGCACGAATTTTTGGAAAATTCATCACAGCGTATGATTTATACGTTCTATATACTTCCAAGTGTAAAAAGCTCGAGATGAGGGAAAGAGAGAGCTTTTCAAGAGTTTGGAGAAACGCACTGTAACTTTTGGCTCTCGATGATTCTTCGAAAAATCATCGTTTTTCACGCTCACGATCGCAGTTATTTTATCCATATACCGTTACAAAGAAACGGGTGCGCGGACCTTGTGCTGACATAATGAGTGAAACTCCTTAATGAATTGTGGTTGCATTAAAGTATGAGGGTTAAAAAAAGAAAAAAAAATCACATTTGAAAATGAGTCCATGTATAATATAAAAATCCGTGATGCAGGGAGCGGGAAAAACACAAAGAGAACAATAACGATAAGACGAAGCGTTTCCACTTTGCGCTCGTTTCTGCCTCACGCTCGCGCGAGCAATGATTTACCACCCCCGCGCGCAGGATATGCATTCATTAAACTATATATAACGTACGGCTGAGATCGAAACGAAAGTCCGTCTTCGGAGTAACGAGACTAAAAACTCGATAAATCACGTCAATTCTCTTGGATGCGCGCAAAATCGCGTATAATCTTCGAAAGTTCAATCCGCCGACGCGTCCTAATTTGGATATCGTAGCTGCCGAGAGAGAGGGCAGATTGTAAATTGCATTTAAAGGCGAAAAAGCGAACGATGCTCGAACGTGTTGAACCCCGCATTTTTCTTCCTCCCCTGCTCCGCCTGATAAACGGCTGCAATTTCGCCTAATGCCCGGGAAAGTTCTCCTACGCGCCGACGAGAGATAATCTTTTCGTCGATACACACGCACACACGAACGCGAAGTTCGGCTCGAAAATCAAGAACCTCCAAAAGTTTTTCGGCTAAGGACACACGTATACACATGTGCCTATAGATACTATACACAGCGCGTATCGCCGCGCGCCGCGCAGCAGCCGCGATTGAACTTTGCGCGAGGCAGAAACTTCGCTCAGCAACTAAATTGCAGCTCCGTCGGTAGTTCCGAGTAGTAACGGATCGGGCGCTCGAGCGCGGCCTGAATCGGACGTTAATTAAAACTTCTCGCCGCGTATTACATACTCGGTTAGCTCATTTTTCCGAAAGCGCCCTTGTTGTCTTTGAAATTCCAAAAACTCCGCGCGAAACTCGCCAAATGGAAGCAGCGTACGTATGCTAATCGCCCTCGAGGGCACGAAATCATTCTCGCGCCGCGCGAGTTCTCTTGTAACACGAACGACGGAATTTAATCAGAATCTAATTTCGTCACGTGTGCAAACAAGCGGGCGCTGAATAATTCCGGAAATTTATTCGCGCTGCGCAGCTCAAGATTCGAGAAAGAAGAGTCACGTAGTTAATTGAGTTGCAGTTCAATTATATTTGTCCAAATGGAATTCTCTCAGACTCGGAGAGAATTGAAGCTACGAAAATCCGTCCGTTCAGCGCGCCGCATCGGAGCCGCCTCCGCAGTTGCGCTCGGAAAAACCGATCCATCATCGCAGAGCCGCCGAGAGTGAGACGCCGGCCCGCGAGCGATGAGGAAAAGAAAGAACGTGCAACACGCTTCATAAAATCGGGCTACAACGTAACGTGTATATCACAGGTGCTCTCGCAGGTCGACGGAGCTCGATGCGTATGTAACGAACGAAAACACAGAGATCAACGAAAGAGAAAATATTGGGAGAAAGTTAGGCGTGGGTCTAGATGTAACGTATAATCAGTGGTATGAAAACTCACGCTGGGCGTGGTGATGGACTGGTTGAGCTGCTGGGCGGGCACCTGGTCGTAGTAGTTGTCGGCCTGGTTGCTGGATATGTTCTGGGCGAAGTCGAGGAGCCGGCGGTTCGGGCTGTCGGGCGTGTTGGACAGGTCGTTCTGCAGGTTCGGGAAGCAGGATGAGTTGCTGCGCCGGTGCTTAGAGGGCCCGTAGTGCTCGTAGCTGCGGTAGCAGCCGGGCCCGGTCTGCGCGGGCCCCCGGCCGCAGGCCGACTCGCCCTCGGTGCTGTTCCCGTCGACGCCCGACATGTTGTGACCTGCCGAGATAAACACAATGACGCGCGAGCGCCGTCAGTTCGGGACACCTGGCTGCGCGGGATAGCCCTGACGCTTACAAGCGAGGAGAGCAAGACTCTTTTTTTATTTATACTGAATTGCTTTATACTTAATTCTCTTTTTTTTCTATACAACAGACTTGAAAAAGAAAAAAGGTGGTGGTGTGTGTGTGTGAGAGATTCAGAGAGATACAAATATTGTGCGTCGTCGTGTGTGGACGTTATAATTACGTATAATAATATAACATAAGGTATAGATTGCGGGCTCTGTTGTAACATTCGACGCAAGCGTGTTGGAAGGGCCAGGGCTATATAGAGAGGGGCAATTTCGGTGAGAGGGAGGATTATTGGCTAGAAGCGATATATAGTATAGATACGATATTACAAAGATATTGGGCTAGCTGGCTCGGGTTCGCTTTGAGAGAGAGATAGAAGCCAGCTGTGGAAGTACATCTACGGAGTTTGCTGCGTCTTCAATGATAATAGTATAGATGCGGAGAAGCGCAAAGGAGGCTACAGCTACGGGTGTATGGATAATCGCTCGTTCGCTTAACTTTAATGGGCTGTTTATGCGATTGTAAATATGCTGCTTTATTAGCTATATAGCGCTCAGCGTTGGAATCGTCGGAATGATAGATGAAAGAATTTCGTTGCGGGGAATCATCTCGGATAAACCCGATTCGAGAGGTGGGATTAAATTGGCGAATAAACTTTGCGAGTTATGCAAGAATTCCTCGTCTGCGTATTTTTATCAACGCCCAAATTTACCGTGAGCTCGGCTTACCAAACAAAATTTTTTCATCTATTTTCGTAAATTCGGTCAAAGATTCAAACAAATAAAGTGTGTGTGTAATGCTGAGCCAATGAACTTTCTCAAAAACACAAGGAAACTAAATTTTCAGAAGCGTGCTGAAGCAGCATTATCTCTCTCGAAGGCCTCGTGTGGCTCGTAGCTAAATTCTCGTCCGAGTGTACGCTAGAGTATCACTTGGACTTTTTAAGGCTCGCGCCTGCTTGGTGAATCAGTACTCTATTGAAGTGGAGTATATGATAAACGTAAGGTCTACTACGCAGCGTCAAAAATAAAAATCTGTTTCGTCATTGCAGAGAAAAATGCACGAGTGGCTACGTCACTCTCGTCAATAATAGACCTACGCATTACTCGAAAATTCTAGAGAGCAAATCTATTTGATGCATATCGAAAGTCTCTAATTCTGTCCAACTATTGCATATGCACAAGCTTTTTGGGGCTCGAAACACAATTTTTATGTGAATTTATTTGAGTTTCAAGTTGCGTTACTTTCAGGTCCACGAATAAAAAGGTATGACCCACATTCTGCTCGGACAATAAAGGTATTACGTCTTTTTTTGTTCTACTTAGAATACAGAATGCTCGTAACGAATCGCAAAAAATTAAATTGACTACAGATTCTTTCACGACTAAAATAAAGTATTTTTCAGACCACTGGTTTTGATAAGCCAAGTCAATAAATTTGAATGATATGCCATAAAAACGGCGGATGTGCGTTTCATCGAGGAGATGAGTAATCGGAAATACGTCCATATTTTCAGTCAATAAACTCATCAAAGTCGCCTATTAACTCGGCCAGAGGCACTCAAAAAATAAATAACTCGAAACTCAAAGGAGACAGATAAAAATATATGTGATCCCAGCCCCGCCATTCGGATCTCGCGCGTGCGAAATTCTCGACTCGTTCGATCACAGAGGCCGCCGCCGCAGCCGCAAAGATACACTGCCGCTACGTATATTAGCTGTACCCACAAACGAACGGCCTTTGCGCGCCACTCACAAAAATCATCCCGTAAAGATGTTGCATAGATATTGAGGCCGCGAACGCGCTCGCGCTCGTAAACCCAAAAACCCAGAATCCTTTATATCTGTGCGCAAGTTGCAAGTATAGAGGAAAGAGAGAGAGAGAGAGAGAGAGACGCATAGCACACGCGCGCCCGTCGAACTCTGATATACAGATATACTCGACGAGAGAGCGAGATGCTCGCGAAGACGCGCGAATTTCGAATGGGTGGGTCTATCGTAATTCACTCTATTACGCTCTCGAAGCCTCCCACGCGCCAAAGAGATATCCGTCTCAGCGGTAGCTTCGCTCTTCTATACTCGCGAGCGAGCGAGCCTCTAATAAATTACTTTTATTACCGACGACTGAGAGTCAATGAAGCGGCGCGAGTGTATACAGAGTCGAAGAGAGAATGAAGAAGAGCTGGATGAATGCTCGAAAGTTTTCTTCCGCTTTTTTTTTCTCGAGTGAATGTATTCGAGCAGCTCCTGCTTTGCAGCGAAATCCGCGCACTTCCTTCGACGTCTATACAGGAGCTTTGAGTTGCAAGCGCGCTGCAAGTTTAATTTAACGTTTTCAGACTATTTTTACGAGCCGTTGCATAATGGCCTTTGCCGATGCGACTTTTACGTTCATCGCGATTGTTCGAGCATCTCGCAGATGATCACGGCGAACGTCGCTCCTCGCTAAAACTTTAAGTGGATTTCAGCTTGTTTTTTTCTCTAGCTTTGAAATTCAACAAAGGTCCTTATTATTTTAATTTTAACTTTTGGGACACGCGCGACTCTGCCTAGTAACTAACATCTTATTTGCATAATTCAACAAAGTACCTTGTTATGCGAAGATTAAAAGCATGCAAATATTTTTATAAAAATTTTCACTGTGAAGCAGAAGAGACTTATATTTTCGCTTGGAAACGAGCGTGGGCGGAGCAAAATGAAATTGAAAAAAGGCTAGTATGTAATCAGCGAAACAAAGGTAAACGAAGCTGAAAATTTAGTTTGTCGCTATTTTGTAATTGCGCATAATTGGATTGAGCTGCGGTTCGCTGCGTGCGCTAATATACAAATGCTGCGGATATCGAATTTTCAAAAATAAAAAACTTTATTCCAAACTACACTTTGACTGAGCAAAAATTTTAAATCATTCACGCCGTTTTCTGCATCGAAAACTATTGCACAGAGAAAACCATGTGAAATATTCAATTTTAACACTTGCATAATCTTGTGACAACTCGTAGGCGAACGAGGTACTTCGATGTATCACACTAGGAGCTGCAATCGGTTTATTGTTCGACGAAGCAGTTTCAAGCACGGATATATACTGTTTTTTCTTTTACTGTACATGTAGGTGATCATTACGTATTTATGGACAGCTTCGCGAAGTAATCGACCCCGCGTACGCAGAATTCTATACGTCGATCGCGTTCTATTTGTATTGTTTGTAAAAAGAGTGTTTGAAAGTAGCTGAGCGAATTAAACTAATTGACAGTACAATTACATTGAGCTTTAGTACGTAGTCAACTATTTCTCTGTGCAAACACATCCACTCATCAGCACACGCTCGCGTAAAACAATTTGTCAACGTATGGCAACACTAAATAGAATAATTTGGCCGTACAACAGCGATGCTCTTTCAAAGTCGTGTGTGCAGCGTTAAAATTCTGCAGCAGCATTAACGGATGTTTACCTCGGTCGACAATCCCGTTCGCGATTCGAGCTGAAAGGAAAAATCTACTAATTTTCACGTTGAACACACAGCACAGAGTGCTTGGTTTTTAAGTGCTGAGCCTACAGACACCATCCCCACTAATTTTCATTCTTTTATCATTTGACTGCCACTACAAGTTAATTTTGTCGATTCGATTCGCACAGCCCTCGGCTGGTTTGCTGACTGAGAACAAGATAACGAAAACAAAATCGGAACAAAGGATCGGCCGTTGTCAAATGAAAACCTGCGCACGACTACTCAGCGATGACAACAGCACAGAAATATAAACATCAATGCGGTATGCTATGGTTATAGATGTTTGACAATTTGTTAGTACAGAGAGGCGATGTTTCGTCGAGTAGCGCATACCTCGAACAGCAGGTATGCGATACTCGCGCTAAAGGTAATATAGAGAAAGTCGCGGAACAAGAGAACGCGACAACCAAAGCAGAGGCACTGATATAGAATGCTATCGAACAGTAAAGGTATACTAGAATATAAAAGAGATAGAGAAAAAAGGCTAAAAATGATCAAAAGTAAGACTACGTATTTGAAAGATTTATTTACCTATCACAATGGCTCAAACTCTTAAATGGAAATTCGGTACGTGAGTCCAATTAGTTAATTTCTACTGACTACATTGGGTACTACATTTTGTTTATATTCGTCAAAAAAGTAAGAGAGGGCGGGGGAGTACAAGTAAAAAAAAAGAAAAAAGAAACACACATCTCTAAAACCGAAAGCAGCGCGTGTAGCTGCTTTTGGCCTATCGGACATGACAGGAGTGCGTCGCAGCCGCAAAGAACCTAAAAGAGCAGAAAGAAAAATGCGTCTGAAGAGCGCTAGAGCCGGGCATGCCTCGACGCATTTTTCTCGCGGTCCGCTGCTCTTTTGGGTGGTTTGTCGGCTCGCGCCCAAGAGGTCGGGAAAGCGCCCACAGTCGCGCGTCTTTCGGGGGTGGTGGGGGTGATACAAGAAGAGAGAAGAGAAATAGGAGGAAAAGCGTTAGAAGAGGAGACTCACCCGTGTCGACGATGACGTCGATGAGGTCCATGCTCTTGGCGAAGGCGTCCCTCAGGTTGATATGGTGGAAGGAGACGATGCTGCCCTCGCGCTTGGCCCTCTCGAGGGCCTCGCGCCTCTTGAGGGCCTTCTCCCGCCTCATCTGGTTCTTGTAGAACTCGGCGAAATTATTGACGATAATGGGAATGGGTAACGCGATTACCAGGACACCACATATACAACACACACTACCGATGACCTTGCCCAACGCCGTAGTGGGGTAAATGTCGCCGTAGCCAACGGTGGTCATGGTAATGCCCGCCCACCAGAACGTCTCCGGAATGCTTATGAATTTGGTCCCGGGCTCCTCCTTCTCGGCGAAGTAAGCCAGGCTCGAGAATATGAGCACGCCCATGGCGAGGAAGAGCATCAGCAGGCCGAGCTCCTTGTACGAGTTCCTCAGCGTGAAGCCGAGGCTCTGGAGGCCGGTCGAGTGCCGCGCCAGCTTCAGGATCCTGAGGATCCTCATTATGCGGAATATCTGCACGACCCTGCGCACGTCCTGGAACTGGTCGGTCGCGTTCTTGTTGGTCTCGACGAGGAAGAGCGACACGTAGTACGGCATTATCGCCAGCAGGTCGATCACGTTCAGGCCGCCCTTGAAGAACTTCCACTTGTCGGGCGAGGCGCTGAAGCGCAGCACGTATTCGAGCGTGAACCAGGTGATGCAGACGGCCTCGACCATCGCCAGCTGGGGATTGTCTTGGATGTTGCCGTCCTTGTCCGAGCCTTGCATGCTCGGGATCGTGTTGAGGGTCAGCGCGATCGTCGACAGCACGATAAACAAGATCGATATCACAGCTATCACCTGCAATTGTCAAAAGCCAGCCCTCTCTTAAGCCGATCTTTCTCTCTTATTCCTCATATTGCTCCTTATTTATCCTCCTCCTACCCTCGCACACACATACCAGCTGCACTCGCGCCTCCTGAACTTGCCACCTATAACCCAGAGCGACCCTCGACCTTCGTGCCGCGAGGCTATTTGCACCGATTGCCCTTAACGTGACGCGGCTACGGCCGGCTGGCCCCCGCTGTAATTGCGCGCTGCAACTCCAATCAAGATCCCCCCCTCGGAAATTGCCCCGATCCCTATCGGCCCCGCACATGTTAATTCGGATTTTTACACCCGCCGCCGCGTTTTACAAGCAATAACTGATGGCAGCTGCAGCTATCTACACTGAGAGGCATATATACATTACAGAGTACAACAGAGTTTACGGATCACATGTGCAGACTCTTGGCTCGCGCGGCACCCATCAGCAAGCAGCATAGATATACAATATACAGAATATTATAAGATATAAGCGAACAAAGTATAAACACAGACACAGAAAGTTATATACGCATACCTAATGCAAGCGAGACGTCCTCATAGACTTATCTATCGCCTGTCTCCCGATACCTCCCGATTATTAATAGCCCGAGCCGCCATTATTTATGGCTCGTAAAACAATTTTCGCGTGCCCGCCGAGCGAGAGAGAGAGCGCGGCGCCAAATCGGCCGATAGTATATCACAGGTGCGAGTGTATAGATAGATTCCATATCCTTGCGTCCGGACAATCGGGGAGCAGCTCTATTATATCCGATGCATAATCGATCCCAAGCTCCTTTCCAGATTCAGCCCCTGCCATGTACCCGGGAGTAAGATAGCGATCGAGCGGAAGGTGAAATCCAGCTCTGTTCTGCATAATGCATTATCCGCATATCCACGCAGCAGCAGCAGCAGCAGAAGTGACGAGAGGGGTAGAATCAAATAATGTCGTCGATATCCTCGCCGAGTCATTAGCGGGAATTCCAGCACCGCAGTCGTGTAGGGCACACACACACACACTACTCTGTGGTTGGCCTACTTTTTTCGTTGTCGAACTGTGTCAAAATCGACGCAAGCTCTCGTGTGCGTATAGCGCGCGAGGCCGCTCGATGCCAGCTGATTATGCCATCAATATTCATCGACATCGACGTTCTTCATTTTCCAGCTCCTTCCAGCTCCTGCGCCAGACCACGCCATGGTCTTCCTCCTCCTCTTCTTTGTTCGACGCCGCTCGCGACTTTCGCCTCTCTCCCTCTCGCGTATACACTCGAGCTTCGTTGGCTCTTTTTTCTATACCGCGAGTCTTTCGCTCGGATATACGACGCTCGCTTTCAACACGCGATATCGGCAGCCTTTGTGTACACGCCTGCGCGGATAGATTTATATCTTAGATACCGACAAAATGCCTGACACAAATATAACTTCTTTTTTCCCGCTCCTCGCTGATTGAAATTGAAGGTTTATCGGCGGCGGCGGACTCGGGCGGAATCTTTATGTGCGTAATAATAATTCGTATTTAAATCGCGAGTACGGCCCTTGAATTATCGACTCCTGATTTCCATAGCTTCCGCCTCTCGGAGATATCCGCGCGCAGAGTACGCGGGCCACTTGGAAATATGTACGAGAATCGTCGATTTAATTTTTAAGCGATTTGCATACCAACGCGCGCCCTCCATCGCGAATTCATTCGCGACTGGATGTATTCATACGCGGTAAAAACGCGAAATCGAACTCTTCGGGAAGCGATTACTATTTCAGAGGTCGTGTCGCGAGATGCATATCGGAGTGCATAAACTCGCATATAATGCGCCGGGCAGTATAGAGAGAGAGAGTTACTGCGAATTTCGTTTAAAATATTAGAAACACGCGACCGCGCGCGCGAAGCTTATATGCTATATATAGCTAAGTCCATTATGCACCTCATCGTTCACCCGCCGACGCGGAAACTCTCATCCGCGCGACAAAGGATTTTCCCGTAAGAGCTGTCGGGGGGGGGGGGGGGAGGGCGACAAAAAACGTATACATGGAATGCTCGAAACTAGCCCCGGTATAAATTCTCCGCCGGTGGGAAAGCGTATGCAAATACGAACGCGTATACGCGGTCCGAAAAAAGAAGCATCATTTATATCAGACAGTCTCCTCAGCCACGGGCCACTTTATCCCCCCATCTGGCATAATCAAAATTTCAAGCTCCTAAATTCGCCTTCATCCTCTGCGCATACACACACTGCTCGCCATATATATATACAGCGGAACAACTACGACGACGAAGACGACGACGACGACGACGACGACGACGACGTATACATAACACCAATACACAATATGATACATATTCTTTCCTCGCACAAACACCCAAGAGATATACCCACACACACACACATAAGAGCACAGCACACATAAGCCTGCGCACAGTATAAATCCTCCTCAAGACCCCGTTCCCGCAGGCGCGGAGCGCGCGCGCGTGTATGTGTCTGCGTCTGTCCTGCGCGCATTAGCCGCCGTTGTAGAGTGGCGCAGCGTAGAATAGTATAGAGATACAGAAGAGAGGAGAGTAGATATAGCAGAGTAGAGTGAAGTAGAGAGATACACAAACAGGGAGGGAGACGCGTGTGACAGGACATTCCGTCTGAGTATTATGACGCGCGGGTATACGGCCCTCTTTAAAAGCCGGAAAAAAGCGCGTGCGAGTCCGTCCGATCGGCGATGATTACGCAGGCCGATGATATCGACCTTGTTCCGTCTCGCGCGCGGCTATACGTATACACCGTAGCGCAGAGGAGCACGAGCGAGCGCGACGTGTATATCGACCAACTCTCTCTCTCTCTCTCTCTCTCTCTCTCTCTCTCTCTCTCTCTCTCTCTCTCTCTCTTTCTCCCGTGTGTTGTTACAAATATAGGCGGAATCGATAGACGCTCGCGGCGGCGTGTAATATCCGCGCCTTCCTTTTTACCTCCCTCGGCGACGTTTTCTCGATTTAGAAGCAGGTTTTTACCCCCTTCGGCCTGGAAAGGCTCCGCCGTCGCGCTTCCGGGAAAACGATCGCTCGCGCTCGTCCTTTCTCGAGAATTTCATTAGTTCGATAATGTACCCGCGCCGAGTTTCGTGCACCTCTACCTTATAAACTCTCGAGTGTTTCGCGCGCGCGGATACTTTCCAGCTGCGAAAACTTTGCGCAGCTATTCCGAACTTTTAATCGCGAGACTCGATGACCCGATCGTCGCCCGAGAGAGAGAGAGAGAGAGAGAGAGAGAGAGAGAGAGAAATTTGCAAAGAGCATCGAGAAAGGACACTCGATACCGTGTCAGAGCTCGATGCCACACATCGATAGCGCGCTCGGCGTTGCTTTACAATTTATTTAAATATTTCAGAGCATTCCGATATTTGTACCCGTACGAACCCGTTATTTCCCGAGGCTCGTCGGGTATAATTATCCGCGCGGGGTAAAATCGATCAGGCGCGCGCGCATAGGAACGACCTTTATGAATGAAGCGTTGCGCTCTGAAAAGCCATCGGACTCGCCGGAGAAGCTGCGCGACGAGACAAGAAAGTCGACGTAGTCCGCAGTAGTAGAGAGAGACCATTCGTCAGCCGGCAGCGTGGCCCGGACCCTTTTTACTTTATTCTTCAATCAACGCGCGGCCGCGGGAAAAAGAAGTCGACTCGTTCGTATCTGGGTCAAATTTATCCGACTGGAAAAGCATAATGAGGTAAAGTTCCCGAGTGCGGCCACTTCGCGCGCTACATAGGTATACACGGGCGCTCGCGGGCCATTCTTCAAAGATTTTCCATGATCGACGACTTTGCGGAGCCGGCGGAATTCAACGACGATGGAATAGGGGATGGGAACGGGGGACAAAGGGATACAGAACGGCCTCGAAAGTGTATAATGGCGCAACTCTGGCCAATCGTTAACAAATGGGCCACTGGTACTCGTCCCTGTAATTACACTTTCAATGTTTTTGTGCGCGCGCTTTAATTTCACGCAGCCACTGATGGCGTGCGTTTTCACAGCGCAAAATTGTACACAGCGCGTGTGTGTAAATTTCACGCGAAAACTCTAGGTAACTGAAAGAACTACTTTTTGCAAAGGAAAATCACTACTCGACTACGTTTAACGAAGGCTTTTTGTGTATTTGTCAAAAATGACACAAAAACGAACTCGGTCTGCCGACGCAGCGTTTAGCCGCGTCATTAGCGGAGGACGCACCAGTGGCATATCGGCGTTCATCCATTGGCACAAAAACATCGGCCGTGTAAAGCAAGCCCATCACACATCCAAGAGTGGGTAGTCGAGAAAAAAGTCGTCACGCCCCTGATCGTCGTCACAGTCCGTGCGTTACAGAGAGAAAAAGGTGGAGCGACAGAGAGAAGTAGTAGAGATAGGTGGAGAGCGAATTAGAAGAATTAGCAGAGAGTAAGAGAGACAGAGGTATTGTATGTATATAGAAAGACTGCAGACACAGTATGTACAGAGCAGATCTCGCAGCCACGCGGCCCTTCGCCGCGGCCTAATTGCTCGCGTGCGTGCGCTTTTCAGGCACGCACGCGCAGGGACGCACACATACACAGTCGCACACACGCGCACGCGGTGTGTTTGGTCTGACGTTATGGGTTGCGGGAGCGGTGACGAGAGGTAGGACGATCATTAGAAAATTAAAGAGTGATGCCTGGTAGTCGCGTTTGGACTCTTTCCCATTACCATCGGGGTTATTATAGATATATATATATTTTATAATAAATATATACGTGCTCGTATGCACAAGCTGTGGTCACAACTGCGCATCGTAAGCGTTACACAGTATACAAAAATATTTTTCTTTTTTTTCCTTCTCTGTTTGCCTTCTCCCTGCTCCCTCCCATAGGGGAGAGGGACCTGAGACAGAGATGGAGATATACACACGACGTTGCATGCATATGTATATTCAATTATGTATATATGTATAGAGGGAGCGAGAAAGAGATAGGAAGGTACTTGGGTGGCACACGGTTGGAGAGAGACGCAGTTTTTAGGTCAACGCTCGAGTACAACAACACTTTGCGAGGATTCGCTGATTCTTCGAGTTTGTGTTATAAGCCCGCGCGACTCTAATGCAATATCTTTGCCAAATAGTTTGCCGGCCGACTATAAGATAACGAGCTCGTCAATAACAAAACAGTCTATTTACGTACGAATTGAGCTTTATTTTTAATGCTCGCTTTCCATTAATACGCGAAGCAGAAGCTAATAACGCGTATCCCGATTTCAATTTACATGTATGACACTAGATCGCGATAACGGCCACTGAATTCTTTATGGCCCAACTGGCCACTGCTATGAGCTACAACGTCCCACGCCACGAATTAAAAATAAAAAATAACGACGCGGCTAATCGAAGGCAGAAAACCTCGAAAACTTGTCGCTCGTCGAATGATTAATGACGATCAATGCTTGCCTCCAACCGTGTGTGTACGATGATATACAACCTAAACATAGTAGAGAGTAGACGATCTATATAGAGAGATATACAGGAATTAATAAGTATGTACAAGGAAAACAATTGTGTAGTGAACACCACCTAGAAATAAAGCAGACATGTAATACGTTACGGTAGCAGAGGGGGTTAGTAGTAGTGGTAGAAGAAGAAGGAGATCGAGAGTAGGTAAAAGGGTCAGAGAGTGAGAGAAAGACATTTTAGCGACACTATATTTGACATCATATAATGCGGTACCTATACGCTCTCGAGTCTAAAGCCGTTCTCTCGTTATACTGATAAGACGCACACAGTCACGATTCGCGTCTCGGGCTACATATCTCTGCGTTACATATGCGCGCGAGTCTGTGTGCCGAGCTAACGTAGCCTACTTTGCGCCGCTACATTACGCTGGATTCGATTCGAATGTTTTCCAGTGCTCGCTGTATGTGTATAAGTCGAGTCGTCTCGGGATTTACACCGCGAGGTAAGAGGTCGGACGCACGCTTCGCCTCGTTAATTATGGATCCGCTAAAGATTTTCCCCACGTCTCCGGTGTAACGTTCTTTTGAAGAGAATTTCATTTCACCGGCTTCATAAGACTGGCTCTTCCATCGAACAACTTTCTTCCGAGTAGAGCCGCGAGTAATTAGAATTCGCTGTTCGCTACGCGCTCGCCTTTTGAGAGATCCCGTCACAAGCGCTTGTTTGTAAATTCCAATTGCACTTATCGAAATGTCCTCGCCCTGGCGGCCCAGGTTTCGAAAATACATTGTCTCCTCGAGTCCCATAAAGCAGCAGGAACCTCGCGTCGACCTCTTTCCTAGAGTGAGTCGCAAACAAGTGTAGTCTCGCGGGGGTGTATGTGTTAGTGTGTTATACACCGGCTCGCGAGGGATCGTAAATTTCTTCGCCCTCTGCGATTTTTCACCCGGCATTTAATTAACGTCGCGCAGATTTCATTCCTTTCGGCGTTTTCTACCCGACGCGAGCGTATTTTTTATTTCATTAACGACGCTTTTCGGCAAAAGACGGACTTTTTAATTGGCGCTTTAATTGGGAGAGCCGAGCGCGTCTGAGCGGAAGGGCGCGCCGAACATATGGGTGGTTTTTTTTTCGCGTATCGAGTATTCAAGAGATAACGACGCGGCTGCGTCGCGCTACTTTTACTTTTACAACGGCGCTCTGTTGTTGCTCGTTTCGTTTGATTAAATTTTTAATTGACCTACGTGACTCTGTTTAGAATTTTTTATCGTCGCAGCCGTTACTTTTGTTATACGAACAAAATACGCCTTGTACTGTTACTTCAAAGAGAGCGCCGAGGCTTATTTTTAAGGTGTCAGGTATAACCTTGCAGCGTATACGCGCGAAAGTGGGTTACAGAATAACTTAACGTAATCGTCGCGTTTCCCTAAGCCAGCTTAGCTACACTTGACATAATTGTACTTCTTTATTCAAAATCAGCTTAGCGTATGCTTATGGAGTGGCAAAGCGAAGAAAAAAGTGTAGGAGCAAGAACAACAAGCGCAAATGAATTCCTCTTCGCATTCGCGCTTGCCACCCGAGGAATCGATTCGGCCGTCTCTCGGCGCACGCGACCTGACCCCTTAAAAACATTATACCAATATACCAATAATAATAATGATATACACAATAATACAAGCGACGAAAACAATCAGCTGCGCAGCGTATGTACACATCGCGATAACCACATAATAATATACAAATTGCACAATTAGGCATAGTGGCTGCAGAATAGAGATATAAAATAGTCAATAGCAAACAACAGGCGCGAATATACGCTGACGTAAGGTCTCCGCTCGCGCGTTAAAAGGAAAACAAGATCGTCAAAAGGTCATTCGCGAAGTTAATTTCGCGTGCGAAGAAGCAGAGGCAGGCGAGCTGCTCTGTGGGCGCTGCCCGACTATATATATATACATATACACGGCGGCTCACCGGTAGCGACATTTATCGCAAACAGATTTTACGACATTGTAAACATACGGCGACGGACGTCGTTGGGACGTCGATCGACTTTTCGCGTCTGCGCGGAGCAGCGCCTCGTCTTGCTACGGGGTATAACCTCCCGTTGCTCACCGGAGAAAGCCAGTAAAAAAAGATGTATACTATTTACAGAGAAAAGAGCGAAGCGTGGCCAAAGAGTTGAAAAAAGCAGAGCAGCTTTACGATCTCTCGCAGGCTGTGAGCTCGATGTACGCAAGCTTTGTCCGACGGTCCGTGTCGGTGTAATTGCTGTGTAAAACGAGGAGGCTTTTCGCGGGCGTAATAGAATAATTTACGTAACCTCGAATCGAATGCGAGATGCCCGAGAAAGTTCGCAACAACTAATTGCTCTGTCCGGTCGTCTCGCGGCAGTTCAGTCAGTCCGAGACAATTATAATTACGAAGCGGTTAACGAGCCGCCCGAGTAAATTTCGGCTATGAATTATGCGCGTATCGACCAAACAGAGCCGAATCACGAGATCTTCCGGCGGCACGAGAGATAGGGGAGAAGGCAGTGTGTCTGGGAGGAGAGAAAGAGTATAGAGAGAGAGAGAGAGAGAGAGAGAGAGAGAGAGAGAGAGAGAGAGAGAGAGAAGAGGTGAGAGGGGGAAGAGACGGCGGACTCACCCTGGCGAACATGGAGGTGGTGGGCTTCTCGAGGAGGTCCCAGAGGTACTTCTGCCACTGGGCGCACTTGCCGTCGCCGAACTCCTCCTCGTCGCGCTGGCGCAGGGACTCGGCCTCCTTGCGCATCTCCTCGTGCACGTGCTCCTTGCGCTGGTGGTACTTGTGCTGGCAGCAGGACTCGAGGTAGAGCTCGTCGACGCCCCAGTACTCGAGGTCATCGCTGAACGCGAGGACGCACATCTCGTCCACAATGTGCAGCTTGCCGGTGCGGTAGAAGTTGAGGATCGAGCTGAAGGACTTTGGGTGCCGGTCGAAGAAGTACTCGTTGTCGATGAGCGAGTAGTCGTCGCAGAGCTCGACGATGGCCTCGTGGCTGTTGCAGTCGCGGAGGCGGCCGAGTCGGGTGTGCGGCAGCCGTTCGAGGGTCCGCCAGAGCACCTCGTGCTTCACTCCACCGACGTTGATGGAGACGCGCCGGTTGAGCGCCTTCGAGCGCATGATCATGAACGGCTCGGGCGGCAGCGAGCTCATCGACTGCGAGAAGCCGCGCTGCTGCAGCTCGAGCGGCAGCTGCTGTCCCGGGGCCGGCAGCGGGGGTGGCGCCGGCGGCGGCGGGACGCCCGTCTGCACGGCCGGGGGCGTCAGGGCCGCGCCCGTCGCCATCGCGGGGAAGCCGACCGGCGTGGCGTAGCGCACCTCCTTCGCGGCCTGCTGCTGCTGCTGCTGCTGCTGCTGTCCCGCCGCCGCCGCCGCCGCCTCCTTGGAGGCAGCAGTTGCCGCGAGGAGCGCGGCGCCGCCGGGGAAGAAGGATACGGCGGCGCCCGGCGCGGCCGCGTCGAAGCCGAGGGCCTGCTGCTGCTGCTGTTGCTGCTGATGCTGATGCTGCTGCGAGGCGGCTATAACCGACTGACATAGCTGCTGGTGGCTGCTGCTGCTGTTCCCGTTGCGATCCGGCTCCACGCCCGACCCGCCGCCCGCCGCTGCCTCGGCCGCCGCGCCTACCTCGCTGTACCTCGTCTTGTTGTCCTTGAGCATCGGACGAGCCGCGACGAGGGAAGAAGAGCTACGACCTGGCAGCTCCTCCACCTGCGCCCGGCTAGCTCCTCATCCGCCGGCGCGACGGCTGCAGCTCTGCGCCTCCGACCACCGAGTCACCGGGAAGGCCGTGCGCCGCGGCGTCATAATACCTGCAACACCAAATACGCACGTTTAACGTTTAACCGTTTATCTTCACCTCGAAACCTCGACATGCTTGTTTACGCGATTTTATTGCTCGCCGCCCGTTTGTTTGGACTCCGGGCATCGGAGTGACGGGCTCTCGCAATTTGCGCGCTCTCGCCTTCGGAAATTGAATTGCTTTCAGCTCGCGCGCCCGCGTTTACTGAGAGGTAAATTAATTTATCGCCCCGCGGTGAGCGACTTGGCTATAAACAATATCGTAGGAGGTGTAGAGTGCCGCGGCCGATCTGGACCAGCTCTCGCGGCTAGTCGGAAAAATTTCTCGGCAGCTAGGACGGTTGGGTCGGGTGCCAAAAAAATTAATGAACAGTTTAATGAACAGCCGGAGAGAGAGAGAGAGAGAGAGAGAGAGAGAGAGAGAGAGAGAGAGAGAGAGAGAGAGAGAGAGAGAGAGAGAGCTGTTTAGCCAGTAGGTTAATACGAAAATTCAATTTTAGGAGCCCGCGTGATTCTCCTGTCATACCGATGGAAATCTCGAAACGTTATTTTTAGCCCCGCGCGATTGAAAAGAATGTGTCCTAATCGCTCGCGAAAATCCACTCAGCCTAATCCGGCCGTAACTCCTCGCGAAGCCCATAATCAAGGTCAAGGGAAAGCAGCCAGACCGCGCGCGAAATCGCACAGCCCCGCCGCGTATCGATCCGACCCCCCTGCGATAGATGGGTTCATTATAAGCCCGATCGCCGAACTAGATCGTTTTTGCGGCTCTTCTCTGCTTTCCATGCATCCGCACAATTACGTAAACCGATTGCAGATACCGCGCGAGGCGTATTTGAATAACTGCCAAACGAGCGATGTCAATAGGGAGAAGCCAGTGAGACCTATTTAATTTCCAGTCGGCGTCGCGCGCGATTGTACCAAGTGCCGCACCGGGTGACGCCCGAAGCTCGAGAGCCAGCTTTCCTCTTATCGCAAGCGAGGGAAAATAAAGCGAGCCTCGCTCTCGCTCGCTATATGTCTATACACGTCGACTGCGACTTCCGCATGAAAAACTTCGTCTCGCACTCTCGATTCTCTCCGATTTTCCCTCGCAGCGCGTTTGCTTTACTGGAGCAGAGATAAAAATTGCCGTTTAGGAGAGCCTTTCCATTCGAAGCGATACTAGATAAATTGTATACTCGGGCTATTTCGCCTGATGTACGCCCTGTAAATAGCTCGCGATCCGCTTTTATTTATCCTCATAGTTCAGCCGGACACGACGAGTATATAATAGCGATCGACTTTGAATAAAATTAGAAAGGATAATTGTTCGGCCGCGAACCAAAGGATCCGCAGATAACAAACTAGGACACCGCCGCACGACCATCTGGCTCGCTGGCTATTCCTGAAATTCGCATTTTGAATTTAACTCCCGCATTGTGTAACGCGCGACAGCTTTCGCGCGTATCGTTATATAAATTATAACGAGAGCATAAGCGCGCGATTATAACAAGCGACTCTCAAAGTTACATACAGGCTGTGCAATGGCTAATTATTTTTGGAAACGCGTCCCCGCGGTGCAAATAGATTCCAGTTCCTGCAGATAACTCTACGTCGTTGTCACCGTCGCCGTCCGGTATGCGGAGTCGTATATTTATTAATCAATAACGACACACGAAAGCGGACAGCTCGCGCGAGACATAAATCGAGGACGAAGATAAAGGAGCGCACGTGGAGTAAGGCGACAGGAGGAGTCTATATATATACACACACACACACACCCGCTCCTGGATGTATAAGCGGCTCTCGAGTATATAAGACGCGCTCGCGCGGCGGGAAAAAGTTTCGCGGAAAGTCATTATTCGGAGGGAAGAGACTCGTCGGGGCGATAGCGAGAGGCGGGAGTAGAACTACATTTATTTAGGGCTCGAGTGCGCAGGCTGTTTGACGTTCACTCGAGCTTTTCGATGGATTGGCCCCTCGAATACCAGCAAATATCCGCGTGACTTATCCCCCCCCTGTCCGCCGCACGTATATACAGTACACACGTCCGAGTGGGAAGATTTCCTCCATACACGTCAGTGGCTCGTGTGCGTCGGATACAAATGACGAAGTTGCAGGTATATATGGACTGCCGTTTTTCGGTCGATATCTGCCCGCGCAGCTATATCGAGATGATAAGGGCGCGGACGAGACAGAGAGATAACAGCGGGCCTCATTGTTTGCTCGGATTTTGATTGTAATTTATTATTGAGGAATTTATTTGCCGATTGGAGAGCCGATAGCTGAGCGATCGGTAAACAATCGTCACGCGAGTGTGTTTGCGCCAGCGAGTGGAAGAATTTCGCCACGGCGGAAAGTTTCACGATAAAACGCGTTACTTCTAATTCCGGGGATATTATATCTCGTGTATAGGAGAAAAGACGATACGTTTTACGACGTAGAAAGTCGATGCAAGAAGCGCTTAGTATTCCGCTGCAGCCAAGAATCCGCGGCCAGCTTACACAGTTAAGTTCACTTACTCGCTCTCTTCCTCTCCCTCGCCTCTATCGTAAAACGATCGAATTTACTTAGAACAAACTATACGAGTTTTACGATGGCCTTCCACACAAAAAGCTCTCGCTGTCTCGCTGTGTTTAGCGCGTGCCAGGATCGCCGAGAAAAATCGTGCGCGGATTTTAAAGCCCCTCGGAAAATTCGTCAGACACACCGCGCGATTCCAACTTTTAATGCCGCTTTTATTGCAAATAATAATCACGCGAAGTGGATGGAGAATATTTATTAAGCCTCTCGGCGCGCGCGGTTTTACATCTAGATCAGCGACGCGAAAACACGAGAGACGATATAAATATAAAAATCGCGCGCTTTCCCTCCGAACTTTATGTATAACCTCGCTTATTCCGGGCATATCTGCATGAATCTAAAATTTAGTTGCTCCTCTATGCAAATAAATTTCCCGTAAAATCCCCAAACTCCCGGCGCGCTCGCTCGATATTAGCAATTCGTGCGGTGCTATATTCGTGTGTGTGCACAGAGCAAACTCGGATCCCGCCTAAGGCCCGGAAAGCCTCGCGACGACCACCCACGTACCGTCAACTCCATCCCTCTCGTCATCGAGAGCTATTACGTCACTTTGAAAAATTTCGCTCGTGTCCCTGCAGCAGTAGCAGCAGCAGTGGACGGTTATTACGTAATGGAGACCACGTCGACGTTCCGTTACGTCGCGATGAAATCGATATCGAAGGCACTGAGCGAGAGAGCTGTATTAATTTCCATTTTATTCGACGCTGAGCCGGTCATTAATTACGTAAAAAGCGCGGGGTACCTTTGTTTCCAGCATTGCTATGCGTGGACGGGCTTTATGAATCTATACCCCCCTTTGGCTTACGTGCTTCATTACAATACGCTGTACTACGTAGCCGCATCGATGTGCTTTCATGCGACCCGCTCTTTGTGCTCTCTTCTTGCGATGCGAGATTAATAATTGCGGATGGGTTATTTACAGCAAGCGAGGGGGATATTTTCTCTCTTTTCGTTATTTTTCAATGAATCGCGGACGGAAAGATTAATCGAAGTGGTGAGCGTCTTGTACGCGGATTTTTCCACTTAAACAGATTGTGTACATCGAATTTTTGTTACAAAAGCGCGCTTTGCCAAGTACGACGCTTTTTGCGTTGACTTCGCATCGATTTATATACTCGTACGTTCTGTGCACGTCTCGCGAAGAAAAACGTAAGAATAATCACGCGAGCGTAGCGATAAATCACGGCGAAACGTCGTCCAGTCACAATTTTAGCGTCGATCTTATCAATAATGTATCGTAATGAAAGCCGCTTATATATTCTCAAGAACAAACTCTCGAAAACGCCTTTCGCGAGAGCTCGAGTAAGAAAAACGCGCGAATCAGAAAATGAAATCAGCCGCGGCGGCAAAAGCGCGCGCACGAGACTCGCATTTGTGCTTATTAAGTAATTGGAACACTAGTCACACGGCGGCCGCGGCGCCTCTAGTAGGCTATATCGGAAAATCAAAATCGCCTCTCTCTCTCTCTCTCTCTCTCTCTCTCTTTTATATATTTCGATGCCACGAGAGAACGGCAGCGTGTTTGTGTGTGTAGCTGACCCTGACGCCGCCGGGAAACGAAAAAAGATCCAGAAGGTTGCACACACATTACCTCCATTGCGCAAAAGTCATTTTGACGTGCGCGTGCAGCGAGAGACTTCGACATACGCGTGCAGCTATTCTACGAAAATAAATGACGGGCAATTCGCCTGCATACGATGCGTGCACGTGTACGGGGTAGGAGGTGTGGAGGGAGAATTTGCAACAAAATAGTCTTTATGCTAATGCGGCTGTTTTTGCTAAGTGCAAGTTATGCAAATTCGGAAATCGACGGGCGAGCTTTGAATAATTATTTTCTCTCCCCGTCGCGGAGGATTGTAATTTTATTTTTGCTCGCAGAATTTCCTTTAATACCGCCGAGTTAATAACGGGTATTTTGTATTCGCATAGTTTAATTAAAACTGCGGCGTGTTGCGTGTATGGAATTTAATTTAACGAGTACACGGAGCTGCGGGCACGTTGTTCCTCGGTGAAGGGGAGTTTTGTAAAATAATTGAAAAAAGAAAACGCATCGAATTTCTCTCGACCATATGGGCTCTTTTCATCGAACATCACCGATTTCAGGGGCGTACGCGGACGCCGATAAATTATAATGCATAGCGGGGAATTCGCGCGCGAAAGGCTTCAGTCTCAAAACAACGGAGCTCGAGCGCGGCAGTAGAGTAGCATCAATTAAGAGATTTTCCCAGAATAAA
This sequence comes from Nasonia vitripennis, assembly GCF_009193385.2. NCBI lineage: Eukaryota > Metazoa > Arthropoda > Insecta > Hymenoptera > Pteromalidae > Nasonia > Nasonia vitripennis. The sequence continues at coordinate 979,985 of NC_045760.1, forward strand.
CATATAACGAGCTGAGTATATAACTCGCGCGAGAGAGCGGGACATCAATCGCCTTCGATAAACCAGCGCATCAATAAACATCTAAACTCTCGAAATTGTTTGCTCGGCAAACAACGTTTTTCCAACCTACACACACACACACACACACACACAGAGAATAACTGAGCGTAATTTGCGCGCGGCTGGCGACGATGACGCCGCGTCGGGGGCAAAGTCAAGTTTAAATATTTATGCAAGCCATCAAGATCGCTCGGCTCGAAGCAGGGGCACAAAAGGACGGAGAAAGAGGCCGGCCAAGAGAGAAATTCAAGTGACTCGACCAGCTCTCTCCCAGACGCTGCTCCGGAGAGAAAAAAGTGCAAACTCGGCGCGGCCCTTTTAGCCGGATGACAAATGTGCATTACATGCACGCGAGAAAGAGAAAGAGAGAAAAACCAGTAGTCGATACTTTGCGAGAGGGATTTACGCCCGAGTTTATCCGCGCACGGGACGACTGCCAGAAACGAGCCGCGTCATACGCTATACTTTTACGTTAGTCCAAGCCGCAGCAGCGTCTCTCGAGATCGACTTTGTCATCGAGATTCTTCGCGGCCTCCCGTACGTTTACACCCCGCCTCCTCCTTTTGACGACTTGTTTTTTTAAGGGCGGCGATGAATTTACACGTGTTGTTTTTTCAATTCGCCGAGATTAATCGCCGTCAGCGGCCGGCGGATATGCTTTACGATCGAACATAAATCAAAGGTGAAAAATGTGGCGCTGAAAAAGATGGCCGTTTAATTTAATCTTGCACAATTAATCAGATCGCTCTCGCGGCGAGCGAGGGTTCGGAAATAATTACAGGTGAAGAAGCGGTTCGAGTGTCAAGTTCGGCATGATAAAAAGAAGAGGCGAGCGGATCCTTGACATCGATGTTGAGGAGCGTGTGTATACCATTATCAAGTCGTTAGACTCTCTCGGATATAACTTTTGCTATTTTTAAACGAAGCCAGCGATTTTTAAAATTAGATAAATCACGTCGTCGCATATTCGTTCAATTCGGCTCTTATAAATACACGTGTAAGAATGACGTTACGACCGAGTTAGCGGCGGGTCCATTTAAACTTTATTACCGGATACTTAGAAAAGAAGGACAAAAATAATCGTGGGAACGCTGCGCCGCGAGCGCGCTATATTGTTGTTGTCATTAATTGGCTTATTAAAACGACCGTCAAAATTCACTTCAATAAATTTCGAGCTTTACGTGAAAAAACTCGAAGCTTTTGTACGCTAATTGACATCGAGCTGCTATTCAAATTTCAGGACGCCATGTGCGACGCTATAAATACGAGCTAGGAACGTTTTACCGTCAACGTTTGCGATCTGAAAAACTTTGCGCCTCGAGTTCGCAAAAATTTTCCACGAAAAATTCCACCAGTACGAAAGCGCCTAGTCGTTTGCAAAACGTGAAAAATTGTGCAACGCCAAAACTTTTACGGAACGTTTCAATTTAAAATCTGCTTTTTTTGAAAATTAAATAAAAAATTTGTAAAAGCGGTATCATAACAACAGAGCTTGATTTATAATTCGCGCAGGGTACACGTGGCACCGGAGAAATGAAATATCAAACGATTACTCCAGGAAATAAATATGATTTACGCGCCAAGCATACCGATTCTTCATTGCAGCGCATCTCCTTTTTCAAAACAAACACTGGACGCGAGTCGATACTTACGCATCTTTGTAAATTATCGCGGAGGAAAGTACCGTCGTAAAGTGAGCTCGAAAGCATTAAACTCTGCGTGCCGCTGATGCATCAGTCGATTATACGAAAATACCTCTTCATCGAGGAGTCGCCAATCAATGTTCCATTCGTTCCCGTCTATAAATACAAGGCACGGGCGTATTCGAACAGCGAACATCTCGTTCTCTCCCAATAACGTCGTCCACCCTCGCGACGCATTGTTTACGATTTGACCAACGCATTGACACATATACAGCGTCGCGCCCGCGCCAACTAAATTTTCCGCGGGCTACTCTTCCTCGAGTGCGCGCACCGCGAGCCTTCGTCTATATTTCGACGACGGACCGCAGAGAAATCCCCGCGACGCATCTTTCTCGCGTATTATTGCCGGACACGCGTTCCGCGCGCTCGCGCGAATTATCGTAAACAGTCGCGAGGGAGTTTAAAAATAAAAAAAGCTGGAAACTTTCGTGAGAAACAAATAACCGCAGCGAGATCTCTCGTAGTTTATAATACGCGCGAGCAGATGGCCGCGTCATCGGGGTGAGTGACGGCTCGCGTCATCAATCATTCGATCGCTTCCTATCCCTCTTTTTTCTCTTTCTCTCCTCTCGCAGCTGCTGCTTGTATTACGCGAGTAGTTAAATAAAGGTGGCTTTGAGGAGCGTAATGCGTGGGAGACTCGAGCGCAAATATATATTTGTTTTTGTTTGAACGCTCGTCGCGCGGCAGCGGTAGTTATGTTTCTCGAAAAACGCAGCTGACAAAGGGGCTCTTTGGCTGATTGAATTTCGCCTTTCAAAACTTAACGGATGCGATCGCGTGGCTGTAATGGCGCCTCGATGAGATGCCGATTCTTTAATAGGATCGTGTTTTTCCAGCTGATTTGTAAACAGCGTATGTGGACAATTTCGCGGATTAAATTTGTTTCGTACACAAATGCAGCGACGAGGTCGGTAATCGGGGTGGCATTCATCTTATTAAGGTTCAACGCAAACAGAAGCTTCGTTTACATTGAGCGCAAATTTCAATCCATCTACATATTTAGCTGCGAAATCGCTTTTGTTTGATCAATTCATTAGCGAGTGAATCGTCTCGGCTAAAGCTTTAAAATTCTTCTTTACACCGGTTGTTTTAAAATATAGACTATAGAAAGCTTACGTCGTCATTAATAACTGAAATTTTTTACCAGCAAAAAACAAAGAAACAAACTTATCGCACACAGAGGAGTAATTCATCGCAGCGTAATCCGAAAGAAATCGCAAATGTGCATCTACTACCGCGATGTAGGCCAGAGGCTTTGCGTAATTTCCCCAAAGAAATCATGAATGAGAAAGTGCATAGAGACACGCCGTCGTTCATTTCAGCATAATTATTACGACGGTCTTGCGAGTTACACTAGTGGCTCGTGTACACTAAAAGCAGCGGGAAAAACAAAGCACCTGCCTCGAATAGTGCATCACTTCGATTCAGCAGTTTTCCTCTATGAAGCTGTGCGCGCAGCTTCTCGAAGGAGCGAGTCACTTCGGGCGATATTTTCGTGATGTCAACATTACTGCAGCGATAGCAATGCCAAGTAACAAAGTGCAAATATCCTCGAGAGGCTATTATTAGCCGCGTATATTATTATAACTTTGTATTTCACTGGCAGTAAAAGAAACTATAACTCAGAGCGGTATCATTCCGGCCGCGATTATAAGGCAGTTCGTTTTATATCTTCGAGGTAGCATTCGCGATGATAATTTTCATAAAGCACGAGCTTAATTGCACTTTTCCATGCGAGTGCGCGCACCGATATCATCGAAAGGCTCCGCAGGAAGGGGCTGTTTATTATTAGAAAATAAACAAACGCGAGCCAAGCTGATTCGGCATCTCGAGGAAAAGACTATTACGTCGATTAACGAAGCGGCTTATATATCGCAAGCATGCATCCGCGGGAACGGCAGAGAATCGACAGCTCACGTAGTTGCGCGCGGCAGCCTTGGAGCGAAACTTTGCAAATTCAAAACACACGCGTATAAAAGAAGCCGAAAAAAGCTGCTGCCACGACTTCCGGACCCCAGCCAAGAAGCAAGCGCGTCTCTCCCTCTCGAGACTTTCTCCACTTCTCGTCCGACATCAATCTCGCTCGTTCCACTGCTCACGTGAAGGCGGTGGCGGCAGGTAGAGTGGGGGAGGGGGCGGCGAGAAAACTCGCGCACGGAAAGAAGCAGCGGAGAACGAGAGAGAGAGAGAGAGAGAGAGAGAGAGAGAGAGAGAGAGAGAGAGAGAGAGAGAGAAAGAGGAGAGGAGAGGAGAGAGGGCCTGACCTTCGCCGCCTAATCTGCCTCGCTGGATCTACCAAGGTTCCGCAGTCGTCGAGTGCACGCACGCCGGCGCGTTTAGAGCTCTAGGGCATACGGCAGGCGCTAATGCGCGCGCCACGCGAACTTGAAGCTTGAAGGGGTCGCGAGAGCGCGCGATAGCGAACAGGGTTAAGGGCTGCGCGAGCTGCTACACGTCGACGTCGACGTCGTCGTCGTCGTCGTCGTCGTCGTCTCTGCTCTTTTACGCGTCAGAGCGGCACTCTAAAAGGGGTCAATGAGGGCCAGGGTTATTAATAAGATTTCGCCGAGTAAAAATAGACGCGCGCGAGCGCTCCACTGTCTTTCGGGAGGGGGACACGCACGATGCTCGCTCCGAGTGGGGAGGAAGCTTTCTTTCGATATGATGCGTCGCCGCCGCCGGTCGGATATTTTCGCGCCCGCGCCGTTATGGATACGCGAGGCGCTAACGGAAGGAGGGAACGCCATGGGTTATTGCACTTTCGCTGATTGCCCGGATGGCTCATTGTTCGGGCATCGGAGGCCGTTTGATTTATGGGAGATCTCTATCGACGACCAATCGCTCGCGCCTCTAAGGAGGGGGCGAGAATCTCGAATTTCTTCGGCCTGGCCGAGTCCGATTGGGGCAGGTCCAGCTGCTCTTTTCCGGCTCGTCGGAGCTCTGAGTAATGAGTAAACAAGTTCGAAGCGTTACGGCGCAGGAGTACCTATATCGATTCCCTTCGCACGTCGTTAATTATTCAAAAAACGCCGCGCGCGTCAAAGTACTCTTATATAATAGGACGCGCGGCGATCGTCGAGACACCAAAGGCCGACGCAGTATAGTTCAAGCACCTTTTTTATCGAGGACGCGCGGGGGCTATAAGATAAATTAACTTATATCATGTCAGAAGGGGAACAATGAAAGGAAAGGCATTAATGTAGTAATGAACGTCAGTCATTCACCAAATTGCACGTGTTTGGTTCGCAAATTATATCTATCGCGCATTTACTTGCGAGATCTGGATTAATGCGAAACGCATTAAAACGATTATACAGTATATATCGCGGGGGATAAACGGTCAGTCCTCCCAATCGATGAGAAGAAAGACGCTGAAAAGAAACAATCCGCTTATATATGCACACACACGCACACAGACACATACACAGAGAGCTCCGCGAGCACGAAAAAAGGAATAACTAAGAGGCGCTGCCGTCGAAAAAGCTCGTTGAAACGAATTGAAAGCAAACAGCGAGATAACTGCGAGTCCATTCGCGGCGCAAAAAGGGAGAGATTCCCGTCTTCCTCTCGCTCTTTTCGTATATTCAAGCAGTCCGAGAAACAAGTGCGCAAAAAAGGGGTCAGACCTCGAGTGCATCTTTCGGCTTTATCCTCGGGCTCCTCACTTCCACACGTGCACTCCGCGCACGCGGATTACGGAGACGTATACGTATACGCGGAGCAGCGTGTGCGCGAAAAATCCTGGCGAGGAGTTTTACGGTTTCTGGCTCCGGGACGAATCGGGCCATCGGCGCTTCTCTCAAAAAATCACGTACATTTTTATGCGCGCTGCGATTCTCGACACTCAGCAGACGCAGTTTATAAGAATTTTCATGAAAGATTCATAAACTCGCGACGTGCGCCCGAGTGGCTGCGATCTAATAACTAAAGTATTTCATTAAGAGCTTGATATCGCGGGGCGCACTTCATTAAAATGTGTTGTTTGAAAAAATCGTTTTTAGCCTCGAACGAATTGCAGTTCCGCGTAATCCGAAGCACGCCGCAGTAACGCGTAAACAAATGGAGGACACAGACACACAAGAAAAATGAAAACAACGACCTGGCCTCTCTCGCGCGCGCGTAATCGTTTCGTTGTAAAGGCGAAAGAATTAGCGTACGCTATTCGGAAAACTATTGCCTCAGCTTATGCACTCGTAACCTTTTTATCCATATACACTCTCGCGGGGTTCTCGCGCTCGTGAACAAAAGAAAGCCGTCTCGCGAACTTTCTCAAGTGCACGATAGAGCCACTCCTTGCCGCCGTAAATTGCTCAGATCCCTCGGAAACTCGCTGTTTTCACTTCCCTCCAAACTACACACGAGCGCGCGAGCTGGAATTTTCAAAAGAGGCCTCGTAATCACGGATGCTCGAGCGAGAAGAAACGAAGAAACGAGGGCGGCACGTGTTCAAAAAGCAAAAGGAAAGGCACGTCAGTAGTGTGAATGTGTGTGTCTCACGCTAAGTCCGAGCTGATGATTGCAGCGGCTTCCGAGTAGTCCCGTAGTAGTAGTAATAGTATCATCAGGCAGCGGTGGCAGCAGCCCTGTGTCACGGCCCGACGCGCAGCGCCAGCGACATCCGACAGACTACTGCACACGCTCGCACAGACGGCACAGAGATACTGAAGAGAGCGAAGGAGAGAGAGAGAGAGAGAGATGCGGCTGCAGCTCTCCGGCTCGATAGATGCCCAATAAGGGTGGAGGACTACTGGCCTAGATATCGAGTGGATTGGTCGTTCGCGCCCGCGCGACTCCTTCTTTCTCTCTCTCTCTCTCCCTCTCTCCCACGTTCGTTCTCCGGGGGTGAAGCGCGCAAGCCCCTCGTGCGAGTCGCACGGCGGCGGCGCGAGCTGCAGCTGCTGCTGGGGAGGGGTGGCCAGGAGCAGCAGGAGCAGCTGGCAACCCCCCCCCCCCCACAGCCGAATACCGACCTCCTGCAGTAGCTGTAGATAGCTGTACGTATAACGCTGGGAGAGAGATTTATGTGTAGCCGTGTGCGTGCGAGAGGCCGATACGCGGGGGATGATTATAGAGGGCCCGCGCTCTATGTATAAGGAAGAGTTATGGGATACACGCGAAAGAGAGAGGGAGAGAAGGAGGCGCAAGCGCGCACGGGGAAAGAAAGTGAAAAAGAGAGGCCGCGAGGCCGAGAGAGTGAAAGGAGCAGCAGCAGGACTCGTGTGTACAAGGATGTAGGTGAGCTGGAGGGGTGGCGAGACGGGCCGGAGGGGAGCGGGAGCGTGTAAACCGCGAATCGATTTTTCGCGCTCACTTTAGTCAGCCAGCGCGTCGTCATCGCTGCTCTCTGTGGTCGCTCACGCTATGCCGCTGTACAAGCGAGCATCTGCGGCTGCTGTCTTCTTGTATCCACCAGCTGTGTGTGCAGTGCAGACGACGCTGCACCGCGCGCACAAAGGGACAATGCGCGCGCAAGCGCCGTAGGGTAATTAACCGCTCGCGGCCTCGCGCTTTTTTCGCCGAGCGTCTTTTTGTTTTCAGCCCCTTTTGTTTAGGCACTTGTCGCGCTTTCTCCTTCTGCTCTTGTATTTGCAGGACGTTTAAGGACCAGCGCCGAGATAAGTGAAGAATTGCGCGCGTTTTGCTTGCTTTGCTCTTTGAATCTACAACTACTATAGCTAGGACTGACCTTCGTATCTGTCGCTTTATTTTCCAACACATTGCTGCTCCTCGGCTCGCGATGCGGTAATTACAAGCCCCAGCAGGAATTTTCACTCGCGCGCAGAAGAGAAACTTTGGCTCGCGGAGAAACTCGCGCGCATAAATGAAAAAAACAATGTCGGAAAGGGGATACGAGTATAGAATTGCTGGAATATTTGATTCCCTAGGACAATTCCTCTGCGAGTACACATGCATTCTGCAAATGCATCCTTTCTGCGACCCAGATACTCATAAAGAGAATAAGATACGTGTCCGTAAGCAGACAGGCTCCGAATATCGAGTCTATACGCTCGCCTTGTTTCATATTAAATGTCGAAACTCGAAAACGAAAAATGAAACGAAAATAGCCCGAAAATATTGAGCAGGAGGCGATCATGAAATCAGAAATAAACGAGCGAAAGCCAGGACGGTGGCGGAGGCTGTGTTTTTCTCGAAATTTCGCCCGCCGAAATGGCCAAACACCACTTGCGCAAAGTTATTCCGATTCACGTGAGCGCGAGTAGAGGCTCAATGAGGCATAGGTAAAACGCTCGTCAACAAACTTCAGTCGTCGCGATGCGGCAGATGCGCATTTGCGGATTCCTCTGCGCGTATAGCGTCGTCTGCCAAAAACCTTCCTCGGCGCATCTATTAGCCCCCCGTCTCTCGAAGCGTAACGAACGCGTGCGGGGCGAGCGGAGACACATCCTCTTCCTCTCAGCCGCCGCCGCCGCTGCACTTGAAAAGCCCCGGACTGTTTTCGTTGGAAGCCGTCGCAGCGGCTCTCCTTCTTCCGTGGGCGTCTTTCCACTCGCGCCGGCTCCCCCGCGAGTGTGCGTCTGTGACAATGGGACGAAAATAAGAATCAAGTTCGCATTCGATCGTCGCGCGAGGGACACGCGCGCGCTATTTTCGATATGAGCGGAGCTTTCTCGCTCTCCCTCTCCGCGTATAGCGATCATCATGAGAGAGCAGAGCCGCGCGAGTTTGAGCGCGAATTTCAAAGTCGCGCGCGCGTAGCTGATCGCTCCTCCTCCCGTACGCGTCTCGAATTTTCGAAGGCAAAAGCGCGGGAGCGCCGTCGATCGATATACCTAGGTACACGCACACCTATACGGGGGAGTGTATCTAGGTAGGGGGAGCCTCCCTTCTCTCTGCGCAGCGCCCGCGTTATATGGTTCGCCTCTTCGCCGTCGAGGTTCGCGCGTGCGTGTGTATAAGTCTGTGAGACTGTTCGTACCCTCCATAAACAGCTTCTTCTTTTTTGCCCCCTACTACCTTTGGCTAGCGGCAACACCCTTCGAGTAGCGGTAGTCGCGGAGAAAAAACAAGCGCACCTTATCGGCCAATTTTCCTCGAGAGTGGAGAGCTCGTAACACGCGGTCGGCGCCTAAATAGCGTTAATCAATCGTGCTGCTCTCGTCGACAATCACGCCGCGATTGACGAGTGTGCGGGCTCGAGCGAAAAAGCGTAGAGAGAGAGAGAGAGAGAGAGAGAGAGAGAGAGAGAGAGAGAGAGAGAGAGAGAGAGAGAGAGAGAGACCTCGTGCTGGGCTTGGCCGTGCACCCCCCGCGGTGAGGAAAACAAAGGGCGTTCCGCTCGCTCCCCTCCACACACGCACTCGCTCGCTTCGATCAGAAGTCCTGCGTGCAAAAGGAGGCGCGCGCGCTGCTGGAATACTAAAAATATGTATATGTGTGTGCGAGCGTTGTAGGGAGCGAGAACATGTGACAGCGCCGTACACGGGGATAAGATTCGCTCGTGCCTCTCCCTCGACCCCCGAGGAAAAGGCATCAGAGGCAGGGCCGATCGATAGCCCGCCGAGTTTCATTCTATTTTCCTGGCCAGCTTTCGCGTGATTTTTCCGCCCGCAAGCTCGAAGCGCTGCGCTGCGCTGCGGGCTGTAGAGCCGCGATGTTTACATCGCCGCAGCTGAACGAGGCGTGAACGGGGTTAGCCAGCCCCGACGGCACGGATGCACCTGCGCGCCGCGCGCTCGGGGAGGCACGCAATCTCTTCTGCATAAATTTCTTCGAGCGCGAACACTTGTTGCGAGAGTCGTCGAGTCCAGCGCACACGAGTCGCGATGTATGGTTACACGGAGAAGGCGGAGGAGGAGGAGGAAGGGGCCAGGGCCTCGGCCTCACCTTTTCAAAAGAGTCCGCAGCTTCGTCGAGTCGCTCCGGCTGCGAAGGCCGCTCGCAGCGTCACGGCGCGCATGGCTACACCAGCACTACCGCTGACTCTCGCTCTGTGTGCGTGCGTGTCTCTCTTTTCCTCGCACTTGTCGCACAGCTGCCGCGGAGCTTTCTCTATCTCGCTCTCACAGCGGCGTCGCGGCACAACAAAAAACTGACACTCGCGAAACGCCCTCGCTGCTGCTGCCGACGGTGATCCTCGAGGCCGACATTCAAAGTCGTCCGCTGCAGCCCCTGCGGGTGTGTGTGTGTGTGAGTGTGAGCGAGCGCGGGGGTGTACGCGCACGGCACTCGCCCTCTTTCTCCTGCAAGCACGGGGAGCGTTGTAGCCACGAGCGGGCGATTAATCGGGAGAGGACGGGGAATTCTCGCATGGGCACTCTTTCTCGATATTTATTAGCTCGTTCGACTATAGGCGGACGCGGAAACTTATTTTCAGAGGTGGACGCGCGCGTGTCGCTTTAGATAGATTGTATCGCCAGTGGATTAAGAGGACAGAAGCGTTGTTTTCTTTGGCGCGACTCTCGCACACTGCCTATCCGTGATAATGAAAAGCGCGCGTGCACAGCGTGTCAGGCCGCGCTCGCGAATATCGCGCGCACCATCGATGGCTCGGCGTACTCTGACCCAGAAAGTCTCGCACGCGCGTGTGACTGACTCCTCGCTGCATTTATACGCACACGTACGGATCGAGAAAGAGAGAGAGAGAGAGAGAGAGAGAGAGAGAGAGAGAGACAGAGACGACGACGGTGGCGGTCTATTAAAGAATCGACATCAGCGGTGGCGAAAAAATAGCGTAAGCCGCGCTCGCGCACAGGTACACAACGCGGCGCCTCTATAAATAAAGAGAGTATTCGCGCTGCGGGGAGAAAGAGAGGGAGAGCGAATAAACACGCACACTGACAGTCGTCGTATGTGGAGCTCTCTCGGCTGGATGGCTGCTGCAGTCGCGCGATCGAGTGGCAACGCAGAGGCGTGTAAGCTTCGTACGGGCCGGTGCTGCTACCGCTACTGGCAATCCGACTGGCACTACTGCTGCTGCGCGACGAGGCGGCCACGATATTTGGAATCGGGCCAGCCATGCGCCGAGGAGCTGACGCGCCGACTCAATGCTACCGCACTACCCTGCGCGACGCTCCCGCGCTACGTATGCGCGCCCGAGTCGCCGTCAGCTCCTCGTCGTGCAGGCCAAGCCTCTTCCCTTGGAATACTCCCATCGCTGGCTCTAAGGCTCCTTAACAAGAGGATGCTTTTTTAGCTTTTTTCTCGCCGTCATTTTTATGGACCTCGTTACGTGCCACTTGTTGTTGTTGTCGTCCGAGGACACTCGAAACTTTTCAATCGGTCCGCGCGCGAGATGTGCGCACTTTTTCCATCCGCCTTCACACCGCCCCCGGCGATAGCCCGCGCTGGAGAGACGGACACGTTTCTCGGAATCGCAAAGAGACGAGAGAACACTTAAGGAAACTTCAATCGAAGCGAAACGAGAGCGCGCGAATATTGCGCAAACAAAGCTAAAAAGCTCGCGGAGATGAAAGCATCGCGCGTACAAAGCTTTCCCCGCGAGGCGCATATAACAGCGGGCTGGAGAAAGTAGGATACGCGAGAAATCGAATCGCGCACGTATAGTGCATACGCGATCCCACCTGCGCTAGCTGTGAACTTGAAGCTCGCAAATTGCGCGCGAGCTGATTGCTCGGCCCAAGGCGCGCGCGCACGTGACCCTTTTTTCCTCCGCTATTCTTCCGCATGGCGTATCCGGAGGCAGCTGCAATTGACGAATGAGTCGCCCTCGACGCGTATAGTGTGGGGATTGATGATTCTCGCGCGGAACTTTCCTTCTCTATATGAGCTGACCGAGGGCGTCGAGCCGAAATTGATCCGCACTGACGTCTCTGTTGCCTTATACCCGGCCGAGGGGCCATTATACGCGGGACTTCTCCGACAGCTGCGTGTTCGAATATTCATTAGAGCCGCCAAATGTTATAACGTACGAGGAGCAGCGCCAGGTGTACTACTGCTTTTGCCGAATGACTCGGGAATATTCAGCTCGCACACAACAAAAAGCGCCGCGAAGGAAGTCTCTTCGAGCTTTTCTTCGCTTATCTATCATTCTTCGCCGTTGTTGCCCGCGGGACCCTCGCGATACGTTCTCGCGCAGCGCAAAGCGCTTATCACTTTTCCTGTCGCCGAGCGAGGCGGTTAATTGAATTTCCCGTACGCAGGCTACTTAATCGCGAAGCCTATAATGTGCTCTTTTTTCCCGCTATCTCTCTTCATTGTGCGCCGCGCGTTTTATGAAAAATCGATATTCCATCAAAAGGGTTATTAAAAGAGCAGTACGAAAGCAGTTGGCTGTGTAAAGAGAAGAGGCTTTATTGAAGAGTAAGAAAATCAGTCGCGCCAGGTGACCAGCACGTCGTCCGTCCTGAACCTCTGCACGCAGTTGGTCTTATTCCAGGCGGTGCTCCGTCCCTCGGCTTTGAACTGCAGCAGCCCGGCGACGGCGATCATGACCCCGTTGTCGATGCAGAAACGCTCGTCCGTGGCGTAGAGGGTAGCTCCGCGCTCCCGACACATCACGCCCATCATCTCCTGCAGCCGCTCGTTGCAGCCCACTCCGCCGACTATCAGCACCTCGCTCGAGCCCACGTGAGCCATCGCTCGCTCTAGAATCAGCCGACTCGGATTTTTTTCTCTCTTGTGCTTATATGCGGGATATGGTGCTGGTGATGCTATCGGCGATGCTACGTGCGATAGGCCGGTATCCGAAATGGGAATCGGTCTAATTGGGGAATAGGCGCGCGCGGCGCCGAGAGCCAAGGACGCGAACTTGAGTTTAACGCTCGATGTATTAAGTATATACCGCACGATTGATCGAAACACTCCCGATGCTATCGTTGCTTTCAAACGGGGTGTAAACGCGACGGGGGCAAGTCTCGAGCAATTTCAACGTTTCTCCGAGACCTTGCGCGGCCAGCCGGCCGTGACAGCCTTGGACGGGTGCTCGCGAATTTTAATTTCGCAGAACGTCGAATCGACGTCCGCGTCTGTATACCTATCCGCGGAGAGAGAAAAGTGATGCGCGAGCAAGGGGGCAGGCTGATGTGCACAACTGTTATTGTTAGAATTAATGGACACTTTAGCGCAGGGCTGCAACTAAATCTATTTTCGCGCGCTGAATATGATCCGAGGAATTTCAAGATCAAGTTTAGGTCGCGTCGTTATTCCAAATGCATGTCTCTCTGCGCTGCGCCGCTGCAATTTCTAATGCGTTAGAAAGGCTGGAGCTATTTATGTGCAAGCACTATAAAAAGACAAGTGAGAGAGAGAGAGAGATGTGCGTGCACGCTCGCGGGGGATATTTAAAAACATCCTCAGGACAAGCTATTATAAGCTCGGATGAGTAATGGGCTTCGACGCTTTGGCGACACGAGTTTCAACAGATAATCCTTGTTCTCTGCGGGCGCGCGTTCGGTTTTGATTGGATGTACTTTGTAAACTGATCGAATTATTTTGCTTGACCGAGCGCTGCGAACCTACCTGTTATTTCAATGAGCATGGCGAACACGGTTTCTTGCAAGGAGAAGCACAGATCTTCCGCTGTGTACTCTTTCGACTTGAGCCAGCCTTCGATGCGCTCCTCTGCATGGCTTAATATCCCGGAAAAGGAGACATCCATCCCCTTGACGACGTATGGCAGCGGTGCGAATTTTGTACCTCTGAAAGTGATGAAAAAATACGTGCTCGTAGAAAAAACAACAGAATAATCAGACAATGGAGAGTAATGCACGTACTTCTTTGCGAGTTGCTCAATGTTGTACCCGGGGCTGGGGTCGTTTGAGAGATTTAATAGCCTTGCAAATCGATCCAAACAGTTTCCAACCGCAATATCAATCGTTTCACCGAATATCCTGTACCTCTGCTGAGAGTATGCGATGATTTGTGTGTTTCCACCGGATACGTACAGTGCAATGGGATTATTACTTTTGGTTATTAGTCTGCCCATCTCTATGTGGCCCACACAATGATTAACAGCTACAATAGGCTTGTTGTACAGTTGTGCCACCGTACGTGCTACTAATGCAGCCACTGTCAAGGGCGCACCCATTCCAGGACCCTTTGTGTAACAGATCACATCAACATCTTTTAACGTCAACTTTGCATCTTCCAGAGCTTTTTTCAATACTGGCAGTACATGCTCTCGGTGATGCTGTGCAGTTTCTCTGGGAAGGAACCCTGTGCCAATAAAAAAGTCATCACATCACAATATCCTTTAACTGAGTGCATTGTTTACTTATAAGGTTAGCTTTACCTTCACCAGGAGGTGTGATGTATGTGTGGCGAACATTGGACAATATTTCATCATCTTTGATGATTCCTATGCCTAACTTGTTGGCACTACCTTCAAATCCAATGGCGATCATTTTGATATTACCTTAATATAACTTTTTTGGCAAACTCTGTGCTTCTTCTAGCGCAGGCTTTTACGCTTATACTTCTCTATAAATATGACTATATATACTTCCAATAGATACAAAACTTCGACTTAAAACATATTTCTTCAAAGAGGCTTTCAAGTCGCTTTAAATTGTGTTATCACAAAATATATTAGTCAAAATATTTGGCAGTGTGAAACATGCTCCGGCAATGTGTTTATATAGTACAATAATAAAACGTTTTTATCGATTGAGCCTGCGAAGCCGGGTGGTACGGTAAAACAGAAATTGATACGTTGTTATAGGTTATACCTATATAGTCTATCGTTCGATTTGTTACAGTGTGTGCCACATAAACATATATATGTAGGCACTTTGCTGGTGACGGACGACCGCAAATGTAAATAAATAATGTAAATAGCAATATACTTAGTGAAAGAAGATGAATAATCTCTTGAATGCAAATCATCTAATAGACAATCAAATAATCAAGTGATATTTTTTCTTTGAATTATAGGAAAATGGATTTCATCATTGTTATCTGAGTAATGAGAAAAAACCAATAACCTTTGATAACGTTTTTTTGAAAAGCTAGAAAAATGGGTCTCTTAACAGATCCGAGAGCTGGAAACGGAGAAATGGCCAAATTTATCCTGAAATGGGAGAAGCCCCTTTGTTATATATTGTATATTTTGGGAATTGGTTGGATGATGCTTTTGGCTTCACCCTACATCAATGAAAGTAAGATTAATTTTTTATGTGCTTAATTTAAAACAGACTATGATATTCAAATCGTTTGGGATTTTTATGATAGATACCTACTACTCGGAAAACGCATTACTTCCTGGATTAGTGAAGAAGGAGAGCAATCTAATGTCTGCAGCAAAGCAATTTTACCATGAATTAAGTACGGAAAGGGAAAGATTTCCTGACCAGATGCCTTACGCATGGTTGTTAGCTAAATTTCACCAATTACATCTTGACGTGTTCACTCAGAACTTTACATTAAACTATCCCTTTCGTAATCAGCAGGTAAACATTTTTCACCGAAAGATCAATTGTGTGATTTTATGATCATTTAATATACTAATGTACCATTTTCAATACTTAGTATAAGGGGCAGAATGTTTACGGTATAGTAAGAGCTCCAAGAGCAGCTAGTACTGAAGCAATTGTTGTAAGCGTACCTTACCGCCCAATAACTAGTGTTCATGCTGATACTACACCTTCTGTTGCTCTGCTATTAGCTTTTGCTCAATTCTGTCGCAGTAAGTCATTATAGATACAAGTAATACTCACATAAAAATCATTTGGAACATTGATTTTTTAACAAATATATTTTTCAGAACAAAAATACTGGGCAAAGGATATTATATTTCTAGTGACTGAGCATGAGCAATTAGGAATGCAGTCATGGCTGGATGCATATCATGGAGTTACCAGTGGTCATGAGGGTGTTCTTGTTTCTGGTGATTTAGCTGGTAGAGCTGGCTCTATTCAGGCTGCTATCAATTTAGAATTACATTCAATGACTATTTCGTCCATTGACGTAAAGGTAGATATTTCTTAAAGTCTTTTAGAATCTTTGATCAATATAATCAATCTTCTTTTTATTTTAGGTTGAAGGATTAAATGGCCAATTACCAAATCTAGATTTATTTAATTTAGCCCAAAATATGATTAATAAAGAAGGAATTCGTAGAACATTCCAACGCCGTTTTGATACGTATGAAAAAGATAAGTTTAAAAAGTGGCAGTATCACTTTAACACTCTGATGTCAATGACTTTGACTCAAGCAACTGGTATACCAACTGGAAATCATGGTTTATTTCATCGGTAACACTTTTTTGACAATGATATCATAAACTTTAAAAATTTCACATCATACTATAATAGTGAATATTCTATTTATAGCTTTGGCATAGAAGCTGTATCTTTGGAAGGCTTTGATAATTATAAAGATGGAGCACAACGCAATTTTTATCATGTTGGTAGAGTCGTTGAAAGTATAGTACGTTCTTTAAATAATTTATTGGAACGTTTTCACCAGTCCTTTTTCTTTTACCTATTACCTTGTACAGACAGATATATCTCCATAGGTATTAACATATGCATTATTTAAAGCAATGCCATACTTAGCTTTCTTAAATTGATATTCGTTTTTGTTTTCAGCCCTCTACATGACTTCGTTGGTCTTAATTGTAGCAGGACTGTTTATAAAAGCTTTTTCTATTTGGCTGAGGTTACAAGATTCCAGTGTGAAGTCAGAGAGTGAGAAACAAACTGGCAAGAAACAGTTACAAAGCAATGATAACGTAAATAGACAATATTACAATTTGAAATGCATTTAAAACTATGTCTAAAACAATTTCTTAAACAATTTTAGGCAGCTGAATTTAGTGTGGGGAGTATAGCTTCCGAAATTTTATGGACTCATACTGTTGGAGTTAGTTTAATGTCTTCTCCGAGATTTCTAACATCAATAATCTCGCAATATTTAGATCTAAGAACTGAAGATGCAATATATTTCACCTTTTTGACAATCACGATGTTGTCAATTTTATGGCCAATTCTTACAATAAGAAGGTAAAATTATTTTGTAATGATTGATGTAACTATGAGGGTATCGGTATAATTAAAAGATTAATTTTTTCCACAGGAGGTCGAAATATAGTAATATTGCTTTAGTCTGCGTTATTACTTGCGTCGAATTTGCAACAGCTCTGATGTGCGTTGCTATGCATAATTTTTCTTTAGCGTTACTTTGTGCAGCTTTGTATGTACCATTTGTATTATCGATTAATCCAAAGGAGCGCATTTCAAGCGGGTGTGTATAAAATTTGTTTATTTTCATTTTGATATGACTCAAAATATTTTTCCTATACCAAATGTAATTTTGCATTTATGATTTGTAGGTTTCGTAAAATTTTATACGTACTGTGGCCGTTGCTTCATCCTTTCTTTGTAACATCCTTTGTTATCTTAATTTATACCTGTATAAACTATGGAGAAGAAAAAATACTGGCCATACTAGGCAGATCTTTGAGAGCAACGAAACAAGCTTTTGTACTCAGCATTATTGACTCTATGATATACGGAAACTGGTTTTATAATGTAGCAGTTGCAGTTATGTTACCGATTTGGATGCTATACTGGAACGTCATTAGTCGAAATACAGAAATAAAAACGTGACTGTAAAGACTGTTTGGATAATTTTTTCAACTAAAGTGTACCAAAAAAGGAAACCAATATAAAAATAAAAATAACCATCGCTTTTTAAAATATTGTTTAGTATTTTCAAAGTATTTAAGTACAAATCTGATTTATCAATAAAAAAAAATGTACATGTGATCAATAAATGTAGGACTTTTATAAAAATGAAAAATTTGCCATCACCATTAATTTTATAATTGTTTAAATACTTTTTATTCAAAACATGCTTACAATTCGTAATATCAATAGTTTGCAATAGTATAAAACGCAATGAAATAGAAAATCAATCGCGTCGCACTGAAATAACACGGACTCATATAAAATGAAACGACATAAGAGCTGAATAGCACTTTGAGATTCTTAGCGTACCTCAGTAGTAGATAAAGATCTCTTTACAGTTTTGACACTGACGAATTCGCCAGGATGGCTTGTCAAGCGCCACAATTAGATCATGTGAATAGATTAATACTGAATAAAATCTAGCATTAATTCGGGAACGAAATAAAATTCTATAAGTACTACTACACACGACATTTTTAAGGAATACAAATTTAGTTAAGTGTGAATTTCTAGTACAATTATTGGTTTTATATTTGACTCACGTATCATACAGAAGCTATTTAACAAAGTTCTCATCAAGATAATTGTAGAGCTTCTAGTATAACACTTAAACTTATACAGAGGCCAGGATGAGCGAAACAAATATTTTCCAATAAGTGGATTGTTAATATACTGTGTGATCAAGAATAATAAGTCACGGTTTTTCACTATTATTTATTCGTGTAGCAATATATTGTAAAATATAAGTAATACAAATTTATAAATGTTAGTTCATCGTAAGCTTAATATTTGCATGATGCACATGCACGACTTACAAAATACTTCTAAATGCTAACAACAATATCCTTAAGATTAAAAATTGATTGTTCTGCTATCTAACATTCGATCGATATCATATCAAGCAAATACCTAAGAGGGTCGATAACTTTTTGCACTGATAATTTCAGAATGCTGCGTTAATTTTGCAAGATTTTAAAACATCTAACGTTTTTAAAATGTTTTATAATTGGTTTGTTGTAAAATGTCACTTTTTCGTTACCAACGTATTCAAAGCGTTTATCTTATCACTTGATATGCTTGATCAATGTATTGTAGACAAATTATATAAAATCAATTTTCTATCAATTTAATCAATCTTAAAGAGTCGATATTAGAGATTAAAATGGAAAGATATTTCTTTTATCTTGCAATAGTAACATGATATAAAGATAAATAAACTACCTTCGTAAATCTAAACATGCGCAGAAAAACACAATAATAGACCGGCTATCTAAGCCCCCTGCTGTTCAAGATAAACCAATATAATATGTTTCAATAATTAAACAAGCATAACGGTTTTTATAACTGAACAAAAAAATATTAAATATATCAATAAAAAATACTTCTATTTCAATGGTTTCGTATACAACGATCGATTTGCCTACGTCCTCTAATGAAAATTTATTTTTTCAATAATCATCATGATAATATTTGTTAATAACCGGAAAATTTTAATTGATACGATTAAAGATACTGTAGGATTACACTCGTGTGAGTTGATTAAGAGTTCAAAGTGATCGGAAGGTGTTCGAATAATCAACAGAACGTCTGGTGTTGAAGATTCAACCAAAGAATATCATTCTATAAAATAAAGTTGTAAACAAACGACATACCGCGTAAATTATAATAAAATAAAACGAAATCTCTAAAATATATTTTTGATTTGAAATAAAATATTTATAATTTGAAACATTTGACTGAATTCATATCGATTTTACGTAAATTCTTATATTCCAACGAATCTTTTCCTGTTGTAATAATTATTTTAATTTACTTATCATATAACTTGTGTTATATTAAAAGATGATTAATCTTCATAACTTGAGAGTCTTATCATAAATACAAGTATGTCTTCTACCTGCTTCACTAATGTTTTCGCTCAGTGATTTGGTGGTCTTGACGAATATAAGTGACGTAGAGTCAGTATAGCTTAATGTTATTTTAAACGTTTTGAATCGGGACAAAGTTATAAAATAATAAGATCAATAAATTCAAGCTCAATATAAATTATCGGTGTGGTGTGAGTGCAAATAATATATTTTTTTTAATGTATCATTAAAGATAATCGAACCATGGAATCACATACTTATAAGGAACAGATGGAAAACGAACTGAAGGCGAACAATGATGCACTTAACGATATCAATAGTATAAAAATTAGTAATACTTTAGTTTTCTTCGTGAATGGAAAAGAAGTAAGTTTTTTGTATATATACATTGTTTCAAAACCTTGAGTTTGATGTACCTAATATTCTAATATATGCGTGTACTTGCTCATATTTGAGGTTCATCAATAATGGTTTGATTATACTATAAGATATTGATAGAAATATATGATTTCCTTTTATCTATTACTCACAATTAGAACATGAAAAAGTAGATGTTACATATTCGAAAATCAAATTTCGATTGTTATGTTCGATTATAATGTTCCTATGTAACAAATAAGAAATCGAAGATGATACTGTAATCATTATACATTAAGTGCTTGATAATTTTTAAATACTTCAGGTAAGGGACAGCAGAGTCGAGCCAGAATGGACGCTATTATACTATCTACGAAACAAACGTATCCTTTTTCTCTAGCCAAAATATTGTACATTTTTGTATACTTAATTTTTCCTTAATAAAACATCCTAACAGTAAATCTTTATGGAACCAAACTGGGATGCGCGGAAGGAGGATGCGGGGCCTGTACTGTTATGGTCTCACGATACGATCGTAAACAAGATAAAATTATGTACGTCAAACAAACGCTTTAATTAATTCTAATTTTTATCACGCAATTAATAAACTCATTTATGCAATGTGTAGTCACGTTGCTGTAAATGCATGTTTGACTCCCGTATGTGCAATGCACGGCATGGCTGTAACTACTGTCGAGGGCATCGGTAGCACGAGAACAAAACTTCATCCTGTGCAAGAGCGTATTGCGAAAGCTCACGGATCACAATGTGGTTTTTGCACTCCGGGTATTGTTATGTCAATGTACGCATTACTGAGAACGAAACCGTTGCCGTCAATTCAAGATATCGAAGTTGCTTTTCAAGGTAATGATTGCACTTTTTATCTGTTTTGATTCAAGCTCTGCTATAGATCAACAGAAAACAAGTGTTCATTATTTTTATCTTTGAATAGGAAACCTGTGCCGATGTACTGGATACCGACCAATTATCGAAGGCTACAAGACATTTACCGAAGAATGGGAAAAGTCGCGATTGTCCAGAAATGACGAGGGTAAAGATAGAACTTGCGCTATGGGCGATGCTTGCTGTAGGCGTGTCTTCACATCAGAACCACAGGAAGTTTTTGACACCAACACTTTTACACCATACGACCCTTCTCAAGAAATAATTTTCCCTCCAAAATTACAAGTGAGCCATGTTAAATGCATTACGTGGTGACGATAATTGAACATTATTTAGTGCTTTAATGATAATAAAAGATTGATTTTTCAGCTTTCTTCAGAATTCGATGACGAGTATTTTATTATGAAAGGCAAGGAGGTCACCTGGTATCGACCAATTCATTTGAGAGAAATCTTAGCATTGAAACAACAATACCCGAATTCGAAAATCATAGTTGGAAATACTGAAGTTGGTAAGGTCTATTTTATATATTAACATAGATATTTTAACCATATCAACGAAATGGATGTATCGTCAAATATTTAATGTTGCAGGAGTCGAAGTGAAGTTTAAACATTTCGTGTACCCTGTGCTTATACAACCAATCAAAATAAAAGAACTTCGTGATATAACCGAACTAAATGATGCAATAAGAATAGGTGCTAGTGTAACACTTATTGAAATGGAGGAGGCTTTACGTCACCAAATTCAAACTAAACCAGGTAACTACATGTATTAATAAAATAATTCCATTTTTCGAACAGATTTTGTATAATTGCGTGTATACATATTTCCCTTCGTTTGAATTGTAGAAGAGAAAACAAGAATTTTCGATTCAATAGTGGGAATGCTTAATTGGTTTGCTGGAAAACAAATACGAAATGTTGCTGTAAGTATTTTATCCTGGATATTCACATGATAATATTACTATATTGATGAGCTTTCTGCCAATAGGCCATAGGAGGTAATATTATGACCGGCAGTCCTATATCTGACATGAACCCAGTATTGATGGCAGCAGGAATTAAATTAAACGTGTGCAGCCTTGAAAGAGGTGTCAGATCGATTACAATGGATCATTCTTTTTTTGTTGGATATCGACGTAACGTTGTTGCACCGGATGAAGTATTACTCTCTATTGAAATTCCTTACTCTACTCCTGTATGCATCTAATGTTCAATACTCAAACCAACTTTATTAACAATATCTACTTATAAACAAAACTTGTTTTATATTTCAGAATCAATATTTTGTATCTTATAAACAAGCCAAAAGAAGAGATGATGATATCGCTATTGTCAATTTAGCCTTAAACGTATTTTTTGAGCCCCGAACGAGCATTGTGGCCAAATCTTATATGGCTTTTGGTGGTATGGCACCAACAACGATTTTAGCGAGAAAAAGTTGTGAAGCTATGATTGGAAAGTAAGGCAGCAATTTAAATTAACTTATAAATATGATAGGTTGCGTCCTTATGTGTGATGATCATTTTAACAATTTTTCAGAAAATGGAATGAACAATTGGTAGAGACTGTTACGGATTCTTTAGTTAATGAGTTGCCCTTGAGCGGTGACGCACCTGGTGGTATGGTTCTATATCGTCGATCTCTTACACTAAGGTAATATTTTACGAAATGTATAAAAATTATTACTACAATTTATGTATAATAATATCCGTATTTCAGTTTATTTTTTAAGGGTTTCGTTTGTATTACCAAGAAGCTTCGTATTAGTGTTAACGACGTTGACCCTCTGCCAAAGGAACTTGAAACTGCAGGAGAAGGTTTCCACTTCCAAGCACCAAAAAGTTCTCAATACTTTCAAGTTGTTCCTAAGGATCAAAGCTCGATTGATTTAATTGGGAGGCCCATAATTCATATCAATGCTTTCAAACAGGCAACTGGCGAAGCAATTTATTGTGATGATATACCTCGCATAACTGGAGAATTGTACTTAGCTTTGGTGCTATCGACAAAAGCTCATGCTAAGATTGTGAAAATCGATCCTTCTCAAGCGTTAGCTATGGAAGGAGTTGAAGCATTTTTGAGTGCGGAAGATATTCCAGAAAAGCAGAGAATTATAGGTCACAAATGCTTTGACGAAGAAGTATTTGTTTCCAAAATAGTAATATTATTTTAAAGAATAAAAATATAAGATATTATATAATCCTGCACTACATATTGATTAATGTGTTCATAATTTTGTATTAGGTTACGAGTCAAGGGCAATCACTTGGTGCTATTTTGGCAGTTGATCAAATAACTGCACAAAAAGCAGTCAAATTAGTTAAAGTCGAATATGAAGAATTACAACCAATCATAATTACTATCGAGGTATGATATCAACAATATTCATGTACAATTATTTAACCGAATTGTCTTAATGCACTTTTTATATTCTACAGGATGCTATAAAGCATAAATCGTTCTTCCATGAACGTCCAACAGTAATATGCAATGGAGACGTTGACAAAGTTTTTGCTGAATCTGATCACGTTATAGAAGGCGAAGTAAGAATGGGTGGCCAAGAACATTTCTACTTGGAAACTCAAGCATCATTAGCAAACTTCCGCGAAGAAGGAGAATTGGAACTATTTTCTTCAACACAGAATCCTACAGAAATTCAAAAACTCACTGCACACGTTCTGAATCTACCGATCAGCAGAATAAACGTCCGTGTAAAGCGACTTGGTGGTGGCTTTGGTGGTAAAGAAACACGAGAAGCACTAGTAGCATTGCCTGTTGCTATTGCAGCTTACAAGTAAAACAATTTGACATGGTATCGATAAATTTGTCAAATTTAAAAATTCAATCAATATTGATCAAAATTCTTTTTTTTAGATATAGAAAACCTGTGAGATGTATGTTAGACCGAGATGAAGATATGATGATAACAGGAACAAGACATCCATTTCTCATAAAATACAAAGTTGGATTTACTAAAGACGGACTAATTACTGCCGCTGAAGTTTGCCTTTACAACAATTGTGGTTACTCAACGGACCTTTCACCTGCGGTAAGTTTCAAATTTTAGCTATTAAAATAGGTTAACCATATGATTTTCACTAAACTATTGCTTGCTTTTTCCCAGGTTCTTGAATGTGCTATGTTTTACGTTCTCAATGGGTACAAAGTACCGGTTGCTAAAGTATCAGGTTACATGTGTAAAACAAATCTACCTTCAAATACAGCTTTCCGAGGATTTGGAGGACCACAGGGAATGTTTTGCGCTGAAAATATAATTCGACAAATAGCTGATTATTTGGGACTTGATCACGTTAAGGTATAGAGCAGAAGTGTTGATCAAATAAACTTATATTTATATATGATTCACCATTTATGATTTATAATTTCTATTGATTGGTAGATATCCGAAAAAAATTTGTATAGAGAAGGAGACATTACATTTTACAATCAACCACTAATTAAATGTACACTCAGAAGATGTTGGGAAGAGTGCTTGTTTTCGTCAAACTACAAAGAACGAGTAACGGAAGTGAATCAATTCAATAAGTAAGTCATCGTTTTCTGTAATCACGAAGCTGTAAAATAACCTTGCTATCGTGTATAAGCTATTCATTTGACTCTATATTGTTAAAGAGAGCACAGGTACAAAAAACGAGGAATAGCTGTTGTACCAGTGATGTTCGGAATAGGATATGAAGTAGCTTTTCTTAATCAAGGTGGAGCACTTGTACATGTATATACCGATGGATCTGTTCTTTTAAATCATGGTGGTGTCGAGATGGGGCAAGGCTTATATACAAAAATGATTCAAGTAAATAACACAAAGAAGTTTATAGTATAAGTATTTTCAAATCTTTAATCTACGGTATTATTAATGTGTTTTAGATAGCAAGTCGTATTCTAAAAGTTAAGCCAGATAAAATTTATACTGCCGAAACAGGCACCGATAAAGTTCCAAATACAATTGCAACTGCAGCTAGTCTTGGTTCTGACCTCAATGGAATGGCTGTTTTGGTAAATGAAATGTAACTTGAATTGTCTTAATAGAAACAAATAATTCAAGTCTTATTTTCCAGGATGCCTGCACAAAAATAATGGAACGAATTAAATACATAATTGATGATGATCCTGAAGGCACTTGGGAAGATTGGGTAAAGCGCGCATATTTTGACCGAATCAGTCTTTCAGCTACTGGATATTACCGGACCCCAGAAATTGGTTATGACTTTGACACTAACTCAGGAAGGCGATTCAATTACTACACATATGGCACTGCCTGCACAGAAGTAGAACTTGATTGTTTGACAGGAGATCACGAGGTAAACGAAATATTTCAAATACAAATAAAAGGGGAAACCTTGTACCGGCAGGCAGGTATCAATATCACAGATAAAGTGATTTTTCGGTCTTTGGCAGAAGCTGGCGGAAGTGTAGTCCTACCTATTTTTGCGTATTTTTCCGTCCTCTTCAAGCATACGTAGGTAAGATCAACGAGAATACGTCCCAGGGTATCGAAAAAGCCCTATAAATGAACCCCAAGAAATACGCGATTTATAGCCTCCGGTTCGAGCCGCTACTTCGTCACTTAGCAGGAACAGCCGGAACATCGGCCCTACCTATTTTTGCGTATTTTTCCGTCCTCTTCAAGCATACGTAGGTAAGATCAACGAGAAAACGTGCTAGGGTATCGAAAAAGCCCGATAAGTCAGCCCCAAGAAATACGCGATTTATAGCCTTCGGTTCGAGCCGATACTTCGTCACTTAGCAGGAACTGCCCAAACATCTGACCTACCTATTTTTGCGTATTTTTCCGACCCCTTCAAGCCTATGTAGGTTAGATTAACGAGAAAACGTGCTAAGGTACCCAAATCGCCCGATAAATGAACCCGCTAAGTGAGGTCGGGTTAGGGTTGATATCTCGGGCCGTTGAAGGGCCTCCGCCCGGACTCACTAAACATGCTACTATTGAAATCGAAAATTTCAGTATCACAATAGTTCGTTTAGGAGAAAACAACAATTTTTATGGAAATTGAATGTTTGTATAATAATTTTGAATTTGTAGGTTTTACGGAGTGATGTTGTTATGGATCTTGGGGAAAGTTTAAATCCTGCTATTGATATTGGCCAAGTAGAAGGTGGATTCATGCAAGGTTATGGATTATTCACAATGGAAGAAATGGTGTATTCTCCAACAGGAGTTGTATTTAGTCGCGGACCAGGAGTATATAAAATACCGAGTTTTACGAATATACCGAGAGAGTTTAATGTATCATTACTTAAGGCTTCATCCAATCCACGAGCAGTATTTTCTTCAAAAGTAATAAATATGAACACTGATTTATATACTACGTAAAAAGTATCATTCGATGTATATATTTCACAATTTTATGTGCGCTTTACAGGCTACTGGTGAACCCCCTCTATTTTTGGCATCTTCTGCATTCTTCGGCATCAAGGAAGCTATTAGAGCTGCTCGAAAAGACATGGGAATCCACGGGTATTTTAGACTTGATTCGCCAGCTACTGCAGCCCGCATTCGTATGGCTTGTGTTGATCAACTTACTAAAAAGGTCATTCAAAGCTTAATGAAATACTATAATTAATTTATGATTTTGTATGCGCCTAGTGCATTAAATAGCCATATCTAAACATTTCAGGTCGGTGATGGAGATGGAAAGAAAGCGTGGAACATAATACCATAAACCGTCAATTAATTCATGCTTAAGCTTTAGTTTTTTTTATAACGCACTGCTACATATTATTTTAAAATATTTTAAAGTTTTACAAATGTTAATAAGAAGTATTTGAAAAAAGTTATAATTTATTGTATTATATTTAAAATGTAAATTAATTTTATAGCATACTTTGAATAAAGTAAAAAAATCGAATTAACGCGTGCCATTGTTGTTAAAGTTTCTGTATTCGATTCCGCAGCTCCTTATAAATATATTGTTATTTATTTAAGTATAGAAAAAACCTCAATTACTAAAAGTTTTACTTCGTACCTGCAGAGAAGTGTTCGTGAGTCGAATGCGACAACTAGTTTTTTACGTTCTCACGAACCTGATTCGCTCATTACTTTATGCACTCTAGGTGCATACTCATGGTTCGCTCCAGTCGTCGCTTTCTCTCTCGCACGAACGCAACGGCGTCCTTCATTTCTTGAATTATCAGCGATCTCTCTCGCACTCTCTCAATATAATTCTTCTTTTATCTTTGAACTACACATGTACGTTATATCACAGGAGAGAATGCTATAAATATAACTGTGCAGTTGAAGCTGTTACGCAAGAGTATAAGGTAGTACGTGTAATATAATATAACGCGCACTGAAGCAATAGCGATGCAGTACTCTGTTTACCAATTTACGATCATATAGACTAGTTCGTGAGCTGAAAGGTTCGTATTATTGTAAGTGCTCTGAGATTGTAACATCAACGTTTCCATGCCATCTTAATGCTCGACAAAGGTCGCAGCTAATCAATTCGATAATACGTTCTCTGAATGAGTTTTCATAAATAGTTAAAAATGGAATCGAAACAACTGTACGATGTAAAAGAGAACGAAGATAACCATCAAATTGAAAAAATAAGCAACTTTTTAATATTCTATGTGAACGGTAAAATGGTAAGCTTGAATATTTATGAAATTTAAAATTTGTATTATATTTAATGTTTAAATTTACTTACTTTTAGATTAAAGACTGCAACATTGAGCCAGAATGGACATTAATTTATTACCTGCGAAATAAATGTATTCTTTTGATCTTAATTAATACAGAACGATTTTTCTTATAATTTTTCTCTAAATATAATCGTTTATAGTAGGATTATGCGGAACAAAACTTGGATGCTCGGAAGGTAACTGCGGAGCCTGCACAGTAATGATATCAAGATTTGATAGAAAGAACAACAAAATAATGTATCCTTTTTTAATCATATATTTTCCCTATAAAAATTACTTTTGAAAGCAGATAAAATTATTGCATCACAGCGTATATTAGAACTTACATAAAACTTATGCAGTCATTTAGCAGCGAATGCATGTTTAACACCAGTGTGTGCAATGCATGGCATGGCTGTCACTACTGTTGAGGGCATCGGTAGTACAAGAAACAAACTTCACCCAGTACAAGAGCGCCTTGCTAAAGCTCATGGATCTCAATGCGGGTTTTGTACGCCAGGCATCGTTATGTCAATGTATGCTTTACTAAGAAGTAATCCAAAACCTACGATGAATGACATAGATATAGCTTTTCAAGGTAAACTTTGCGTTTTAAATTTTTACGTAAAATTTATTCATTTTGAAAAACTTGTATTATTATTAAACAGGTAATTTATGCAGATGTACTGGCTATAGACCTATAATTGAAGGATTAAGAACTTTTACCAAAGAATGGGAACAATCACGTATGTCAAAGCTCAAAAATCATGAGGAAAAATTATGTGCCTTAGGAAATGCTTGTTGTAAAAAGGCTTTCACATCAGAACCAACCGCTTTATTTGATTCTAAGGAATTCACACCGTACGATTCTTCACAAGAACCTATTTTTCCGCCAAGTTTACAGGTACTAATAATCACATATAAGCAACTTATAGTAAAAATATTAAACGAATATAATTTAATACATTTTAGTTATCGTCGAACTTAGATGATGAGTATTTAATAATCAGTGGAAAAGAAGTTACTTGGTATAGACCAACGCAATTAAAGAAGCTGCTTATTTTAAAAAATCAATATCCAAATGCAAAAATAATAGTAGGCAACACAGAAGTAGGTAAGATAACCGAAAAAAGATAACCGAAAAAAGATATATATATATATATATATATATATATATACTCATAAGTTTGGATTAATTTCAAATACAAATAGTTTACCGGTAAAAATTGTGTACTTAGGTGTGGAAGTGAAAATCAAACACCTAATGTATCCAGTTCTAATTCAATCAACTGCAATAAAAGAATTAAAAATCATTGAAGAAATGAATGATGGAATTAAAATAGGAGCTAGTGTCACGTTAGTGGAGATGGAATCTGCCCTTCGGCATCAAATTAGTACTAAACATGGTAATAAATTTTCGTTAGAAACATTTTTTTTTCTAAATCATATATTATATTGTAAGTTATTTTTTAGAATCCAGAACAAGAATATTTGGAAGCATCGTTAAAATGTTACATTGGTTTGCTGGTCATCAAATAAGAAATGTTGCCGTGAGTAAAAATAAGAGCATGTACATATGATTTACACAGTAAAAAGCATCTCAACGCAAAGATGTGAAAATCTGATTTTTCGTTCAGGCAGTAGGAGGGAACATCATGACAGGAAGTCCAATTTCGGATTTGAATCCAATTTTTTTGGCTGTCGGTATTAAATTAAATTTGTGTAGTCTTAACAACGGCCATAGATCTGTTATCATGGATAATACATTTTTTCTTGGTTACCGACGCAACATCGTTGCTCCGGATGAAGTATTATTATCCATTGAAGTACCTTTTAACACGCCGGTAATTGAGTTAAATTAACATTGGGCAATAAATATTGAGTAACTAAAATAAAATAAATATTTTTTAGAATCAGTATTTTGTTTCATATAAACAATCCAAACGGCGTGATGACGATATTACAATAGTTAACATGGCTATGAATGTATTTTTTAAACCTAATACTAACATTGTTCAGAAAATAAATCTAACTTTTGGCGGCATGGCTCCTATTACTGTATTGGCAAAAAAAACTTGTGAATCTTTGGTGGGAAAGTAAGATACTAATAATCCAGGACCACTAATATCTGATAATAATCATCCAAATTATTTGTGTTCATATAAAATATGTATTTTTAGGAATTGGGATGAAAGTATTTTAGAGGCTGTAACCAACAATTTAGTTGCGGAATTGACTCTTCCCGGGAATGCACCAGGTGGGATGATACTGTATCGACGTTCATTAACTTTGAGGTATATGATGATTATAATAATTGTATTAATGTACGTTCATTATAATGCATATTAATATGACGATAATAATTTTTCTTTCTAGTTTATTTTTCAAAGGTTTCATAAGCATATGGAAAAAATTACACAAAGACATCCCAAACATAGCACCAGTATTAAAAGAATTGGAATCTGCTTCTGATGGTTTTCATTACTTACCTCCTAAGAGTTCTCAATATTACCAAATGGTAAGGTATAAGATGCTATTATGATACAATTTGGTGATGTTAAAGATCCAATACAAATTTAGGTTTCCAAAGATCAGTCATCGATTGATTTGATTGGAAGGCCTCTAATACACGCCAGTGCATTTAAACAAGCAAGTGGAGAAGCAATCTATTGTGATGATATCCCTCGAATAACGGGCGAACTTTATTTAGCTCTCGTGTTATCAACAAGGGCTCATGCCAGGATAACAGGGATCGATAATTCTAAAGCTGTTGCTTTAGATGGCGTAGTGGCCTATTTTGATGCAAAAGATATTCCGGAGCATCGCCGATTCGTCGGTCCCATTATAAAAGATGAAGAAGTTTTTGTTTCGGAAAAAGTAAAACCATTACACATAAACACAAATATAGTACAAAACATATTATATAGTATGCACCACGAGTGGAAAGCGATTACGGTCATGCAAATCGTAGCCCTTGCCTCCGCCTCCTCGATGGCCCTCAGCTTTGCTTTGGGTTTTTCGGGGGCACGGATTCGGCTGCTCTTTTGCTTTTGTCAAAATCGTCTACTTTCTGCTCTTGATACACGGTATACTATTAATGATAAATGATTTAAAGGTAACATGTCATGGCCAAGTGATTGCAGCAATAGTAGCTGTTGATCAAGTGACAGCTCAAAAAGCAGCTAGGATGGTTAAAATTGATTACGAAGAACTGCAACCTGTACTTTTGACGATTGAGGTATATCAATCATATTTATATAATAAATGAAATAAGTAAAATTATAATCGTACGTTCATCGATCGTAGGATGCTATTGAGGCAAAATCATTTCTCGAAAAAGATGGAAGAAGTATCACCAAAGGGAACGTCGACGAAGCGTTTACCAATGTAGATCACATACTCGAGGGAGAAATAAGAATGGGAGGTCAAGAGCATTTTTATTTGGAAACTCAGTGCTCCATTGCTATACCAAAAGAAGAACATGAAATGGAAATCATAGCATCAACACAAGATCTTGCAGAAATGCAACGACTCATTGCTCATGTTCTTGACATTCCAATTAACAGAGTTACAGTACGTACTAAGAGATTAGGTGGTGGCTTTGGTGGTAAAGAATCGCGCAGTATGCTTGCTGCACTGCCAGTTGCGTTTGCTGCGCACAGGTAAGGGACTCAAATATTTCAAAGTAGTTATCGTAGGATAACTTATTTGCTGATTCATTGTTTGGTCTTAACAGCTTACAAAAACCTGTGCGATGTATGCTAGATAGAGATGAGGACATGATGATCACTGGAACCAGGCATCCATTTTTGTTCAAATACAAAGTGGGATTTTCTAATGAAGGATTAATAAAAGTCCTCGAAGTATATGTTTACGCTAATGTTGGTTGTTCGTGGGATTTATCAGGCCCAGTAAGTCATCTGTAATTTCTCAAAATTATGCACGACAAATAATTACCTTAATATCTCATATCTTTATATGTACCGTTTAGGCTATATCACGTACAATGGCCCATATAGAAAACGCTTATAGGATACCAGCTATCAGAGTCATCGGGTACTTATGCAAAACCAATTTGCCTTCAAATACAGCCTTTCGTGGTTTTGGAGGACCTCAAGGAATGTTTTGCGCTGAAACTATAATACGACACATTGCGGATTATCTTGATCGAGATGTTGTGCAGGTACATTTGTGTAAATAATGGACCTGTTTAACATGATAAAGTTAAAAATATATTCTAATCGTATCTTATTTTAAAGCTTTCTGAAATAAATTTATACAAAGAAGGCGACATCACACATTATAACCAAAAACTAGAAAATTGCACGATGCAACGGTGTTGGATTGAATGTCTTGCATTCTCAAACTATGAACAAAGATTAGCAGCTGTACAAAAATTTAATAGGTGGGTTTAAAAAATCACATTCGATATATTGATGCATTATTAATGGGGGTGAAATTATTTTTTAGTGAAAACAGATATAAAAAAAAAGGAATAACCGTGATTCCCACAAAATTCGGCATAGCATTTGAGACGCTGTTTCTTAATCAAGGTGGTGCGCTTGTTCATATTTATACTGACGGATCCGTTCTTTTAACGCATGGAGGCATAGAAATGGGGCAAGGAGTACACACTAAAATGATTCAAGTACGTACAAACTTTTGAATACATTATTTTTGTAAGATAAAATCTACGAACATGATTTTACAGGTTGCTAGTAGAATTTTGAAAGTACATCCTGACAAAATTCTTATCACAGAGACAGCTACAGACAAAGTTCCAAATGCGACTGCTACAGCCGCAAGTACTGGGTCTGATTTAAATGGAATGGCTATTATGGTTCGTCAAATAATACTATGAAAATTAGAAAATAGATGAAATAAAATTGAATTACTAATAAAAATATTGTGTCTAGGATGCATGCAATAAAATAATGAAACGAATCAAATATATAATAGATGCTAATCCCGAAGGCACTTGGGAAAGTTGGATAGAAAAAGCTTATTTCGACCGAGTAAGTCTTTCTGCAACTGGATTTTACAGAACGCCCGATATAGGATACGATTTTGCAACAAACTCGGGCACTTTATATGATTATTTTACATACGGGGTAGCATGTTCTGAAGTAATCATTGATAGTCTTACCGGAGACCACCAGGTAACCATGATTCTATTTCGTCAAATTATCACGGCATTATGTTAATTTCTTTATATCACATTTTCAAGTTTAATTCATATGAATCATAAATATCGCAATGAACATCGCGCGATAAGTTATTTTTATCTTAAATTGCATTGCACTTGGTTTAAGGTCTTAAGAACTGATATCGTTATGGATTTGGGAGAAAGTTTAAATCCTGCGATCGATATCGGACAAGTGGAAGGAGGATTTATTCAAGGTTATGGACTTTTTACAATGGAAGAGATGATTTACTCGCCAACTGGAATAGTTTATAGTCGAGGTCCAGGAGTTTATAAAATCCCTGGTTTTGCAGATATACCACAAGAGTTCAACGTTTCATTGTTAAAGGGTTCATCCAATCCAAGAGCAGTATATTCATCGAAGGTTGGTAAAAAATGATAATAGCAATAACGAGACTCATTTTATGTTACATAAATGGCAAAGATACATATACGTTTAATCTAGAGTGAGAGTCTATCAATCGATTCTAGAACTTGTCTATCTCGGCCTGATAACATATGCTCTTCAGACATTATTTATGTAATAAGCAATTCTTAACTATTATTTACAGGCCATAGGCGAACCACCGCTATTTTTATCTTCGTCAATTTTCTTTGCAATAAAAAATGCGATCAAAGCTGCTCGCAAAGATATGAACTTGCATGGGTATTTTAGATTCGATTCGCCAGCGACTGCCGCTCGCATCCGAATGGCTTGCACTGATGATTTTACAAAAAAGGTGAATATATGGCATTTTAATATTGCATTTCCATGACCAATAATGATGTCAGAATGTTGAATATTTTGTTCTTTTACAGATTGGAGATGGTGATGGAAAAAAACCTTGGAATATAACCCCCTAAACTAGCTGATAAATATTGGATATTTATATTTAAACTTTTTTTTTGGAAATATATTTTATAAAATCAAGTATGATATGTAGTTCAGATAAGTGATGTAGACTATTGAAAACTAACGCGCATATTATTTCCTTGGCAGTAGGTCTGATAACTCACGACAACGCTACTTCAGTCTCTCGCAGCTTGGGGCCTAAGCCTTTGACGTACTTGGCACGTTTCGGGATAACGCATTTCTGCATTCTAGTGTTATGAAACGATCAAAGGCGATATCCACAAATAAACAGTTTAAATCTAGCTAATACTCTCAATCTTGAATGATTTACACTTTATACTCAGTATACGAGCCTCTATTTTTACAATCAAGACGTCAGCCGATTGATAATAGTTTTTATTGTAACGATAGATTAGTGAAGCATAGTATCTCGTGAATCAGTACATTATTCTGATTGCTGAAATTGCTGATTTACGGTTTTTTGTATGTCAAAACACAGCGTTAATAATTTTTCTCTCAAAAAAAAAAACTTGGATCGATCAATTCTTGACAAATTCATGCAAGTAGACAAGAATTTTTCAGAAGATTAACGAAGACTATGATCTTTGAGAAGCTTGTTAGGAGATCCGTTTTCCATGAATATATGAATTGAGCAACTGGAGCGATCCGCTTAATTGATTGCAGTGCACCTAATCCTGCTCTCTTGGTGGAATTATACTAAGACGATTTACGGAATAAACCGCTAATCAGTTTATATTTTATCAATGAAAATACGAAGCTCTCTTGTCTAATCGATCGATAAAATCAATAAGGGCACAGCAATAATACATCGATACGAAGGAAAATTACACGTGCTTATTATCTGCAACGTGATCAGTTCACGAGTCAATAAACCTCCGAGAAATTATCTTGTCTTCGTTTCAACATCAAAATTAGTAGGAGTCCGTATCGAAACGGTCTAGAAAAACTAATTTATCTTTTTGATGGGCAACCTTTATTTTGTTTACTTTTTCTATCGTTAAGCCATTTTAGTGAATCCAAATTATGAGCACGCCAACATAAATTCTCAAAAATTAAATGGACTAAAAAATAAGATTCAGCATCTTTTCTAAACACGTTTGATCTTATGTCATTTAGCAGTGTCAGATGTGTTTATGCTTAAAGTAATTAAAATTGTACTCGTTATGCAGTAAGCGCACGCGATAAATGAGAAATAACCAACTCTCAAAATAACAGCAAAAATATTTTTCAATGAATGGTACAATCTCAAATTTTTTCGTGAATATTTATCTCGCGAATTCGTGCAATCGCTGCTATCTCGATCTGGATGTTCATTAAAAACAAAAGTTTCGCGAAGAAGACCTTACTCATCCTCCAAAAATTCTATGATCGAGTGATCGACCGATAGAAAAAAAGAACAATAACAGTATGCACGATGATCAGAAAAACAACTTTTGAATTGCTTCAATAAACAGCAAATGTCGCAATACATCGTCTTCTAGCGCTTAAACTATTCTGTTATTCAAATCCCTGCGCGTATAAATATATAACTGTAACCGAGCGCAATGGGACGGCAAGAATTTCACTGCAACATTTGCGCAGCGACAGTTGGACGCACACACGGGGACAGCATCATCTTTCCCGTCGCGCGCGGTTGCGCGAATATTCGAATTACGTAAAATGCAGCGCGCAGTGCATTCATGTGCCACGCATACTCGATCCCATCGTCTGCACACTTGCAACGCCGCCGGTTCAATTCTTTTTCTTCTTCTTCGTCTCGTGCCCATTTATGAGCTCGACGGTTTCCTGCATATATATATATATATATATATATATATATATACATATATATATATACACAGCTTAGTCGCGCACACGTGACTTTCTCTCTCTTTCTCTTTCTCTCTCGCAAGTCTTTGGTCCCTTCTGACGCCGGTCCCTCGGCATTATCCCTCCTTCTTCTCCTTCGCTCAATACCTCGTACGGGCCCCCATATCTCCATCGCGTGTGTGTAAGTATACGTGCGTGTAGCAGTCATGCCTCCTTAGCGCGACAAGTCCTTCCCGAGGCGATTTCTGTAGCCAGTACCGATCAGCCCGCGTGTCACGTCACAAGACTGTACAGACGCGTGAATCTCGATCGTATAGTACAGCTTAGTTTTCTCGGGAGCAAGTGTATGCGCGATTTGTCTTGTTTATCACTCGGCCGAGCGACGTTCGATGCGGCTTCGCGCGGCTCATTAAAGGAAGTAGGTTGAGAGCGAGCATTCGTCAAAGTGATTCGTCAGTCAAACGGGGCAACGTCACGAAGCCGAGCCGCGGTCCTGAAGTGCATATTTACACCGACTCTTTCGCGCTCGCGAATTTCAGCATCACTGTCTGAGATCGATTTCGATTTTTTGTAATTGCACTTTGTTCGCCTTGAACTTATATTGACGTCGATTGAAATTGTGCTCGCAACTTCAACGCCTGAAAAATATTATTTGAGAAAAGATAGTGTTTATCCACTCGTAAGTCTGTCATGTAATTTTCTTTCATATTTATGATAACGTATTCGCGCATAGAAAAAAGTTCTTTGAAACTAATTGCTACTGTAAATTTTTTTTCATTTGAATACGTATATCGATCAAAGTCCTCATACCCATTTGTTAACGAATCGCTGCGATAACATTATTAGTAATTGTTATCTGAATTTAACAGAACTTACAAGATCTCTTAAAATATATTGATACGATTGAGTGTTGTCAATCATAATTTTAATTGTTTTATCAGAAATTTAATGAGATTATGCATCCGGTGATAATTATGGAGTAGACACTTGCTATGCTCGTTAAAAGTTTGAAGTACCATTATGCACGTCATGTAATGACGTTTTTAGTGTCTCTTGACAACTGGCAGCACCAAACTTCATATTTACGCAGGCAGTAGTAGTCGAATAGGCGTGTAACAAGAACTATATAAATTGTTCTTTCTCCATATAGTTAATTCCTTCAATGACTTAAAAGAAACCAAAGATGGATTCGAAAAAGTTGAAAATGAACAGTGGGCGAGAGAGCGGAGACAGTGCTGAAGAAGATTGCAGCGTTAATGGAGATTCCTACCAGCGCTACAATATCAGCAATGTCCTCGTCTTTTACGTAAACGGCAAAGAGGTGAGAATAACAATTATAAGAGCGCGTCTGAAACGCCATGAATATTTTACAAGCCTTAGTAATGTGAAGATAATTCACGTCCGATTTGTAAATAATCTTCGGTGTAATGTGAACTTACACAACAAAATATCCTAAGCGGCAAAAAGAATAATTCATTTTTAAACGATCTGCAAATTTAAAGGGTTACATAAACAAGAACGACTTCATTTTCCGGTGTCAGGTTTTGAAATTACTAGTTACGCCTTATGGGAATAGGTAGAACCAATTTCCATTTGGCCGATTGAACAATTTTCCGTAATGTATTCAATGGTCATAGTGTGTAAGTCGTAAATCGGAAAGTGTCATTCACAAGTACATAAAGCTAGTCATTTTTACGACTGAAGGTCATAAAAAAGCCTCGATAAAAGTTACACGCTTCTAAATGACGTAACAAAATCGTATTTGCAGTAGAAATTTCTATCGTAAATGATGAGCTTTCTAGACTCCGCACAAACATCTAAAAAATAGGAAATTCCGAGTTATGATATCAGCACACTACAGTGTTTTTATGTATCATAAAGTCTCATCAAATTATGTTAATAATTTTTTTGCTTACTAATTCGTATACCAATTTCTTCCATAGGTGGTAGACGACGATATTGATCCCGCATGGACGCTACTTTACTACCTTCGTAATAAATGTATGCTTTTAAATTCAACACCTTTCGGGACTTGAATTATTATTCTTTCAAAAAATATAAAGCACTTTCATGTTACACCTTAATATTTCAAGTTTCATTTTAAAATATTATATAAGAGCATACATCAGTTAAATGTTTTAATGTTTTCATCTTTCATGACAGTGGGTTTGGTTGGTACGAAACTTGGCTGTGCCGAAGGAGGGTGTGGAGCATGCACTGTGATGATTTCCAAGTACGATCGAAAACTGGAAAAAATTGTGTATCCTTTTCCAAAAAATGAAAGCACGCATACAATTTGTATGGAATATTTTACCGAAAATTGTTTTGACCAAGTCTAATTATTTTCAATACGTTATCTATACTATCCATCAATGGAAGATTCATGAATTAAATCAAGTTATCGAACAAACTAAGTCCGTTTAATACATAACCCCGATTTTAATGTAGATTATCAATGGTCACATTCTTAAAGGCACAATAAGTTATAATTTTTTCCACAAGTAGAATCGGTACTGTCAACTACTTGATACAATTATATTTAATTTATGGAATTGATCACCTAGACCGATTATGAGAAATAGTAGAGTAAAGCTGACGGTGGTGAAACGAATAAGAATGTAGAAAACTACTGCGTGTGCAAACTGTTACGTATAAGTCTGCTAGTTAATCTATAGTATACTGTTGGTCTAATCAGT
This sequence comes from Nasonia vitripennis, assembly GCF_009193385.2. Lineage (NCBI taxonomy): Eukaryota > Metazoa > Arthropoda > Insecta > Hymenoptera > Pteromalidae > Nasonia > Nasonia vitripennis. Next base: position 1,017,717 of record NC_045760.1, read on the forward strand.
AATTTAAAAAAAAAATTTAACGCAGATTTGCTTGATGATGAAACAACTTTAGTAGCAATGCGGCGATCGTTTGATTGGTCGAATGAGCAGCATACCCACCCATAGGTTGATAAATATCAATAAGCGATGGAATTTTTAGATAAGCCCTCTTCGTTGTTCGATAATATTCTTTGAGACGCGGCAGCGGCCCTTAACCGATGAATATCACTTAAATTGAAGCCTACAGAGTTATATCACATATTATACCGTTAAACGTCACATGAAACTAATTACTACTTTATTATATTTTGAGAATAATGTTTTAAGCCTATCAACGAAATATAAAATACAAACAATTATTGAGACTTGAAATATCATCCTTATAAAATATTAGTCATGTGGCAGCAAATGCATGTCTAACTCCTGTATGTGCCATGCACGGAATGGCTGTAACTACTGTAGAAGGCATCGGTAGTACCAGAACTAGGCTTCACCCAGTGCAAGAACGTATAGCTAAAGCTCACGGCTCACAATGTGGATTCTGTACACCTGGTATTGTCATGTCTATGTATTCTTTATTGAGAACTAAGCCATTGCCAACGATGGAAGATATGGAAGTTGCATTCCAAGGTTTGTACATTTAATATTGATTTTTTATATCAATATTGGTATTTGCGCAAAAACCAAAAATATTGACTTCCTACCGTGCATGTTTGCTTTTACTTGCAACAGTGAAGATAATAATATTTAATACAAACAAATCTTGTTAATATCTCAAAATGTAAATATTTTTAAAAATACGTAATTACACGAAGATGTTTTCCACTAAAATTGTTACATTTTACCAGGTAACTTATGCAGGTGCACAGGGTATAGGCCTATCATCGAAGGTTTCAAGACTTTCACAGAAGCATGGGAACAATCTCAAAGGTTTGCAGAGATGAAGAAAGACGAAAAGAAAGTTTGCGCGATGGGAGACGCTTGTTGCAAAAAGGCATTCACGTCTGAGCCAACTGAAATTTTCAGTTCTAAAGAATTTTTGCCATACGATCCCACGCAGGAACCAATATTCCCTCCTAAGTTGCAGGTAATTTTTGGTCGTAAAAAATGCAAGGGCATTGACGAATCATTCCGTTGAAAATTAATCATTGAATTTTATAGCTTTCAGCAGAGTATGACGAACAGTATTTAATTCTCAAGGGAACAGAAATAACGTGGTACAGACCAACATGCTTGCGAGACATTTTAACGCTGAAGCAGCAGTATCCAAAAGCAAAAATAGTTGTAGGAAATACCGAAATTGGTGAGAATCTATCCCGCAATAGACAGTCATAAAAGTTTTTTCATCATTTTCAAGTTTTTCTTGGATGTAATTTTCAGGAGTGGAAGTAAAGTTCAAGCATTTCGTTTATCCCGTACTCATTTTACCTAATCAGGTCAAAGAAATGCGGGAAATCACTGAATTAGATGATGCGATAAAAATTGGAGCCAGTACAACTTTAGTCGAAATGGAGGATGCCTTCAAAAACCAAATGAAAATAAAGCCCGAATACAAGACTAGAATATTCAAAGGCGCAGTCGAGATTTTACATTGGTTTGCTGGAAAACAAATTAGGAACGTTGCCGTAAGCATTTTACTTTATTTGATGTTAGTTATCAATGTTGTATGTTTGTAAATACTCATTATAATATTAATTATTCTAGGCCATCGGAGGCAATATTATGACCGGAAGTCCTATATCTGATATGAATCCAGTATTAATGGCTGCAGGTATAAAGTTGAACCTCTGCAGTCTTGAAAGAGGTTACAGAAGTGTTACAATGGATCACACATTTTTCACTGGCTACAGGCGTAATATTGTCGCCCAGGATGAGATTTTAGTGTCTATCGAAGTTCCATTTACACTTCCAGTAAGTTAACAGAAATAAGCGCAAATGATCTTAGTGATGAAGTGCTCTTTTATAATTAAATTATTCTATTCCAGAATCAATATTTTGTTGCATACAAACAAGCAAAAAGGCGAGACGATGACATCGCAATTGTAAATTTAGCGCTCAATGTTTTCTTCGAGCCTGGAACGAGTGTAATTCAAAAGGCTTTCATGGCATTCGGTGGTATGGCACCGACAACCGTTTTGGCGAAAAAAACCTGCGAAGCTATAGTTGGAAGGTAAATTTCATTTCCTTCTACGATGATTTTGTTTACATTTCGTTAGCTAAACAATTTGCATTGATTTCAGAAAATGGAACTCAGAACTTGTGGAATCTGTCACGAACTTGCTCATTGAAGAGCTTCCGTTGTCTGGTGATGCTCCAGGTGGAATGATTTTATATAGGAGATCTCTAACCATTAGGTATATTGATAATACAAAGTATAAACGTGAAATATTTACGATCAATACTCCTTATACGTTCATTTCAGTTTATTCTTCAAGGGATTTGTGTACATAACAAAGCAGCTACGAGAAAATGTGCCTGATGTAGAACCATTACCGAAAGAGCTCGAATCAGCAGGTGAAGGTTTCCACTATGTACCGCCAAAAAGCTCACAATATTACCAAGTCGTAAGTTTATAAATCCAGTGAAAATTGAATCGCATCAATCAAAATTAAATTTTAATACTTGATTTTTAATTACAAGGTCCCGTCAGAATTGAACTCAACAGATCTAGTCGGTAAGCCAATCGTCCACGTTAGTGCCATGAAGCAGGCAGCTGGAGAAGCAGTCTACCTGGACGATATGCCAAAAATCGTTGGAGAGCTTTACTTGGCATTCGTGCTTTCGACTAGAGCATACGCCAAAATTTTGAAAATCGATCCATCCCAAGCACTTAGTGTCAAGGGAGTCGTCGCGTATTACGACGCGAATGATATACCAGATCACAACAGATACGTCGGTCCAGTTTTACACGACGAAGAAGTGTTTGTCTCCAAAGAGGTAAATTCTCGCGCTGGTCATCCTGTTTGTGGATAAAGTATAGTAACATTGAAAAAATATCAATTATTTTCCTGCCTCAGGTAACGAGTCAAGGTCAGATTATTGGAGCAGTTGTAGCAAACGATCAATTAACTGCGCAGAAAGCGGCGAGAATGGTAAAAGTGGAATACGAGGATCTCCAACCCGTTATAATATCTATTGAGGTAATCCTCAGACAAGCATCTGTTATTATATAACGACGCCGATTTAATCTTAGAGTATATTTAAAAACTATTGATAAAAAGCAAGGAAAACTTTAACACCCTTATCCATTCGAGTCACTACGAGCATTCTAGGAAATGAAAAATTTCTTTCAGGACGCAATTAGAGAAAAATCGTTTTTCGCGGGCAGCGGAAAAAGCATAGTCCGCGGAGACGTGGACAAAGCTTTCGCGGAATGCGACCACGTAATCGAGGGCGAAGCGAGAATGGGTGGTCAAGAGCACTTCTATCTGGAGACACACTGCTCCTTTGCGATTCCCAGGGAGGAAGACGAGATAGAGATTTTCTGCTCGACGCAGCATCCCTCGGAAATTCAAAAGCTCGTCGCTCACGCGCTTGGCGTTCAGATCAACAGGATTAACGTCCGTGTCAAGAGACTTGGCGGCGGATTCGGTGGGAAGGAATCTCGAGGACAACTTGTCGCTCTACCCGTAGCCTTCGCAGCTCACAGGTATCGTGTAATTGTAGAGCTTGAAGGATTTTCAAATTAAAATTTTCGAACACTGACAATTATCTGATATGATTGTTGTGATTTCCCTTGAACAGGTTGAGAAAACCGGTTAGGTGTATGCTGGACAGGGACGAAGATATGATGATAACTGGCACGAGGCATCCTTTTCTGTATAAGTACAAAGTAGGATTCAACAATGACGGATTACTTCAGGCTATAGAAATCCATATTTACAACAATGCTGGGTATTCCTTAGATCTTTCTATGTCTGTAAGTCGCTGCAGTAATATTGGATTTTTCTCGTTTTCACAACGTAAAGGGGTATACTCATTTTCAAATTTTTATTTTAAATAGGTTCTGGAACGTGCCATGTTCCACTTTGAAAACGCATACAAAGTACCCAATGCCAGAGTTTACGGCTACGCTTGCAAAACTAATTTACCGTCTAATACCGCTTTCCGAGGATTTGGTGGACCCCAGGGTATGTTTGCTGCTGAGCAGATGATTAGACATGTAGCGGATTACTTAGGCCGAGACGTTGTCGAGGTAAACAAGAATTCAACGGCCTTCCTTCAAATAAAAATCGCGAGTTATAAGTTTAAGTCATGTCTTGCCTGTTTCAGATTTCCGAAATGAATCTGTACAAAGAAGGTGACACGACTCACTATCATCAGAAACTGGAGAACTGCACATTGAAGAGATGTTGGGACGAATGCCTTGCTCTATCAAACTACAAAGAACGCATAGAAGACGTGAAGAAATTCAATAAGTAAGTAAAAACTTATAAGTTAGACTTGAATTGCACGACGTGGCACATTGTACTGTAACAAATCGTTTCGATTTCAGGCAACATAGGTATAGAAAACGCGGATTCGCCGTTGTACCAACGAAATTTGGTATTGCTTTCACAGCATTATTCTTAAATCAAGGTGGAGCACTTGTGCACATATACACTGATGGCTCTGTACTTCTTAGTCATGGTGGTACTGAAATGGGTCAAGGATTGCACACAAAAATGATTCAGGTAGCTTTTTTGCCGAATTGTAATAATTTCGATCATTAAAAGATGGAGAGTACAAAAGTTGAATTTTGCATAGGTGGCTAGCCGAGTATTGAAAGTAAAACCAGAAAAGATACACATTGCTGAAACAGCAACAGATAAAGTTCCCAACACATCAGCCACTGCAGCTAGTGCAGGATCTGATTTGAATGGAATGGCTGTTCTGAATGCTTGCAAAGAAATCATGAGTAGAATTCAGTACATCATTGATGCAAATCCTGAGGGTACCTGGGAAGACTGGATAAAAACGGCCTACTTTGATAGGGTCAGTCTCTCTGCTACTGGATTTTACAGAACTCCTGGAATAGGATACAATTTTGCAAACAATACAGGAACGCCTTTCAATTATTACACATATGGTGCTTCATGTGCTGAAGTTGAAATTGACTGTCTTACTGGAGATCATCAAGTTCTGAGATCAGATATTGTAATGGATCTTGGAGAAAGTTTGAATCCAGCAATAGATATTGGTCAAGTGGAAGGAGGGTTCATTCAAGGCCAGGGTCTGTTTACAATGGAAGAAATGATTTACTCTCCAACTGGTACTATTTTCAGTCGAGGTCCAGGAGTTTATAAAATTCCTGGATTTGCAGACATACCTCTAGAATTTAATGTCTCATTGCTTAAGGGTGCAACCAACCCCCGAGCAGTTTACTCATCAAAGGTGATGCATCATATCTTAAGTTTTTATAGTTCTATTTAAAGATTAAAAAATAACTAATAAAATTTGCAGGCTGTGGGAGAACCACCACTATTTTTAGCATCTTCTATATTCTTTGCTATCAAAGAAGCAATCAAAGCATCTCGTGAAGAGATGGGTATTCGTGGATATTTTAGACTCGATTCTCCAGCAACTTCTGCTCGAATTCGAATGGCTTGTGTGGATCCTTTGACGAAAAAGGTAAATATTGTATGAGAACTAAAAAATCTACAATACCTAATCACAACCAATTGAAAATAAATAAACTTTTTAAATTATGCTATTTTAGATTGGAGATGGAGATGGAAAGAAAGCTTGGAATGTAATTCCATAAAAAGTTGTGATTACTTATTATTAAACTTAAAGAATAGTTTTATTATTTATTAGGATAACAGAAATTCAAGTATAAATATGTATCTATATGTTTTATAAACGCCTTTATATTATATCAAGTATTTGTTATTAATTTTCTATGTATATAAAGTATTTACAGTCTTTTTTATAAATATAAATTGTAAATTTATCTATATATACTTTTAATACACGACTATGAACATCACCTTATATACATTTACCTTTGTGAAATTATTATTCACTTCTCTGTATATTGGGCTTTCTTATTTACAATTAGCCTATCATCAAACCTCCCAATCATACATTACTTATACCTGATTTTTCTACAGCCTCTAACAGACTTTGTAAATGCGTTTCAAAAAGTTCACATCGAATAGGCATTTCTAACGAATAGAAAGGATTTTTCAATGCATAATCAGCATAAAGTTCATAAACTTTTTTTGTTAATATTTCCATTCCTGGTTGAGACGGCTCAGCAACAATCATGAATTTTACTCCTGTCAAAGTCTGATAACAATATAATCGAAAAGTATCTGCTTCAAGCACTTCAATACCTGAACATCGAGGTTCTGGACTCAGTTGACTGGCAATAGCAAAAAGTGGATAGAACATTGAAGCCAAGAAAATCTTCTCATTTGTTGTCATTTTGGATCGACAAAATTTTAAGGTTATCGGAAAGTTTTCAGGGTTCTCAAGCATGTCCAGAACGTCCTTACCATCCTCCAACTCACGACCAGTTACAGGTTGTCCATTTACAGCTGACAAAACATGGCCCACTGTGGTTCAAACAAATATGTCTTTTTTATAAGCAAGTTCAAATCTGAGAACTAACTTATTCACACTTATGATAGCATAAATTTGAATACTCAAACAGAAATACCAATGTAAATGATAGTTAAATAAATAAAAAAATACTCACCATTTATTCCATCTCTTTGACCAAACGATACAACTAACTTTTTATTTTCATAAGCGAGTTTGATGTCTAGTGGATAGTTGAAAGGTTTTTCGACTTCGATTTTCGGAACATTATGGTCGTGATTAAAAATCAATCCGCCCGATTTAGACACTATGTAAACACCATATATCACCATCTTGTCAACCTCACTTATACTGTTTATCTATTATTTGTTATGATGCAAAATGAGGGACTGTTGACAGAGAAAAACTCCCCTCCGAGATTTTACAACGTTTACATTTGTTATCAAGGTTATGTATTCTGTTGGCGACTAACTGCGTAGGTATATACAGGTTAGATTATGCGACCCGCCTTAAATTTTTTTTTTTTTATCAAAGCAGAGTTCAACGCCGATTGGCCTATACGCAATTCACAAAATAACTATGATTCGCCACTCGGTTGCATATTCCGCATATCCGTCAGCAGGGATGTTTCCGGAACTGTTGGTTACAGGGTTGCCAGACTTTTATTTATGTTTAAATTTTTTTATCGAATTGGCGCGAAATCCAGAAAGGAATATAAACAGTGCATATCATATCGATTTTTTTAACTAGACGTAAATTGATTATTTAAATAATTTTTAAATCATCTTTCTAACAACTATTCTCAAAAAAGCAATGAATCCACGTACATTCACTTTCAAAAATATATTTTGTCGAACTTCTAAATCGGAGCAAATAATCATAATAAACGGTATTTAAACTTAAAATCACTTGTCGTTAACTTTTGTAAGCACAAGATTAATACTGTTATTCAAACATAAATGCGATTGTATAAGTGGTAAGCGAAGTAAGTATCTGAACCATATGGAGAGAGATAAGTAGCATCGCAGCATTCGCAGCGTGAGCTGGTTCAGACGTCAGACCTAGCTATATCTCTAAAAAAGAGGTTTTCATTTGACGTGGCAACATTGCTTCAGAATTCGCGAATTGTCCGCGTGCGGTCGGTCGTCGTACTTATATATATATATATATATATATATATATATATATATATATATATATATATATATATATATATATATATATATATATATATCACACATTTATATATATGTGTGACGCTTCGGAGCTGCGTGGTTTGTCGTGTGTGCGATCTGTCTGTTACAGTTCCAAAATGCCGCAAAATAATTTAAGGATAAATACAGCAGTATGAGACTGCTCAGCGAATCTCCAGCTCACCAATTCAATGCGGAAGTTCTTCTTTTGATCGTGCACTGACTTCATTTGTAGATAAATATGAGACTCGTCAAGCCTAATTGGGTTACTCACGATGGTTAGTAATAACCTGTTTTTTTGCTGTGCTTTTCCGCGACTCTCTTTTCCGGCATCTGTTTCCACGTGATATTGATCATGCGTTATTCTACTGTGTTGCATTTGCCACTTGTTTTCACAGAGATGGATACTTATTGAGATTTTATGCTTTTAGGGTCTCCAATTTTTTCTGTGGATATTCATCCGGATGGCAAGAGGTTTGCCACCGGAGGGCAAGGTAAATAACTGCACTTAACTGCTTTTTTCTCAACATATTTGAATGATGTGCAATTACTTAAGAATATTAATTTTGAATGCTGTATTCCACAGGTGGAGATTCCGGTAGGGTAGTTATTTGGAATATGGAACCAGTATTGTGTGAAAAAGCAGAATCAAATTCAAACATTCCTAAAATGTTATGCCAGCTGGATAATCATCTTGGTACTGTTATAAAATTTTATTTTGTATGATTTTCATTCTTATTCTTTTTTGTTAAGAACTATTTGTATCTTCAAAATTTGCTAATTATTCACTTAGCCTATAATTAATATGTGTTAAATAAATTACTACTGCTTTTCAGCTTGTGTAAATTGTGTTAGATGGGCTAACAATGGTTTGTTAGCATCAGGTGGAGATGATAAATTGATCATGATCTGGAGATTAGCTAAAGGAGTAGGTGGTACAACTGTATTCGGTGTTACGTCAGGTGTAGAAACGTGGAGGTGTATTGCTACGTTACGTGGTCATCAAGGTGATATTTTGGATCTTGCATGGGCTCCTCACAACCCTTGGCTAGCTTCTGCATCTGTGGATAATACAGTGATTATATGGGATACAAACAGGAAATGTTTAATAGCAGTTCTAAAAGGACATACTGGATTAGTAAAAGGAGTAACATGGGATCCTATTGGAAAGTACTTAGCCTCACAGTCGGATGATAAGACCTTAAGAGTATGGAGAACTACAGACTGGGGAGAAGAATTGCTTATAACTGAGCCTTTTGAAGAATGTGGAGGTACTACTCATGTTCTAAGACTCTCATGGAGTCCAGATGGTCAGTATTTAGTATCTGCTCATGCCATGAATGGTGGTGGGTCAACTGCTCAAATTATCGAAAGAGATGGGTGGAAGCGGGATAAAGATTATGTTGGTCATCGTAAGGCAGTTACATGTGTTGTGAGTATTTTCATTTCAAACAAACTATGCTAAGAGATACATGCATAGCTAATTTAAAATTTTTTTCAGAGGTTCAATGGAAATATATTTCAAAAGAAATATAGTGGAGTAGGAAAACCTATCCAATTTTGTTGTGTAGCAATAGGCTCTCGGGATCGCTCACTTTCAGTTTGGTCAACTTACTTAAAACGTCCCATAGTTGTTATTCATGAATTGTTTGTGTCTTCAGTGTTGGATCTCAGTTGGTCTTCTTGTGGATTGCGTTTATGTGCTTGTTCAAAAGATGGCACTGTGGTTTTTGTAGAATTTGCAGATAATGAATTAGGCGGCCAGGCATTGGATGCTGCTCAATTGGTAATCATTAATATTCCTAATTAATATTTCTTAATACACTCTTCAAACAACAGAGACAAAATGAAAGTTTCCAGTTAAATCGTGAATTTTTTTTTTGTCTATTCTAAAAAGTTAGTCATTACAATATGATTCTTATTCTAGTACACATTTTTATCATATCTTATCAGCTAATTCTTAAATCATAATCATTGAGCAGCTGATTATTTTTTGCTTATTAAGAGATTAGCTATTCATCCGATAGTAATTCCTGCTTTTCTGAACCAGACAGTACATTTATTTGTTTTGTTGTTATTTATTTATTGTTATATTTATTGTTCATATTATGAATAAAATCTTAATTGTGGGTTCACTTTTTGTTTTTAGATTGGTCTTCATGAGCGATTATATGGAAAATTAGCCCAAGGAGGATGTCCTATTGTTGAAGCACCCGAACTTCTCAAACTGTCAAAAACTCCTCCTCCTCCTCCTGCTCCGGCAAAGGAATCGGAGCCGGCACCGCCGCCTACAACCAACTGTGTTCAAACGATCAATTCTGTGTCAACATCACTAACGAAAGGTCCTTCTAATAAGCAAATTGAGACCAGGACTTCGGATGGCAAACGGAGAATCACGCCAATGTTTGTACCTGTTGCTCCAGAAGCCTCGTTAGTTTTGAATTCATATAATTTTATGTCGAAAACATATTGAATCGCTGGTGTTATATTATTGGAACATTTAATTTCACAGAGAAAACGAAGCAAGCGCACCAGTTCCTACCGTAACACCTTCTTCCTCGTTTTCAAGTAGCACGCAAGTTAAAAGTTCTATTGTTATAGAAAAACGCGATGAAATCGTTCAGCCAAACGTCAGTTCGACTGCTACTATGAATTCTATAGCTGCTGGGGTAGCTCCGATGTTGAAGCGCAAAGATCCAAACCAAAAGCCAGCTAGTAATAGTAGTGGCCCTACAACAGATACTAATGCCACTACTACTAACGCGTCTCCGAACAAAAAATCGAAAACCCTTACGGAGAGGAGCGGCAACACCGTTATCTTTCCACCGCTGAAAGCTGCCACCGGCCCTGTCTGCCAGCAGGCCGGTCACTACGGTGTGACTATTACGAACAATCAAAATCTGTATCAGTTGCAAGTGTTTCAAGGGACGAGTGTCGAGCCACTGTGGGAACAGTATCTGGGATACAGTGCTACAGGACTGGCCACGTCGCCCATTATCGTAGGGGTGTCTTTAGAAGACGGAAGTGTACATAGTTTTTATACGTCGAAAGGATCTCGCGCTGCGCCGCCACTGGTTCCACCGTCGCCCATTGCAAAGATTCATGCTGCTGGCAGCATGGTATAGTGTTTGTTTATAAATAGTGTAATATTACATAGGTCTGTGTTATAAAAATAAAAATTATTTTCAGTTGATGATTATTTCGAGCTATGGAGACGTGCGGGTGTGGGACTTGAATCCTAACGTCTGTCGCCTTGCAGTTTCAACTAATGCTGCGCATTTGGTTGCTCCCAATACGTCGTTAATGTGTTGTATGTTACACAACGGTATGCCACTACTAGCCTTCAGCAACGCCAGAGCGTACTGTTATCACAAGGAAATGGGTAAAATTTACAGTGTAGAATAATAAATAGTAACGATAAATACAGATGATTAAAACATTTTACCGTAATAGGTACCTGGATGTTGATGGGAGACAGTCTCGATCCAGTGTGGCGGTGGTCGGCTATAAACGCCACGACTAGCTCACAGACTGTTGAAAATTTCCCAAGAGGCCCTCTTGCTATGTTCCAAGAAAGCCTCAACCGAATTGCTGGCCGTTTTATGCCACCTCTAAGATTGAATCACGGTGCTTCCTGCATAATGTCGTACTTGGAGCAGCAAGTCTTAGCTTCTAAAGCACTTAGCAGCTCCCAGGAGTATGTGCATTGGCTGATGGCTTATGTAACTTTTCTTTGTACACACGGTAAGATTTGTAGTGTTTCAATATTTATAATGGCACTTGTATGGTAAACATTTTAATTGAAAATTTAATGCATGCATTTCGATTGAATTTTCAGAAGGTTTAGAAAATCGACTAAGGATAGTACTTGATGATCTTTTGGGTCCAGCTCACAGTTCTGCTAACAAGAGTTCGTCCTGGGATCCAATGATTTTGGTAACTATTAATAAGTGCATAATATACAACGAATAAACTATTCTAACTATTTGACAATTCTCAGGGTGTGAAAAAGCACAAGCTATTGGAGGACGCGCTGAAAATCCTCTCTACTCATTTACGATGGCAAAGACTGTTTCTCGAGTATAAGGAACAATTAGAGGAGCTAAAAAAATTATGAGAATCTTCTGAAAATAAGACATATATATTTTCGATGCAGCGAATATTTTGGATCAAACAACAATTTGTATATTTCACGTAACTGTTAATGATAAATTAAGACTGTACAGAGTTTGATATGAATGAATAAATTATTTTTAACTTCTACATCTAGATTGCTTTTAACTTGCGTATTTCTATGAATGAGGATGTAGGAAATACAAACAATAGGCTTTTTATTTTTAAACGACTGTATTTGTTCTGAATATTATCTTATTCATAAATCAGAATTATATAATATTTATATACCAACGCTAAGGCTCCGTTTAATTTATTTTAATTTTTTTTATAAAAATACATAATTAAGCTCAACGTGCAATTAGCGAACTCGTGAATTAGGAAGCGTAACTAACGAGCTAGCATAGTAGGCTCATAAGTAAGTCGTCCGCTAGATTGCAATGATTAGATTCGATCGATCTGTGCGTTTTGATTTGCTGCCATCAGGAACAGCTTACTTTTTCGTTTTCGTCGTCAATTTCTCGCACATAAGACACATCGTACAAATTGTCAGCGAAATCGCACAACATTAGAATAGAGTATAGGACAACTGCAAGTGGAATAGCACCTTCTTTTATTTACTTACTGTCCTTTCAAATCTAATCTTTCATAGATTCTATCAGAGTTTCTTTCTTTCTTAATTTCCTTTTTTACAAATTTTCCCTCGACAATGTAAGAAATCCGACAATAAAAATCTCAGATGAAGTATCATTTCGGATTTAACGGCGTTATAACTCTTAAAAAAATGTCTATCTGAGATCACGTAGGGCTTTTTTATGTAAATATTAGTCATGCTTGACGAAAGCTTGGATCATCGGAGTACACCTCGATTGCTGGCTTGCTTTTTAATGCCATCAATAGTAAAAAGGTATAATCAGCCTTGTATGTCATACGAAAACGCCTCACCAAAATCACGAGTATCGTTATACTTTTACTTCATTTAATTACAAAAAGAGAAAAAATCCACCGTCTCGCGCAATTCATCAGAATGTAAGATCTGTACAACTTCGTCGGTCAACCTCATAAGTATCTGTTGCAATTATATTGCACAACAACAATTATATCTCATATACAAACAATAATAAATTATAAATGGTTCATCTTGTATAATCGTTAATGTTTCTTTTTTTATCTCGTCCGCATATGTACAAAACCTCCTCGTTACAATGTATTATATCACTTTGAGAAACGTCAACTCTTACGTACAATAATAATGCCTATTTTGTCGTGGTTAGTCATTGCGGACAAATACCGTATCATCATCGTCGTCGTTGAACTTTAGAGAGGTGGTGGTCCATTGGGATACTGGATGAGGGGCGTGAAGCTCCTCGCCAGGTTGTTAGAGAGCATGCAGCTGTAGTCCTCCTCGGCTGAAGGCACCAAGGAGGCAGCTCCAAGTAACAACAGCATTAGCGCCTGTATGGGGAGAGAGGCTCGCAATACTCTTCCGATGAAGTGGTAGCCTCGCGCCAACACTGTCTGATCTCCATCGTCAGCACTGAAACAATTTGCGAGTGAGCGAGATTAGCGAAATTCGATATTGGTTGCTTAATGCGCGGACAAGTACAAACAAAAATCGATTGTATTGTATAACAAGTTTTTAAATTGACATTGAAATCATAAAGGGAAAATAGTTTACAAGAAAAAATCGACATTGAAATGATAATAAAAATACTTGGATAAATACACAGGGAGAGGAAAACGTACTTTGCGGTGATTGTGCCGTGGGCTTGGGTGGTTCCTGATGCGGCTTCGTCGAGTAGCTACAATTCAACAAAAGAGAAACACAAACAATAAGATACTGTGCAGGTGAACGCTATATATTGCAAAAGAGTACGAGATACTTTGGAATCGAGTTCCGCATTGAAGAAGTGCTCAGAGTGCAATTTTCGTGATTTATATACTTATAATTAATTGTAATTCTTCTCTCTTACGATCTTTATGTAAATAAAAAACGAGGGCACTGAGTTCGCTGATCACTCAAGCCTCATTCATGTTTTATCGAAAGAGAGCAAATCTCCAGTTGGTCAATCTCAATCATCATCGTATATAGAATTAGCCTCTGGACACGAGCCGGTCTATTTCGGAGTTTCAAATTGACGAACTTACATCTCGAGATAGAATTGCGAGCGAAGTGGAGGTAGCCGCCATTCCAACGTCTCGCGGGTCGAGTCCCAGGGCTGAGCCCAGTTTCAAGACGTACATGCTGGTGAGACGTCTGAGGGACTGCAGTCGCAACCGAAGCTCTTGAAGCCGCTCTCGAGTCTCGGCATGCTCGTCCAGCAGATGATTCGCAGCCTCTTGCAGCGATAGCACGCGAGGCTCACAGCGCTCCAAGTCACCTTGAAGTTCCCTGCGAAAGATTGCATTTTGAATTAGCGCTTTCGAGCTTTATCAAACTGGGACGGCTTTAGTGTCTCGATTCATCGTTTCGTTTCGATCAAACTTTTTCAACGTTGTGAACTCACTTGAATTTGTCATATTTGTCTCTCAGAATCTGAGCGCCCTCGGTCAAATCGATGGGCTCGCTGGCGCGTATGGTCTGCTCGGTCGACTCCAACCAGGCGAGCAGTTCCTCGATGATCCTGTGGAACTGCTGGTTGCCCATAAGCGCAGCCTGCAGTAGATTCTGCCATTTGGACGCAGCTTGGCAGACCTTGTCCCATCGAACGTTGGCGCTGGCCAGTCTGTCCCTGAGCTCGTTGGCACGTTCCAGGTCTTCGGTGTGATCGGCCAAGTGGACGCCAACGATGTTCAGGCTGACGACGATACTCTTGTGGCTGTCGAGGTCGAGGAGGAACTCGTGGTGGTCCTGGATCACATCCTCGAGTTGTTCGATGTTGGAGGGCGGCGAGTGCTGCTCGCTCTGGGTACCTTCGGCGAACTCTAGCCACTTTTCCAGACGCCACAGGTCGTTGTCCAACTGGGCCCAGTTGCGGTGGGAACACAGTGGACAGGTGAGACGACCGCCGTCGCTGCAAGTGCCAAGGCAGGGTTGGACTTTAGAACGGGTGGGTTGTATCAAGCTTAGGGTTGGTGGAGCGGGTATCAAAGCTTCGAAGAAATATCCTACTTGGATCGTAGAGTTCGAGAACTGCGATGAGCGTCACTTACCGACTCCATATGATCCAGAGTAGCAGACTTTTTAAAATGTAACAAAAAATGGTTAATTTTCTTCGAAATCAAAAATGTCAAAAATACGTTTGTAAAATGATTTGAAAACGCCTAGAGGGAATAGCCGCAATATTACTATGGAGCAGTATATAAAGCAGCTTACAGCCTAATGGAAAAGCTTTCTGTTCGAACCTTTGATACCTTCCATGAGTACAGCTTCGATTGTTAACAAGCTCTTTCGTTGAATAATAGAAATATGTTAAAGACAAGCAAATAGCTCTCTACACTCACTGTTCGCAAGGAAAGCAATAAGCACCAGCCAGGGGGGACCTGCAGGGGTTGAACGTAAATTTGGTTAGTATAAGATCGTCATTAGTTTAGTTACATTGGGCTTATAAATAATAGAAAAAGTATAGGTATACAAGCAATTCAGCATGTACTTCTGAATTATGCATAGATAGATTTAAAATTTTTTTTTACGAAGGCAGATCTAGCAGGAAACACTGTTATATATCACATACATTTGGAAAATTATTTAACAGTATAGAATAATCAAAGTTTACTGTAAAAAAAAAAAAAATAAAAAATGATATCGAAAATCCAAAAATTCTACGTACTTGAGTTCTCGAATCTGTTGTTCTCGCGCCCTTGCTCTTCTCAGCAGATCTTCGTAGCGGGCAGTGAGTTCCGCAACTTCGGTTGCCTTGGCGAGTTTTTCCTCTTCGGATAGTAGGTTGTGTAAATGCTTGACTAGTTCTATTGTCGATTGGCAGCTTCCAATTAACTTGGCCTGCAACAAATCGATCCCGAATTTTCAACCTTGCCACCCACAATGTGTCTCCAAAAACCGAATATAGTATAACTGAGAAACGAAAACTCACGATAGCTCGCGCAGCCGTGGACAATCCCGTGCCGGGTGTTGGTTCTGGCAGTACAGCGCTTTCGAGCGCGTCCAGCGCGACCCGGCACTCGCTGATCGCCGACTCCAGCTCTATCAGGTAGGCGTCGAACGACGTCATCCTCGTCAACTTGGGCAGTGTGTCGACCTGCACGGCGGTGTCTGTCTCGAACTTGAGCGTCTCGACCTGGACGGCCTCGTCGACTTCCTGGCGCTCCTGGCTCTCGATCCTGGCACGCAGTCCGTCGACCCGCTCCTTGATGTCCTTCCACAGCAGCTGGTACTCGTCGACGAGCTCCTGGATGCTCGCCACGTCATCCGGGTGACTTTCGCACATGACCTGCAGAGCAAGTTCGTCCGCTCGGCGGAGGGTAGCGCTTTGCTTGGCCAACTCCGCGTCGATATCCGAGAGCTGCTGCAGGCGCTTGCGGGGCGAGGACTTCTTGTCCGGTCTCGAGAGGTGTTGCATTTGGGTGAGGGTCACGTCGACCTGCGTCAGAGCGATCACCGCTGCGCCGTGGGCCGAGATGAACTCGCGATAGGTCTTCTGGTCCCTCTGCAGCGCGGCGATTATGGTGTTGATCTTCGGCGTCAGTCCGTGCCACCTGTAACGAGTAGGGTCATTATTAAGCGAAAAAACTATATGAAAATACGTAAACGCTGGAGGTGGTCTGTGCGACGTACCTGTCGATCAGCTGTCGATTTTGCGCGGTGAGAGCCTTGAGATTGTCCGGCTCCAAGCCGCCCTTCGCCAGCCGACCGTAGCACTGTTCGAGTATGTGCAGGGCCGGGTGGTGAGCCTTGATGTCCTCCAAAATACTCTGCGCCCTGGTCATGGTCTTGTCGGTGTTATCCTTTGACAGGTCGCTCAGACTCTTGTCCAGGTCTTCCAGCTGCTTCTCGACCTCGATCAACCACTCCTCGTACTCCAGCCTTATGCTCTCGAGTTCGACGAGCAGCTTGCCGATCAGCATGATCTTGCGCTTCCTCTCGGACGATTTGACGCAGGTCGCCTTCCAGCGGCTCTCCAGGCCCTCCATGCCGGTCTTGATGGCGTCGGTGTTGAAGGTGGCCTTCCAGGCGTCGCAGTCGCTCAGCAGCATCTCGCAGAGGTTGAGTACCTCGCCGACGTTGCCGCTCTCGGCCTCGATGGTCTTCTGCAGCTGCTCGTGGTCCTTGAGCTTCTTGTCGATCGTCGCCGGGCTGGCCGACTCGATGGTGTAGGCCTCGGAGAGCTGGGTCTCGACCGTGCCCAGCCACAGCCTGATCTCCGCCAGTCTCTTCTGCAGCGTGCTCATCGTCTGCATGAGGTCGACGATCTTGTTCGCCCGAGCCTTGCCCGCCGTCAGCAGGCCGTTCCACCTCTCGTTCAGTTCGTCCAGGACGTTGACCAGTCGCTCCTTCTCGCCGGGCTCGGCTATGCTGATGAGCTCCAGTCCGTTGTTCTGCGCCCACTCGAGTTCCCGCTGCTTCAGAGCCATCTCCGCCTGGACCTCGGACTCGAGCCGCTTGAGCGCCTCCTCCGGCTCGTCCAGGTTCGCTGTGTCGCAGTTCTGCAAGCTGTCCTCGGTGTCCTTGATCCAGATCAGCAACCTGCCCGACCTGCTCTCCCACCTCGAGTGCAGGCTGCATCGCTCGCTGAGCCTGTACGAGAGCAGCGCCAGCTGGTGTTCCAGGTTGCCGTGCTGCTGCCAGAGGAGGAAGCTCTGTTGATTCAGGCTCTTCATGTCCGAGGGACTGAGGCACTCGCGCAGCTGCTCTGTCGTGACGTCCAGCGCCTCCAGGTCGCTCGTGCAAGCCACTAGTCTGGCCTTGTGCTGCTGCAGCGAGTCCAGCTGTCTCCTGATTTCCGGCAGGCTGCCCGAGCTGGACTTGTCGATGTGGCCGATGGCCTTGTGGATCTCCTGGAAGACGGCGGTTATCTTGCCGGTCTGCTCGGCGTGCTTGCCGTTCAGGTCCCTTATCCTCAGCACGAAGTCCTTCCAGGTCTCGAGGCTCGCGCGGACGTTGCTCAGCCTCTGGGTGCTGGCCGCGTGCTCCATCCTCACCGAGACGGCCAGCGCCTCGTCGCAGTTGCCGAGCAGGCTGTCCTGCTGGCGCTGCAGGGCGTCGGCCTGCGACTCCCCGCTGGGCAGCCGATCCAGCAGCGCCTCGATCCTCTGGAGGATCTTTTCGAGCCGGTGCACGTGGATGAAGCGCAGCTGTAGACGGCCCCTGTCTCTGTCGATGTCCTTCAGCCAGGAGAGCAGCTTGCTCTGGTCTATCCTGTACCTCTCCCAGGCGGCGAGTCGGTCCCGCACGGCCGTGTGCCTCTCCATGATGCGGGCGAGGCTCTCGTTGTGCAGGTTGGTCAGGGCGCTGAACTGCTCGGTGAGCGAAAGGTCGCGGCCCTCCTCCGAGCGCACCATCAGGATGAGCTTTTGCTGCTCGGTCAGCAGGTTCCTGTGGACCTCGCAGAGATTGCGGTGCTCGGCCAGGCCGTTGTAGTCGCCGGGCAGGCTCGTCGAGAGGAAGTCCTGCACGTGGCTGAGGTACTCTTGCCAGAGCCTCAGGGCGGCGGCTACGTCCTGGGAGCGGACCAGTCGAGCCGAGAGCCGGTGGTACTGTTCGAAGGTCTCGCGGAAGACTCGCTGCCAGATCGTGAGCACCTCGAGGATCGAGGGCTCGCGAGCCGGCGAGATCTCGAGGGCTCTATCCTTGATGGACTGCAGCTGCGGCTTTGTCCGCGTCAGGGCAAGCAGATGGTTGCGCAGGAGCGTTAGCTGTTCCTTCGACTCGCCCAGGCCTGCCGTCGTTATGCTCTGGAAAAGCGATCGCAAAAGAAAAGGTCGAATTAGAACTGCACTCGCTCAATGCACCTCTACTATCGAGGCTCGCTGTTCTAACCGCTTGCCTCGAGGTGAACTGGAAGACACAATGCCAAACAAGAAGAAGTTGCTTATCGCGCGATCGGCCTATACGCGGGCTCAAGAACGCACACTTGCGCGCGCGCGCGGGGGGCGCGAAAGCTCTCTCATTCAGTCTGTTGCGGATTTCGTGACCGATGCAATAATGCCGCAGAGCGTAAGGCCCGTGGCCTTGACATAACGAAATTGTTTCGCCAACTACAATTAAAATATAAGCGCGAGCAGGCGAGTCTAGTGGCGCCTGATGATTGAGTTGTACCAAGCACTGCGGTACTGGTGTGTGTATAAAGGGACGAGCCTCCGAGGCGGAAACAATCATATTTAAACGGGCCGTCCTTGGCGAGCCTCTGAATCACTTTCTTCGCGCGGCGCGTGCCGCTGAATGGAGAGCAAGGTGAAAGCTGCACTAGCTTATTTGTCTTTTTTTTTCTCTCTCACCTGCTGAACGGATTCGAGGAAGTTCTTCGTCTGGCAGAGATCGTCGCGAGCGAGCTCTTGATTGAGGGCTCGAGCGTCCGCCGTGTCGGCGAGCGACGAGAGAGTCTCGCGCACATCCTCGAGTCTCCGGCCGAGAGCCTCGACCTCGCTCTGCAGAGGTCCACCCGCATCCAGACCGACGTCCGAGGCGATTTGGGCGACGAGGCCGCGGAGCTCCGCCAGACGCTCCTTGTGCTCGGCCAGGGTGTCCTCGCAGACCTGTTGAAGAAAATTAAGAAAATAATTATAACGCATCAGTCACTCGATCGTTATGCCCAAAATAATCCACCTCTAACGATCTTCCCAATTACCGATCCTTCAAAAATATCAACTCCCGCTCACGCCCAGTACCTACTGAAAACTGCCAGACGAAAAGCAGCGCACTCCGCGGAGCTCCAAAATTTACTGGACCAAGGCTCCTCCGCGCACACGTGTTTACATTTCATCGGTATTTTTAGAGCCGCTACGCGTACTATACACCCGTGAATCCCTCGAGTTTCGAGCTTGCTCCGAGATTCACGACGAACTTGAGATTCCTCGATTCTTTTACACGCGCGCTTTTTCCGGTGTCCAAACTTCCCCGCCGCGCGACGCGAGTTCGAGACTGATGCGCGATGACATTGACGCGCCGCGTGTCTCGCTGAGAGACTCGGAGTATCGTTCTTTTGTTTACTGGCCAAACAAATGCTGCCGCTGCGGAGGTGCCGCCGCCGTCGCTGTTGTTGTTGTGCAGTTGAAACTTTGATATACGTACGGGAGTAGCTTGTCGCTCACCTTATTTTCTCATTCCGTACGAGAGAGCGAGAGAAAGACTGACTGACGGGCTATGAAGCTGTTGTGTATGCAGTAAGTACGAGGTGAGACTTTCTAGGAACTTTTTTAATTTCTACTTCCAAATCCAATAGTTGCGTTCATTCGCGTAAAGCGCTACACTCGCAGGGATGGTATATCCGCCGTGTTTGAGTTGTAATAGAAACAGACGCGCGCGCGTTAAATGGGACGCGTTGAATCAACTTGACCCAGATGTTGCGAGGCATATATATTTATAGTGATGCCCGCGCCCTTCAGTTTTAGCGGAAAGTCAAAGGCTCGACTGTGTTGTGTGTCTGTAGGGTTTGAGAGTTTCAAACTGATTGCGCAAAACAATGAGACAGACGTATTTTCTGGGCTTCATTCAAGTTCACAAAAGAGCGTGAGTGCATTCATTAAATTCTCCCAAACTCCCACGTGCAAGTGTAATTTGCTAATTAAAATACGAATTTAACGAATACTTTGCATTATACGGTTGCTTAGCGATCACTGCACATGCGGTTGGATCGAATTGAATAAGACGTCGAGTAATAATATCTGATGATTCCGCGAAAGCAATTGACAATTGACGCACAACAAGTAGGATGATTAGCCGGCAACCTCGAGGCGTGTATTCCGTACGTGAGCTACACGATGAATAGTAGTACCAAAGTTAAAAACGTTGTGTACAGTAATATCGAGATTTATTCCGAATTGTTTTAGTCAATAAACAAGGTTTCACTCTGACGTGTTGTTGCGTTGGTCTTCTTTAAAGTCGAAAATAAAAGTATAAAGCGACAGCTCAATGCCGTTTATTTTTACGAAATAAAATACGAGATTTATTTTTAAAAAATTTTAAAATAATATCACAGCATCAAACATTGAATAACGAATTCGAATTTAAAAAAAAGCGCGAGTGGAGGAACACCGAAGAAACGCGACTGTTATTACTTGAAAACGCAGCGTACAATCGACGGAAGAAAAATAGGCCGTTTAAAATGATGTCACCCGGTTCGCTGGCACACTGAGTATATGGGTCCGCCTCCAACCCGACGGCAGGAAAAAATCATAAATATAGCGTGACGTCACATTTACGGCTTCGAGCTTGAACCCCATTGATAAACCGTGGGAGCTACTTGTTTTGCAACCAGTTTCCGATAACGACGGGAAAAATATATTTGTTTGAAACGAACCACTTTTTCTCCTACACCGTACTGTAATACTCCGAACGAATCGATACGGCAATTTTGCTTCAGTCATTCTTTCAGCGCTACGGGTTTCCAGTTGGAAAATTTGTTAATTGATGAAAAATATTAGCTATCCTCGAACCCTCAAAACACAAAGATTTGAATGAAACTCTCGAGCTCGAATCCCATGACCCGCACAATCCAATCCCCGGTGCTCACCCTAATCTCCTCCGGCGTGCACATGTCCCGCCGGCGGCGCAGCAGCGCAATCAATTTCCCCGATGAATCTCCCGAAGACGGCTGGCTCACGTAGCATGAAGGCGACGGCGTAAACACTGCCGCGCGCTCTCGGAAAACCCGTTTGTATATATGATAATCTCGCGCGAACGCGAGCTTTAAAATAGCCCGGCGAAT
Organism: Nasonia vitripennis; assembly: GCF_009193385.2. Lineage (NCBI taxonomy): Eukaryota > Metazoa > Arthropoda > Insecta > Hymenoptera > Pteromalidae > Nasonia > Nasonia vitripennis. The sequence continues at coordinate 1,039,351 of NC_045760.1, forward strand.
CGACGATCTGCCACCGTCACTTCTCGCCTATACACTGTATGTGCCGGCTTTCGTCGCTCTTTGTTGTCTCCAGCTTATCGAGGGCTTGGATTATTTCGTTGCTCGAGGTGAGATCGTTGTTGATTTTCATAAATTTTCTTTCATGTTTCTTCCGACTAGACGAGATCTCTGTTGCACAGTCTTTGTTCGCTTATTACAAGGATATACAGGTTTTATAAAAAGCTTTCGTTTACAAGTATAATCGACTAGAAAATTTGGTACGAGCTTTTGTCTATATAATTTTTACAGTTCACTGGCACTTTGCGCGTTAGGCACCGTTAATTTATAAAAGAGACTTGTAAAAGACACTCGGAAAAATGCCCACATGACTAGAAGTTCACTATGCGAAGAAAAGAAAGCCGGCGATCAGCCAGGAGGACGCGATAGAGAATCGAGAGCACGAGGCGTCCTACCCCCCGGCGTCTCGGCGCGCATCGCGCGACGTCCTGGACCAGACTGGCGTGCTGGTGTACACGCGCGCGCGTTGCCGCTACTCCTCTCTCTCTCTCTCTCTCTCTCTCTCTCTCTCTCTCTCTCTCTCTCTCTCTCTCTTTCTCTCTCCCGCAGCCGCACAACCATCGATCTGTAGCAGACTCGCTGCGGCAGCGCAGATGTGCAGGACAAGGACCGAGATATACACGGAGAGACACTCCCTTTTCCTCGTGCGTGATGCAGCGCCGGCAGCGACGGCAGCAGTAGCAGCAGCCTTTTGCCGGCTCCCCCCTACGAATACATATAGTGCATCACCCCCGTACGTACGTGTACGCGTTCGTCACTCGCCGGCTTTTTCGAAATCAAGGGCGGTGGTGGTGGTCGAGTGCGCGCGTAGAAGATGTCGGCCAAGTGAGAGAGAAAAAGGCAGCCTCTGGATTTAGAAGAAGCGCGTGCGGCTTAATGCGCGCGTTTTGCTATAACGCAATCGCGAGCGACGGTTATTTTCGACGGGCTTTCTGGGCTATTGGAAACAGCGAGAGAAACTATTACGTTCCGCGCTTTTTTGCCTGTTTACTTTATTGAATAATTATAACGAGGTCGCGGTTATCGGCTCGGCTTGCGCAAGCGTCCATTAAGAGAGTAGTAAATAATTTTTTACCGCCCAATAACGTTTCAACAGCCGCAGTCGGTCTGGCTGATATTAAACTTTGTTGTACAAAATCACTCCGTCGAAAAGGCAATACGAACTAGCCCGCGTCACTCGACACAATGCACTTAAAGCTTAGTCACTCACCGCCACGAGGAACAGGAATCTCGCTTATGCACGCGTTCCCTTCAATTTCACCGAGAGAGAGAGAGAGAGAGAGAGAGAGAGAGAGAGAGAGAGAGAGAGAGAGAGAGAGAGAGAGAGAGAGAGAGCGAGATGCGCCGAACGCACAGAGGCGCCGTTATCCTCGCTCGTTTATCTAAAGGGCGACGAAAATGACCTCGCCAGATGGCTATTACAGCCTACAGACTACACTACACTACACGTCATGCATGCGCTCACTCATTAGCCCGAGTGTTAACCGAGTTAGAGCAAGCCGTATTATCGACGACTGACGACTTCCGTACCTTTCGACTTTGAAGAACTTTATTATTAGCGCTCGAGGATTATTCACCGGATTTTGCAGCAAAAATTTTCATACCCAAAATCAAAACAAACCTTATCGCGCGTACGTCCAGTGAGTAACCGGGACTTTTATCTGACCTGCCACTCGGGATTCGTTGCGCTTGATGTGTACCTTTCAGAGGCGAATCGCTCCGTAAACTGTCCTATTGTGCGTACACAAAACAGCGCGCGGCGGCCCATTACATGCTCTTTTTCGCCGTTCAAATGACTCACAATCGCGCCTCTCGTAAATACCTTTATGGTTCCAGGTACGTTTGCAGAGTGCGCGCGCGCGTACTAGCCTTTGGTAGGAAAATTGTTTTTCGCGCCGCTATCGTTAGCCCCGTTCCGAAGCTGCAATCGCTCCTTTCTCGCCTGTACTGGCTTCGAAATATGTTTTCCCGGCAGCGGAGCCGAATCGATAGGATTGAAAACTGACGCGGAGCTCGTGAGGCTTCGAGATACTTATATGAGAAGAAAACTTACCTTAATTTGCTTGAGCGCCTCGTCGGGTGGCAGGTTGGCGACGCTGGCCATTTGCGTGTCCGCCCAGGCCTTCACGGCGGCGCTCGAGTCCCGGTACTGCTGCCAGAGGCTGACCGCGTGCTGGTACTTGGTGCAAAGGGCTCCCAACTCGCTGCGCGTCTCTTCCCAAGATTGCACCGCCTCATTTAACACGGCGTCCACCCGCTCCGACACCTCTGCGGCGCAGGACTCGCGAAGCGGCTCCGCCGCCAGGCGCAGCTCGCTTATCAGCACTTCCCGCGCTACGAAGTCTCCATTCAGGCCCTGCAACGATTCCAGAGAAAAAAAGTCGTTTAATTCAGTGCTATGACGCGCTTTCCTGAAAAGCTGCATCGAAAAGTATACGAGCGCGCCGCTTTATTATTTCTCGGACACAGAGCGAACGTTCGGCCGTATAACGAGATGGTTGTGCGGTGCTATTTGCGTTGCACAACGCCAACCCTGTGTGTTTACGTCATCGATGGGGGGGGTCTAAAAGCGTTCGACTCTCGGTACTAGCGCTTGCACCGACACACACAAGAGCCAAAGTGCGCGAGTTTCTTCAACTATTTTACCATCATCCGCGATCGTACGGAGGAATATGCCAGAAGTTCAAAGCGAGAAATTCTTAGATTGGATCTAATACTCGGGCGTATAAATATAGTTGCACGAGCGCTCCTCGACGACACGAGACACACGTTTCTTCGCGGACTTGTGCGACGCGTGAATTCGGTCAGCGCGCGAGAGTGAACTAATTCTGTGTCGCGTACTCGCGGGTTCGTTAACCTGCCGGTCCGAATTTCTCGAATCGCTCTCTTTCATAACCAGGATTCTCTTTGCTAATTCGTTACGTTTTGTTTAGTGAGAGATCGAATAAGTTGTATTTTTATCCCGTAATGCCGGATTCATTGGGAAGCGGGCGAATTAGTGACTACAAAGAGAACGAATCTGATAATTAATTACAGTGACATAATGTAGATGTAATCATAATGTATTTCCACTATTCGTCATAATACAAAACTCCAACAGTGCTTTCGGCGTTCCAATCAACAAATTATTCACTTTTGATTAATCGAGCTACTACTACTACCACCTAAAACCGCGTGCCCGTCCACGTGCTGTACTTTACTCAGCCGCCGTCACGTCATTATGAGCTACGAGTATGAGAGCTGACTCGAACAGCAGTTGCATATTCTTCCCAAACTGGATTACGCGAATAGCCAATCCGAAAGTTCGCGCGGATATACGACGGGAAATCAATTATGCGACTCGGTCGGAATTGTGCAACGTCGCGCGCTGCACGTCAACATTTTATTGTTTGTTTGCGTTGTGAAACACGACGATATTGAATTTTACAAAATCGTATTCTGATGCGTGGGGTCATTGTTTGGATGCCCGTCTCCGTAAGCTACAGAACCGATTATTTGCGATAATTATGTCATCGTATTAATCAAGGTTATCGGGCCAATTTCGGCATAATTTATGCCAACCGTTCCGGCTCATAAAACTTCGTATATTCAATTAGAGCTGGAAGACTAGTTCCATGATCTCGCCGAGGGGGCTAGATCCCAAATAATAAAGCCAGTGTCGTAGAGGCAAGCGTCACGCCGAGATTACTTATCAACTATTTTTGCAATGCAGCTAAATATAAGTTCCTCGTCACTAGAACCGAACGAGCGCATACTATAACAGTATAACGCTTTTTTTATGCAGGTCCCGCACCTTTGCACATCCGGTATTAAATAAGCAAAATGCGGTTCCGATCGGCACTCGAATATATTCGCGACAAAACCGTATGCGCGAAACAGTACCGCTCGATCGAATCACCGTCGGTTAATATTTATAAAAAAAAGCCAAGCGCTTGCGAGACTTTGAGGAAAATGCACTACAGGCGTGACCTAAAAATTAACGATTCCAACATGCATGTAAATCTCGAGAGAGAGAGAGAGAGAGAGAGAGAGAGAGAGAGAGAGAGAGAGAGAGAGTTCTCCGCTACCGCACACACTTTTATCGTCCCGGGTTTCCTTGCCTCTGCGCTATCAGTCTTTATCGCGAGTGTGCACGATGTCGCGTCGCGTTAGCCGTTTTTCGGTATCTGTGTGCGCACGACAAGCCGCTGACACAAAGCGATCTCCTCTTCCTCTCGAGTCTCTCGCGTTCCACGGAAGCAGTGGCCCGAGAAATTGACGATTACGAAAATTTAAGTAAGAGAGATTCTATAGTATTCCGTTTATCAAAAGAACGCACGTTTTTACGTCGAGGAAAATATGCGAATAATTCGAGCGCGTCAGGAGCGGAAATGACACGCGCAAGTTCCCGCGCAAAGAGGCGTCTGACCGAATGAACGAACGGCGCTGCGCGTGTATGTCACCGATCTCCATAATAGTAGCGCTCGTCGCATATACATACACAACGACGCGCCGTCTATCAATGACCTCGTGCACGTAGTCGCGCTTACCTTGGGACTATTTATTTCCACTGCTCTTCAATTAAGAATCCATAGACCTATACACTCGCCGCCGATGAACCGGCTATTGTCCCGCACTGGGGCACGCACGAAGCTCGAGTTTTTTCTCTCTCCTCGAGGAGCGTGTAGAGCTACTCTGATTTATTGTTTGTTTATTATCGAGAGCGCACTGAGATGAGAGGTTATCTGGTGCGATAAAACGTGCGTCTGGTCCGTGAAATAATATCTGCCGATTATTGCTTGCTGTACATTTTTATGTACGTGTATACCGAATCGGAAATAAAAAAATTCGTAATTTCGAAAACAGAGCGTATCGATGCCACCTGGAGTGCATACATCCAGACAGCTGAACGAACACTTCCACGGCACACTGGTAATCAGCGTAAAAAAACTAAGTCACACACGTGCGAATAGCCGACAACACAGTACTTTTTTTCATACACACGCGACCGAACTATGTCCTCAGTCACATGTTTCCGCGCGCGCATGTGCGATCGATCCGGGGCCCCGAAAGTCGACGAGCTGCTGCTGCTTCGCCGGCGAAGTCTCGCGCACGACTGATTAGAGCAGCGGCTACCGCTGTCTGCGCTGCTGCTACCTATCCGTCTGTGTTTGCGTGCGTATACTCTCTCTCTCTCTCTCTCTCTCTCTCTCTCTCTCTCTCTCTCTCTCTCTCTCTCTCTCTCTCTCTCTCTCTCTCTCTCTCTCTCTCTCTCTCTCTCTCTCTCTCTCTGTGTGTGTAGTTAGTGTGTACCGATATCGGCGCGCGCCACATCAGGCATGCGCTCGATGACTGTCTTGGATCATCGACGGAGACTCGCGCGGGCATTTTCGCTGACGTATTTATATTTGTTTGCGGGGTTCGCGCGAGCTTTAAGGCCAACGTGCTCAACGGGAGATTTATGGGACGCTGGCAAGGTCGTTAAGTTGAGATAAAGAAAGGGTGGAGATGAGTCGGTCTATTTTTAGGTTGAACTCGGAGGTTTTGAGATCGGCCAGCTGCGCTGTCTCTGTTTTATACATTTCGGCTGTGGTTTATTTTTTTTTTTTTTTCTAGGCAGCCGTAAGCTCGAGCGATCACAGAGCTGCTTTTTGATATTTATTCGAATTTTACAATGTAAAACGAATTAAAATAAGGGCAATGTAGCAGAGATATTTTAAACGATTTCGCAGGCCGTAATTCAATTTAAAAGCCTCGGCTCTTGAGAGACGCTTTCCGTTCGAGGCTCTAAACCACTTAATCTGGACGTTGAGCGGTTATTTTTAAAGTATGACACTCTCAAGTCAAACATAAAAAAAAGAAAGTGCAATTTTATCTGCGGCGATATTTTGCAAGGTCAAGTGTTAAGCGAAACGTCGCGCGAGAATTCGTTGATCGGAGCTTTCTTGCCACTATGGATAAACGTGGCTGTATGCGAATAGCAGATTTAATTAAATAAAACGTTTCCTAATGAACACCTGCCTACCTGAATAAGTCTTCCGCTCGTAGATCGCACCGAATATCTCGGAGTAAAAACACCGGCGAAACGGTCCTTCCGTAAATATTTGGCCTCGCACCCCTTTCAAGCCCGAAACCGAAGAAAAACAAACAGCCCGCCGAGCAAATACGCAGATCGAGTCATACTGAAAACGTCTCTCACCTCGAGTCTCTCGGTAGCCTTGAGTAGTCTCTCGTAGTCCACGGTGCCCTGAACCGTCAGCAGTTCCATCATGTAGTCGGTCTCCTGAACGGACTGCTGCACCATCTCCAGTTGCTTCTCGAACCGCCTCCACAGGCCCAGTCTGCCCTTCAGCAGTCCCAGCAGCCTGACGCACCTCGCCTCGAGCTGCTCGTGCTTGTCCTGCAATCCAGAGATGTCTCTTTCCATACCGACGGGCGAGACGGAGATGCGCATGCTGGTGGGTAAGGTGTGCAGCATCTGCCTGAGTCCCATTATCTCCTGCCAGATCTGGGCCAGCTCGTCGCCGACGGACTGGCAGCGTTCCACCGCGGCAGCCACGACGTCGCTACCCTGGCGCTCGCTGGCCTCGCACTGGTCCAGCACGATGCTCTGCCGCTGGTGGGCCTTGCGGATGCGGCTGATGCCCCGTTTCAGGGACTGCAGCCGCTCGCGTAAGAGCTGCGCCGCGTCCAGCTCCTCGCTGAGGAGGCTCTCCAGGTGACGGGCTGTCGAGAGCAGGAAACCCACGCGCTCGCTCTCCGCGGCTGGTAACAGGCCCAGTCTGCCCAGCTCGTCCTGAAAGAAGGAGAAACATTTTAGAATGGGTTCGGATTATTAAATATAGTACTGTAGTGAATTGAATAGCACCCTACCTGTATCACGCAAACTCGTTCGAAGAGAACAGAGATCCTCTCGACGTAAAGTTGCAGCTCCTCCACGGTTTTCATGACTCCGTGGAATTCGTCGATGGTTATCTTCAGTTCGTTGAGTTCTCTCTCGAGTAGGTTTAGTTTATCATTAACCGGTACGTCTTCCGACGTGATGGTGCTCCTCACGGCGTCCTGTATGCTCTTTATTTTATCTGATACGCTGTTCCAGCGCTTCTGCATTTCTCCGTGGTATTGTCGTTGCAGCATTTCATCCGATAATGGCACGAGTCGCAAGGCTTGCTCGAAGCAATTGCCGGCTTCTTTGCGCATGTTGTTGTGCACTTCATACTGAGCTCTCAGTTCCTGCAAAAAAAAAAATGTTCATAAAAATGAAATATTAGAAAACTGTTGCAAAATATTTGCGCGTTTTTGCGCTGGATTGTAAAATCTAGTCATTTTACTTTTGATGAGAAGCGTAGCGTGGCAAGGTGCCAAATAAATTGTGGAAAATAAAAGAAAGAGCGCGTTCAGACGCGATTCTCAGAATAAGTCTCGCCGAGTATCGAGCTAAATTTGTATAGGCGTGAAAAAAGCTCTAGAGAATGAAGCGTACCCAAAATTGTCTCATGTGTCCACCGGTAGGATCATTAACCGTGGCAAGTTCTCTCTCGGCTCTAGACATCCAATTCTCGAGTCTATTAATCAGCATTTCCTGGTTACTCCAGCTTTCGCGGAACGCCAGTAAGAGCCTCAGCGAGAAGTCGACGGTTTCTTGAAGCCTGGCGATCTCTTCTAGCGCTTCGCCATAACAATCATCCGGATCTTCGATATTTATCAAATTCTGAAGATTGCGAGCTAAATCCAGCAGCTGGAGAATTCGGCCATGATGGTTTGCAATGTCAAGCGATAGGTTCTGAAAAATAAGAAAGTATGCGTCATTAAAAATGCGAAAATCAAAAAGTACAGTGTTGTGAGTACAATCTTTACCTGATAAAGTGAGATGTACTGGTCGTATTCGTTTGACGTAACGTTTTGTAAATCGGGTACTCGTTGATGCGCGACTTGAAGCCAGCCCCTTTCTTCCTTGATGCCTTGTTCCAAAACCACCCATCTTGAGGCAGCGAGCGACATCTGTTGAGCTTTCGAAGCCGCTTGGTCTAACAAAGCCATTGCTTTGCTGTGTAATCCTTCGTGAAGTTCTGAATAAATCTGTTTGGTTTCGGGATCTAAATTGTCTTCCAATGATTCTAAAATAGCTCGGCAATGATTCAAGTTCACGAAGAACTTTCTATGTTTTTGCATTTCGTCTTGTAGATGTTGCAAGTTTGAAACCGAGATCGGGCTGTCCAAAAGATTTTCGGCAATTTTAGTGATCTGAGAAAATTCATGCAGAGTTTGTTCGTATTCTCCCGTTAATGATAGTAACTCCAACAGACTGTCCCGTTCAATGATAATTGTATGCTCTATGAATTCCGTTGTTTCTTCTGCAATGCTTAATCCTTGAGGAATTTCTTTGCCCGGGTAGTCACGCAGGAGTACTTTGGCCTCGGCAAACAATTTATTTACTTCGCGCATATGATCGCGATTGTTGCTGTCAATTATATCCAATTTCTCAAGCTTCGCCACAGTTGGAGCTTCGCTGTCAATCAAAGACTCTAGTTGCTTTTTTTGTTCCTCTATCAGCCTGGAAGTATTAAAAACCAATTAAAATTCTAATCAATTAAGTTTCTTAACGTATTTGTAAAATATAAAATACTACTAAACTGTTAACTTACTTTGCAACATTATTAACCCCGTTCAAAAATTCATCCCATCTTGCTAGCTCAGTCTTGACGTGCGTTTCTCCATCGATAGCAACCTCCTCGATTGTTTTAGCTTGACTTTCTAGTGCTTCGACGCATTGCCTGATTCGCTCTCTCTCTTCTTCTGGGTAAGAGTTCTCTACTACTGTTAGTAATGAATTTAATTCCTTAATTTTCTCTTCAACATAATGAACTTCTTCTTTCAATTCGACAAAGTTTTTTGTATCATTGGAAGATGGTCCACTTGGGCATTCTCGTCCTAGGAAAATTCTCGATTCTATTGTTTCGAGCCAAGTTGAAATTGTTTCTACGACTGTAATAAAAGTTTCTTCGATGATTACAATATTTTTTTCTTCCACAGCATTTTTCAGCGCTTTCAAGTCTTTGAGAACTGCCGATGCTTTATTTTCAAAAGATTTTTCCAGAGCTGAATTTTCCAGCGTTGAAATGTGCAATACGTTAGATAGATGAGAAGGTTTTAACTTTTGTGAATCTTTTATGTTTTCTAACATAAGTTTGATCGATTCAGTTTTATGAATGATCTCCAGCTGAGGCACTCTGTTGATATTTTTTTCTGCAATAATTAAATCTGAAGACAAGTGTTTTGCATCTTCACGCTTGGCTAAACCAGATTCCATTAAAAGTAAAGGTTCCTCGCTTGTACCCATTGGTTCGGATGGTAATTTATTGTCTGTGTTACTTTTTGCGACTTCAGAGTAAGGCAGTTTCAAAGAAGTTTCCGCTTCAGGTGTTTTAAGTGGTTGCCCGAATATACTTTCAAACGAAGATTTATCATCAGTTGGAATAGATTCCCGAATTTCAACGGTTCTGTGACGATGCCTTTTTCTTTTCTGGCGTTTGGCTTTCAAAGCCTCTTCTTCGCTTGGTTCTTCAGTTATAGTTGTATCTTGGGATATTGAATCTGGAGTAGTACTACCGCAAACCTCCACAGTGGCCTCAATTTGAATTTCGTATGATGTATCAGGGGTAGAGCTTACCTCTTGGGATATAGATTTTGTTTCTGAAATCGAAGTATCTGGAGTTTTATCTTTGACAGTTTGATCATGTGATTTTACAATAATTTCACTTTCTTTTGGTTGAACTGACAGATCACCTGATTCGGTTATTTTGTCAGATTCAGGTTTCGACTCTTCAACATTCTGTATCTCTACCATTGGCGAAACTAACTGCACGCTCTTTTCAGATTCGCTTAATACAGAGGGTACATCTTCTTCCAAAGAATTCTGTTCTGGTGAGATACCGATTTCTGGCTGGTCTGGCTGCTCAACTTTTTCTGGTTCTTCGATAACGATTTTAACATTACAAGGTTCTGATACTGTGTCTCCTAAACTGCTTTGCTCACCTCTAGATGGTAATGTTGGCAAGTCTAGTATTTCAGTTTTCGAAGATGAAGCATCGTCTATTTTTTCATCGGGCACAGTTTGAGAACTAATTTCAGTAGTATTTGGAACAGATTGAATACTCTCTTCGATGGTCGGAACGATTTCGTGAGTCATCGTTTGAATTGATAACTCTGAAGTAATTTTCTGTTCTGGGCTACTGGTTTGCGATTCTCCTTCTACTAAAAGCTTTGGTTCCTCAACGCTAGATTGTATCAAAGGTTCCTTTTCAATTGGTGTTTGCGGACTTTCAATCGGACTTGTTTGTATTTCGATTTCTTGGGTTTCTAATTCCGGTGTTGTAGCTTTTGGCGTTGTTTGAGTCTCGATAGTATTTACTTGTGCCTCTTCGATAGGATTTGTTTGCACGTCAATGTCCTCTTTTTCAATTTCAATTTTTAGATTTTCTGGTGAAGTAGCTGCACTTGTTTGCATGCTATTCTCAATCAAATCCACACACTCGGGTGATTGCGTTTGTATTGCAATTTCTTCCAAAACACTTGCATAATCAGGAGGTGGAGTTGTTTGCTGTTCAGCATTGGTAAGAAATTCAGTGGATGTTTGAACTTCTGTTTCTTCTGAAAATACAATAAATTTATTTAATAAAAATCCCTAAAAATTATCTGAAATCAAGCCATATTTTACAGAATACATATATGTATACATATTATATTTTATACTAAGAAAAAGAGAGAAATTGTATGTTTTTAAAATATACAGTCAGATTTTTATGAAAAAATTGATGTTTTATTGTCAATAAAAATACATACCTGTTATTAAGTTAGATTCTGTAGGCGATGTTTGTATTTCTAAATTTTCTACTTGTGTAGTAGTTGTCTGTGTATCGGCTTCTAGTGAAGGAACGGTAGGAATTGAGGTACGGGATTTTTCTTCTCTAGGGGTTGTTTGTAGAGCAATTTCTCCAGTCAAAACAATATCCGGCGTCTTTGTTTGCATTGCAGTATCTTCGCTGTCTGGTTTTAAATCCAAACAAGTTTGTAAACCGGTATCCTTTCCAGGCCTTGGAGAAGTTTGAATTTCAGTATTCGTTTCTTCTACTTTTAACGTTTGCATTTCACGTTCTAATTTAGTGATTTTTTCTAATTTTGAGGGTGTTTCGATAGGACTAACCAAGTCTTCAGTAATCGGTGGTACTAGTTCACCAACCGAAACATCTCGAGTATCGACGGCTGTCTGCGTATCTGCTTCATTAGTTTTAAGGTTACTTGATTCGGGCAGGGCATCGTCAATAGTTGTTGCTTGTTTTGGTTCAGCTTGTATTATACTTTTAAGTAATTCAGAATCTTCCTCTTTCGATGCACGAGCTTTTTGCTTCTTTTTCCTTTTTTTCTTTTTCTTTTTAGCATCAATATCAAATTCGGTTGAAACTTCTTCAACAGTTGTTCTATGATCTGCTTCGTATCCATCGCCTTCAGGAGACTCATCTTTTTGCGCAGAAAAAGTGTCTGACGATTCTGCAACTTCGTAAACGTCAGGTTGCGGTTGCTCTGTTATATGTTTTGAAGAGTCAGAGTGAGGCACATCGAGTTCAACAGAATCTGCTATTGTAGTTGTTACAACAGATCCACTAGATTCTTCATCGCTTAACGTTTCATTGTCCTTTTTCTCTCTGTGTTTTTTCTTTTTCCTACTTTTACGACTTATAGGAATATTAATTTCACTTATTTCTGGTGCCTTCTGTACACTCTCTTTTTCTTTTTGTGGTGTAGTAGGTGTAGTATCAGATTCTTTATCTGTTGTTGGCGAATCAAGTGAACTTGTTTGAATTACTTTATTATATATATGTTTAACAGTTTCTACTTCAGGTGGTAATGTAATGTTTACATTTTCTTCAGAGACAGTTAGTACACTCGGGCCAGGATGTTCAATGTGCGATTCAACAGATACTGTTGGACCAGTATCTGTTTTCTTTTGATTTTGAATTGATAATGAAATATCAACCGATTGTATCTTACCGGTATGTTCAGTTTGTAAACCTACTTGAGAATATTTTATGCTTGGTTTAATGGCTGCATTAGTAACTTGAACATTTTCTTTATTTTCAGAATTTCGTTTACTATCCTCAAATCGTTTTCTCTCTTCCATCAGCAATTTTGCTGTTTCTGATTTAATGGATGATTCCAATGAATTGGCGTTATCCATCATATAATCTTCTTTCTGTGGGATATCAGTAAGATCTGACTGGAAATGATGATCAATGTTTACTGTGCTTCTATCAATAACATCAGTGTGCTGTTCTACATCTACTGTGCCAGATTCTAGTTTAACATGTGTTTCGAAAGACGTTCCTACAGGTGTTTCTTCAAACTTACAACTAGCTTTTGTTATAGTTGGTATATCCTCGATGGTTGTTGATTCTAGAGAAGATACGTCCTTACTTGTTGATTCGATTGATTGCTCGAAAGGTGTCTGTAAAACAGCACATTTTTCAGAATCTATAAATTGTTGGCTCTCTATGGCCACAGAGCTTTGTTCCGGAATTGTTACCTCGATTTGCCCATATTCATGTTCATGTTTTTCTTCTACATGAGGCTTGATTTTATCATCGGTTATGTCAACGATTTTCTTAGAATCGTCGATAGAAACTTGCTTAACTTCGGATGTTACCTGGCTTGAGGAATCGATCTTTTCTTCAATCGTGTACGTTCTATCGGATTCGAGAGAATCTGGAGGTGTTGCAGAACTTTTTCTTGATTTTTTCTTTTTCGGTTTTTTCGACTTTTGTTTATCTGACGTTTCTTGCATTTCTCCTATGATTGGCGGTTCTGTTGTAGTTTTTGGAACAGCGCTATCTTGCACTGGAATCTCAGCCTGTGGTTGTTCATTAGCAACCTCTAGCTCTATAACTTGAGCCTTTCCTTGCCCTTGCTTTTCTTGACTCAAACTTGTTTCAAACGTTCCTTGCTCACCCGATTTCACAACGTTAATGCTTATATGAGGAATATTTTCTTCGTCAATTTCAACTTCTTCAGGTTCTTCTACAACCTCTTCACTAGTTACTTCTTTACCATCGATGATAGTGACTTTTCTAATAATTCGGCGAGTTTTTCTAATCACTTTTCTTGTCACTTGCTGCACTACGGCATGCACAGTTGATGTCTGTGTACGGTATGCGCCGCCATCAATAAGTGCATCATCCACGTCTGCAGGCTTTGGGCTTAGATCTTTAATGTCGCCTTGTATGATGCGATGCGAATATTGCGGGAGGCCTTCATATTCTTCAACATTTAACTGATCTCCTGGTGTTCCGGTCATAACTTTTCCACCATACGTTTGCTTCGTAGCCATTTCCACTGTACCGTCTGGTTTTGTTGTTGTGACCGTTACTTGCTGTCCCCGCATAGTAGCTTCAGAAAATGCTTGTACTACTGGAGGACCGTCACCCACCGCAGTAGACATTTGCGAAACGTGCTGCTGCATTGTTTGTCTACTCGTAACGAGTGTTCTGCGAAGCTTACGCACGATAATTCTCTTTGTTCCATCGCTATCTACCACTACTTCTGTTGTGACGTCGTCTGGTTCCACGAGAACTGTCTCAAAAGACTGAGGCGCAGCATGTTGTATATTTAGTTCAGAGGTTACGTTTTCTTGTTTTTGCGCGTCTTGGTATTTCATGTCGACTACGATATCTTCTGGATTTGTAACTAGCTGCTCACGCCACACTTGTTCTTGACTACTTAAAGGCACAATATTTTTAGTTGCAATTTCGATGACGTCGTGTTTACCATCGGTACTTTTCACAACTTTTATTGTCTCTTGAATTTGAGGATTATCGAAAGAGCTTAATAATGGAGGAATTTCAACACTTTCAAATGTTTGACAAGCCGTAGAAACTGGTATAGAACTTGTTGATGTTTGTTTTGTCAACTGCTCTGGCTTTGACTGTTCGACTATTACGTCTTGAATCAAACTTTGACCGGTTTGCAAAGAGACGTCGGCTAAAGATGGAGATTTATCTTCGAGAGAAGAGTGAACTGATGATTCTTGATCAAGCGTGGCGTCGACACTGCTCGCCGTTTCAACCTGAACCAATGGCTCATTTTCGTCGGCCATCTGCTGAAAAAAGATTGGTAAGTCTTAGATGCCGAGGCAAGAAGTGCAGAATGCAAGCCACTGGTTTAAAATTAGAATGAAAATAGAAGAGGCAGTAGGAGATCAGATTGTGAGTGAGAAGCTATAATTAGAAGCGTTCGCCAATTGACTTACGGTACTAACATTAAAGGATTGTGATAATAGCAAGCCGCATTGAGACAGAATAATAATAAAAGATGTATTACGAATATATCAAATTAATGTATATTTCATGATATTTGAGAGATCATTCGATTTTTTGCATACGATTACTGTTTCGTACTTAAAATTTAATTCGGTAATATTTCATTCGTATTTTTAAATAATTTAGTTGAAGATTAAAGTAATTCTATATTTTCAAAAATGATAGATACCGATGAAAATATTATGCAGTACTTTTTAAATGAACTATAATTTTAAATCGATAGAAATGCCCGCATGCGATAAAACATGCTTTTTAAATTCATAGTCGACAAAATAAGATAGAGAAAGAAAATAAAGTAGGGGAAATAGCATAGTAGTCTTTAATGTGGCAGCATAATTACAATATCATATAATAACATATTTACGTACACACAGCCCATATATTACATAGTTTTTCTTTAATTTACATTATGTATAAGATGATAGTTTATAATATTCTAAAAATCAATGATAAACATATACATTTGCTAATAGAAAGCAGAAAAGAACATTGGATGATCAGTCAGGAGCAAATTATGTTACATAAAATAATACAAAATACAACAAAGCTGTAACAACTAAATAAAATTATATGACTCATTAAAAGGTACTATTTTACACTTTGCATTGTACGTATTACTATTCAATTCGTGCAGATTATAAGATAATGTGAAAAATTGAAAGCATGCGTTATTAATAAAATGATGCTTATGAGAATGGCGATGACGATGATCATGATGACGTTGATTGATGATGAATTTCATGTGATATAAAATACGATAGTTACAGAATCTATATTAATATATCCAAAAATTTTATAACGAAAAATAATTTTGTATACAAAAAATGATTATAAGAAGATTTTACTTTTCATGTACTATGATTATATATCTGGTGCACATCAGTTATTTGTAAAATATGATCACATAAAACAAATAACAACAAAGAGTACAATACAGGCAACTTAAGTATTTAAAAGGCGTATAGAGAATTTTTAAATAAAACATGTATAGTTACAGTTAAACCCGCTGCTATATACTATCACGATCAAAAAATGACGTTTCACAAATAATTTTTATGAATTATTATGAATAAAAATATGATAAGGGTTTATTGCATTTATGAATTCGATGAGGCGGGAAATAAATGAGTGTATGTATCAGCCAATGACACAGCCAAAGTATCTCTTTAAAATCACTTGCTAAAGCAAGTGTCTAAGAGCATATGAATGATTTTCATATTGTTCACATATTTAAGCAAGACCCGACACCGTGGCTTGATGAATTGCAACAAGATTATAGGATCCCAAGTTCTGGTATGAGATGTATACCTGCTGCTTCCGTAAAAGATGGTTTGCCATATCTTGTAGAGCCTCTTTCAAATTCCTGGCCAATTCACTGATTTCAGTCATTGATTCTAACTCTGTCAATTGTTGCAGTCGGAATGATATTTCCTCTTGTAATGCCTATGAATAAAAAATATATATTTGACTATGTTGGATTAATATTCATTTCACATTTAATTAATATCAAATAGATGAATTGATTAAAATGTTTGATAATCGAATAAAATGAAAATAAGGACCTTATAGTTAAGGGTGCTTCTCTCATCATTAATCGTTAATTTGACGTGTCTAATCCAAGTTTCGGTCTCTTCAAGACATTGCTTGTAAGCTCTAATTTCTTGTTTTCTTTTTTCTTGTGTTTCACGCGCTTCCTCTAGTGTAGACTGTCCTTGTTCAGCTTGTGAAAGTAAATAAGCAAGACTTTTCCGTATTTCTCCGATTGAT
The DNA here is from genome assembly GCF_009193385.2 of Nasonia vitripennis. Lineage (NCBI taxonomy): Eukaryota > Metazoa > Arthropoda > Insecta > Hymenoptera > Pteromalidae > Nasonia > Nasonia vitripennis. The sequence continues at coordinate 1,055,523 of NC_045760.1, forward strand.
GTTTCTAGTTTTTTAGTTTCAACATCTTGAGGTACTTGTTTTATTTCATTATCAATTCTGCTAGCTTCTTGATTATAATACCTCAAGTCTGCTAGTATTGTCTAAAATACATTAATAAAATTTTTAGTAAAACGATAGTGAATGATTTTTTTTTTAATACATCAGTTTGTTTTAATAAAAAAATTAAATATAACATAAAATGAATCATATTATATCATATGAAATTAATTTACCGAAAGAGCACTAATCATGGTCTGCAAACTATCGCGAGGAAGAGATCTCAAAGCCCCTTCAAGTTGAGCCAATACCAGCTGTAGATCATCAATATTGTGTTTCATTTTTTCCTGCAATTAATAATTAATATCTTTAATATGTCATACGTTAAGTATACTTATAATACCGTGCAGTTAAATAGCACAACATATAAAACACAATTAATAACACGAAACGTTTCTTAATGAATATAACTCGCATCCAAATGTTATAAGAAGCTGGAAATCAAATTTTTTCGTTTAGTCCTTTTTTTGAAATCCGTTATAAAATTGAGATTCACATATTCATTTTTTCTCTCTAATGAATGAAGCCCAAATTTATAAAAGATTATTCAAGTATATAATTGTTATAATACAAGTAGTTAAAACATTATCAATAAGTCATCAATTTATTGATTTGATGTGGCTGCATAAGGTACCTGAAAGTTTCTTTTATTAATTGATTGGACAGATATTAACAATGAAAAGGAACAAGACATGATTTTATTGAAACAACGAGAAGATTTTGTGACACTCAAAGAAGCTAAAAGAAATAGAATGTTCAACAAATAATATTTTATTCAACAAATAGGCAAATTTTAATCTAATAGTCCATGCAATAAACATATTTTTATAAAGCAAAATAATTTATATAGTAAACAACCGCTGAAAAGAATTTTTAGCACATAAATTTCAAACAAACAAAATAATACAAACACATTAAAAAAAAATAAAATTACGAATTACGATAAATAAAAAAGTAAGCAATATAAAAATCATTACAAAAAGCAAAAAAATAATTTTAAAAAGTTTTATCGTATTTCGATTTGAAATTTGGAGTCGCTAATCATAAGTAACTGCAAATTTTTTAATTTCCTTTGTTAATATACATTCTTAAAGAGTATATTAACAAAGTAATAAAATACACAGTATGGTTTTTGTTTTCCCGCTGAAAACTCGCACCTTAATTGTTAGAGTTATATTCTCTTGGGTCTTCAGAGCCTGGTCATGAATCTCCGTTTCACCTAGGTTATCCTGCATCCCTATAGAACTGCTTGCCTTTTTACCTAAATTCATGTAAGGATCTGAAGAGGATAGTGGTCGATCGGAGTATGAATTGGATGAATCAGGATAAGGATCAATAGTTTTCGGTAAGTTAGTATTCTCCGAAAGTGCTTCCTGTTCGTCATCATAATGTTCATTTTTTTCAAGGGACAAATACGTGCTATAATCACTCCAGCTACCTATTCCGCCTGGTAAATCCGCTACTAAACGTTCAGTACGGGGGGTTCCATTATTAGAACTAGAGGATTGTGATTCATTGAAGCTATCTGACTTTCCGCCCTTTCCAGAGTTACCACTAGGATCATCTTTATCGTTAGAATCATTTTTAGAAGAGTCAACTGCTTGCTGTTTTTTATGTATTTTCATTTCTCGAGCAAGTGCTTCAAATAATTCACGTTCTGCTTCTTCGTACGCATGTTTGTTAGGCCAAAAACCACTTTCTTCAGCGATAAACATACTCCAAGAAGGTAGTGTCTCCAATTTTTCTCCTCTTAAAACATCAGGTGTATCTTTATTTTGTTTTATTTTGTTTTGAGAAACGACAACCATTTCATCATCTATATAAAACGTTACTTTTGGTTTTGTTGTACTTTCAATATCGGATTTCAAAGAAGGTTTAGCTACCAAAGTTTGGTTTGATTTTTCCTGAGGTTCAACATTTGTAGATGTAGATTCCTCCAATGTTACAGGCTTTATAGCCTTTTGAGTTTCTTCTTTTTTAACTGTTTCTTTATCATGATTGTATTTATCTTTTATTTTTTCTTCTATTGGACCAGCGTTAAGCTCTGATGAAGATGAAACCAAGGTAGCTTTTGTACACATTGATTGACTATCATTTGCTTCAGTTGTCGTTATTTGTTGACTTGTTATTTTAATTAAATCTGATGTCATTTTCTTCTCTGCTTTAGAAACTTCCTTTTCAAACCCTTTATCGCCAACTTTGATTGGAAATTTTTCTTGTACTTTTGAGATATTCTTATCGATTGGTATTTTCTTATCATCCATTCGATTTTGCTCACATTTACTTGATTTTTGAGATTCCGCGTTCGCATCTGCCTTTGTTTTGATAATCTTACATTTTTGCTCATCCTTATTTTCATTAACTTTTTTCTTTGATAAATCATCTGATTTTTGTATATTTTCTTTTTCTGCTACTATCTTTTGAACTTCATGTTCGATAGATTCTACTTTATTATCTTCTTGCTTCTGAATTATTTCTTTCTTAATCTCTTGTTCTGTGTGTTTCTCTTTTTCAGCCTTTTCATTTTGACGCTCTTTCTTAGTCTCACATTTCTGAACTTCATTTTTTTTGGTCACTTGATCCGCAAGTTCTACTTTTTTCACCTCAGACTTTTCTTGTTTGCGATCTTTTTTCTTACATTTTTCTATCACGGATGCTTGTTCTTCTGGTTTGTCTTTCTTTGTCTCATTCTGTTGAGTTTCTTTTTTAATTGCTTCTTCCTCTAGTTTTTCTATCTTAAACTGCTGTTTATGCGATTTTTCATTCTTAGAATTTTGCCTCTGAGGTTCCTCTTTCTTGCTTACTTGCTCTACAGCTTCTTCTTTTCTAGATTCTTCTTTCGTAGCCACTTGTTTCACAAATTTTTCATTTTGAGATTCTTTTTTCTGATGCTCATCTTTTTTAACTACTGTTTCATTTGGTTCGTCTTTCTTGGGCTTATCCTGTTGAGTTTCTTTTTCCTCTACTTTTCCAATTTGAGAGTCTCGTTGCTGAATTTCCTCTTTTATAGTGACTTGATTTTTTAATTTATCTTCTTTTAATTGCTGTTTCTCATATGATTGCTTTTTGGAATCTTGTTTCTGAGGTTTATTCTTTACAGTGACTTGCTCCAAGGCATCTTCTTTTTTTTGTTTGGATTTTTGCATTTTACATTCTTCTTCCTTAGCTACTTGCTCTGTAGCTTTTTCCTTTCTAGAAACTTTTTTCTGACATTCTTCTGTTATATCTTCTTGTTCTTGGAACTTGTTATTTCCAGACTGCTTTTGCTCATGTTCCTTTATCATTTTTTCCTCCTCGGGTTTTTGAATGTTACACTCTTGTTTCCCCAGTTCTTCTCTTTTAACGGCTTGTTTTGCGGGCTTTTCTTCCTTATTATGTTGCTTACGAAATTTATCTTTCTTAGAATCCTCTTTATGCGGTACCTCTTTATTAACTACTTGCTCTAAAGCTTGTTCTAAGGCTTCTTGGTTTTTAGATTCTCGTCTTTGAGATTCTTCTTTTTTAGCTACTTGTTCCTTACGTTGATCTCTTTTGGTATCTTTTAGTTCATATTCTTCTTTAACGGTAACTTTCACATCGCTTTTTTCTTCTTGAGACTGTTGTTTCTGAGATTTTCCTATTTTAGAATCAAGTTTTTGAGGATCCATCTTTTTATTGGATTTTTCATCAATTTTTTCCTTTTTGCATACTTGTTTATCAGATTTATCTGTTTTAATTCCTTGTTGTGCGAAATTTTCTTTTCTAGGCTCAAGGTTTTGAATGTCTTCTTTTTTAGCCACTTGTTCTTCTAGCTGCTTTATTTTAGACACTTGTGATTTAGCTTCCGTTTCGACTGCTGTTTCCTCATGTTTTTCTACTTTAGTGTTTTGTAGCTTTGGCTCTTTTTTCATAGTGCCTTGTTCATCACGGTTTTCTTCTTGAGACGGTTGTTTCTGAGGTTTATCCTTTATATTTTTTTGTTCCTCAACTATTATTTTTTTAGGTACTTTTTCAGTAGCTTTTGATTTTTTACCCTCTTGCTTCAGTGGTTCCGTTTTAGTTATTCGTTCTTTCGATTTTCCTTTTATAGACTCTTCTTGTTGAGGTTCTTTTTGATCTATTTTGGCCTCAAGCTTTTCTATCTTAGATTCTTGTTGCTCCAATTCTTCTTTCTTTAGATTTTGTTGTTGCTTTTGGTTTGGAGTCTGTTGTCCCTTTTGATTTGTTGGCTTAGGTGTCTCTTTAACTTTTTCTTTCTTTATACTCTGCAATTGTACCAAACCTTTGTTGTCATTTTTTTCTCCAACACTTGCATGTTTTGACATTTCTACAACTGTTAAATTTTCTTCTTTTTCCTTGTCAAACTGTTTTATAGATTCTTGTTCCTTCTTACTCTGCTGCTTCAGTTTTCCCTTGCCTTTTTCAAAACTTTGTTGCTTAGGTGTCTCTACTGATTTTTCATCCTGTCCCTTTTTAGAATTTTTTGGTTGAGCTTCCTTGCTTGTTTTTAGGTCTCTATCGTTTACATTAGTGCTCATATTTCGTTCTTTTTTAGCATTTTCTTGCTTAAATAATTCATCAGGTATGTTAACTAAGGATTTTGTCAAATCTTTGCTTGTAATTGATTCTTTTTTGTTTTCAAATGGCTTTGGTGAATCAGCAATTTTGTCTTTTTCATGATGATCGGATCTACGCAAACTGCGAGAGCGTGATCGCGAACGTCGAGAACGCAATTCCTTTCTATTAACAAATTCCATAAATCCTTGATTGTCTACCTGAACCACGTTTTCAATTGGTTCGAGTCCTTCCTCTGAAACGACTTGTATTTGTGGAAGAGCTCTTTTATCTTCAATTGATGGTTTAGTATTTGTTTCAATAACTGTATTGTTTTGTTCTAAATGAAGATTATCTGCTAAATCCAAAGATTTTTTAGCTGCTACTTCTGCGTACGATGTAGACAGTTTACCTATTTCATCTACTTCAACTGCTTTAGATTTTGGTGGCAGTACTTCTGTTTTATCATCATTAACATTAGCACTCGTTAGCGATTCTTTATTAATCGATGTTTTAAGAATTGGTTCATCTTTTCTCACTTCTACTTTATCGAGTATGGTTTGAGTTTGGCATTCGTAAGTTGATTGTTTGTCAATTTTAACTAATTCGTTGGACGTAGCTGCAATTTCAGCGTACGTTTTATCTGTAGAATCTAATGATTGAGTGGCTGTTTGGTTTTCTGAAGTGCTGATCGTTTTAATCGGAGTATTTTCCAACACTTTATCAACTATTGCTTCTTTGTCGTTTTCTTCTTTTTTGATAATCACATCCTCTTTACTAACTTCGGCTGTTTGTATTGCTGTGTTATTTTTCGGTTTTCCTTGCTTTTTCTTTTTCGATTTTCCCTTACTAGATTCATTTTGACCACTAGTTGTTGTATTCGAATCTTGTTGATTTACTGTTGTTACAGTGTTTGCCGATACATTTTGTTGTGATGTCTTAGAATCTTTATTATCTGACTTTAAAGCATCTTCTATTTTTTGTTCTTTAAGGAGTTCTGTCTGAGATTTGGCTTTAATTTCTGTAGGCGAAGGTAATTTTTGTTTTTGTGATTCAACAGAGGTCAATTGTTTTTTAGATGTACCTGCGACCGGTTTCCATGCAGGCTGTGTAGATTCTTTCTCTAGTTCTTTAAATTCTGGTAACTGTGAAAAATCCATTGTAGCTTCTACTTCTTTAATTTCCTTGACAAAGTCCGGTTCATCTTTTTCTTCTTGTTTCAATTCGTCTTTCATTAGTTGTGTGTATCTTTCTTCTTCCTCTTTTCTTCTTTCTTTTGCTCTTCTTTCTATTTCTATGTACCATTCACGTTTTTGGAATTGTGGAAGATCTAATAGAAGTGTCTCATTTTTCATTATATAATCAAATTCTTCTTGTTCTTCTGGAGTAAGATCAGCACTCCAAGGGTGATTATCAATAAAGTTGTCAATAAATTCAGGAGTTAATAGTTGTGCTCCTGATAAACATTCTGGACCTTTTGGTGATGAATCTGTCTTAGGTTTTGGGAAATCTAAATTGATTTCTCTATATAAGTAATCGTCTGGTGCTGGTAAAGATTTTGGCACATCTGACTGACTATTTGCTTCTGATTCTTCCTTATTACTACCTTGTTTACTTCCACAATCGTCTGTGCAAGTATGTTTAAATTCATCTTTTCTAGTTTTTTTTATTAACATCTCAAGAAGTTGATCTTTTTCTTTCTTTAGATTGGAAGAGTCTTCAGACTGCGATTCTTTTACAGTAACTTGTTCGTTAATATTTGCTTGCACCTGTATAAACTCTTGAATTTGATCTTCATCTTTCATAGTTACTTGTCCTTTAAGCTTTTCTTTTTTAGATTCGTGAGGTTCCTCTTTCGTAGTGTCATTTTTATCCTCAGATTTCTGTTTTTTGGAAACTTGTTTTAAAGAATCCTCTTTATCAGTAACTAATACTTCACATTTTTCCTTTTTTGTATCTTGTGTCTGTGGTTCTTTTTTATTATTTATTTCGTCCTGGAGTTCCGTATTTGATGATTCTTGTTTTTGGAGCTCCTCTTGCTTAATGACTTGTTCCTTAGCATTTTTATTTTTAGATTCTTTTTTCTTAGGTTGCTCCTTCATTGTCTTTTGTTCCTCAGGTTTATCTTCTTTAGTCTGTTTTTTTTTAGACTTTCCCTTTTTGGATTCTTGTTCCTGAGGCCCCTCTTTCTTAGTGATTTCTTCCATTTTTTGTATTATAGATTCTTTTTTTCGTGACTCATCCTCCTTTGATCCTTGTTTCTGGGCTTCCTCTTTCTTAGTTTCTTGTTCTTTGAGTTTTTCATATTGAGACTCCTGCTTTTGAAGTTCTTGTTCCAGTGTTTCTATTTCTTTCGGTTTGTCATCATGAGCCTGCTGTTTCTGAGATTTTCCTTTTCTAGATTCTTGTTGCTGGTGGTCTTTTGTCTTAGGTACTTGTTCTCTGGATTCCGGTTTCTCACGTTTATTTAACTTTTCCTCAAAGTTTTCTTGATTCGATTCCTGTTTTTGAATTCTTTCTCTGTTCAATACTTTTATTTTGGTTTGCTCTTCTTCAGTTACTTGTTCGTCAGCTTTTACTTTCTGAGATACTTGTTTAAGAGTTTCTTCTTTTATGTTTTCTTGTTCTTTAATTTCTTCTTCCTTAGCCTGAGATTTTCCTTTTCTAGACTCTTTCTTTTGAATATCCTCTTTCCTGGTTACTTGCTTTTCAGTTTTTTCTTTAGATTTTTGTTGTTGTGGTTCCTCTTTTGTAATTTGTTTCTCAGATTCCTTATTTACGAAATGCTCCTTTTTAGCTACTTTTGCAATAGGCGCTTGTGTATTTAAATCTTCTTTCTGAGGTTGCTCTTTTTCATCTTCTTGTTCCTCGCGTTTTTCTGGTTTACTCTTGTCCTTTTGAGGTTCTGGTTTTGCTATTTGTTCTCTACGTTTTTCTGACTCTAAGTCTAGTTTTTTTGGTTCTTGCTTGTTAGCTACTAATTTCTCTGATTTTTCTTCCTTAGAGTCTTGTTTTATATGTTTATCTCTCTTAGCCGTTTGTCGCACGGGTTCTTCTTTAAGTATCACCTTTTCATTATTACTGTCAGAAGATTGAATTTCTACCGGAGGTGTCTGTTCGTTCTTTTGCTGGTGCTTTTTCGATTTCTTTTCTTTAATCTGTATTTTTTCATTTTCTATTTGGTCTACATCATTACTTTTTTGAAGTCTTTTTGATTCTTTGATTTCGTTCCCCTTTAGTTCTTCTGTATGTTTCAGAGCTTGTTCGACTTTTGAGATTTGTATCTCAGATGGTTTTTTAGGTTTTTCTATCTGTATTTGTTGTTTTTCAGATTCATTATTCTTATCTTCTTGTTTTATGAGTTCATTTTTTTTCGTCTTCTCTTTTTGAGTCTCTTCTTCCTCATCTGCTTGTGCCTTAGATCCTTTTTTATTGTCTTGATTTAAATGTTTTTCTTTATTAATTTCTTTTTCTCCAAGTTCTATCTTGACCGCTTGCTTTTTAGGTTTTTTATTCTGAGACACCTTTTTTTCAGGTTCTACTGTAGTCTCGCATTTTTGAATCGTTTCCTTGTTATCTATTTCTTTTTCAGACTTTTCTACCATATTGTCATCATTTTGAGGTCTTACTGTTTCTGCCGGTCCTTTCTTATCAGTGACGGGTTCTTTAGTTTTCGGCTTCTTCGGTTCTTGTTTTTGAGGTTGCTCCTCTTTTTTAGTTTTTTGTTGCTGAATTGCTTTTGCAGTTTCTTGTTCTTCCTTAAAATTATTAGAAATATCTCTATCAAAATCATCGTCTATGGTTATTGGTTCATCTAAAAGATCCATCCACGTATCATCAGATTTCAGATGAACGTTTAAACTCGTTTGACTCGTAGATGTATTAGAAATGTGTTGATAATCTAACTCTGAAGCTTTCAATTGAATACCGCTTCCAACTATATCATCTTTAATTTTTAATCTATTTGTAGGCGCATTTATTACTGGCAAATCTTTAGATTTAGTATTAAGCTCTTTTCCGTCTACTGTAAGCTCTTGGCTGACAATTTCAGTTGATGAAATAGTTGATTCAGATTTTATATTGTTTTCTGGTTCTTTCATTTTTGACTGTTGCACAATCCTTTCAATACTCAAAGCTCTTTTGGTATCACCAGACGATTTTAATGGTTGCGGCTCTTGTAATACTTTTTCTATCTTATAAAAACGATGTAAATCATTTTCAGCTTTTGCATACGTATGGTAATCTAATTGATATGGTTTAATTATTTCATTAATATAAGTTTCTCTCGGCAATTTATCACTTGTATCCTGCGATACTTTAGTGTCTTCTGCATTTATTTTATTTTTCTCTTTTTTCTCAAGAGAATCTTTGTTAAATTGTTCGCTATCTATATTTTGCTTATTTACTTCAGCATGAGCTTTAATCGAAGTCTTTTTTCTATTTTGCACACTGCCGAATAATGGTTCTTCATCACCTTCTAAAACCATGATTGAGTATTCAGAACCAGTTGATATCTTAGTTTCTGTTTCTTCCATAGTTAAAACAGGTATCAAATCTTCTTTCTTTTGTAAAGTTTCCGATACAATATACGTTGTTGTCAAATTAGCTTCAACATTATCTGGCCGTAAACTTATGATCTTTTCAACCTTCGTACTTATTTCTTCGGCTTCCGTTGTTTTAATACTTGTATTTGTTATTTTACTATCAATCAGAGAAACTTCTTTTATTATAGTGTTGTCTTTATCTGGTATTTTTTTAGTTTTCGTTGCTGCATTTATCTCTGGTTTTGAAATTATTTCTTCTAATTTGTTTTTCTTGCATGTCTTCGATTTTATTGATCCCTTATTTACATTAGATTTTTCGATCGAAATCAAATCTTCGCTTTTCTTTGAAATTTTATTCGATTCGGAATCTCCAACGTTTTTCGTAGAAATGAGTTTATTTTCTTCTGATTTTTTACTATCTGAGGATTCCTGTATCTTGGGTTTAGTTTTAGTAGATATAGTTTCAGAAATTTTGCAGTCTTTTGCTAATTTATCCGTAACCTTTTCTATATTTTTTTCTTTGATTTCTGCATTTGAACTTTTCTGATCACTGCTGAGAGTACCACCCATTTTTCTTGGTTTCTTTTGTTCTGAAACAATGTTTAATTCTTCAGTTAAAGGTTTATTTTCTTTCGCGGCTTGTTTGTTCTTTTTTTTGTTGGATTTAGACATATTTTGATTAGGGTCTTGTAGGTTTGATTTTTGATTATTTTCGCATGCAGTTTCATCTTGCATGGTGGACTTTGGATCAATCACATTATTTTTCTCTACTGTATTAGACTCCGTTTTTAATTCTTTAACTTCACTGGAAACTTTGGGAGTTGACCTATCAGCAAGGGTCTCTTTTAGATTACTTTCATGTTTAGGTTCTGCTTCTACATCAGTTTTATTTTTGGGCAAGTTTTTAATAGGTTTGTCCTTCAAAGTTTTTGTTTTATGCTTATCCATATCTTCGATTTCTTTTAAAGCTTTGTCTATCTCATCTTCGGACGATTTGTCTTGTTTCTTCTTTTTTTGTTTTTTCTTTTTCTCAGTAGAATTATCTACATTTGCAGGATGAATATCTTTTCTATCTTCTCTTGGGACTTCTTTAGTTTTTTCACATTTTATCTGATTTACATTTTCAGTTAATGATTTAACTGTTTGAGGTGCCGCAGCATCTTTCTTGGATTGTCTTTCGATCGATTGTAAATTTTCAACTTTCTGGGCTTCTGCTTTATTTTTTTTACTGTTTTTGACACTTTCATCTTTCTTAGATGGTTGCTCAATATGCTGCTTTCTTTTGCCATCTTTTTTCTTTATTACGTCCCAATTCTCAGTTTTCCCTTTAATATCAGCTTGTTTTTCAGTAATTGAAGAGATTGGTTTTTCACTAACTGAGCTTGAACTTTTGTGTTCTACACTTGGGGTTCCTTCAATCTTATCTGTTTCTTTAAAAGCTGGAGATGACAGTTCTCTAGGTGTCAACCCTCGTGACAACATCTGTGCGTATGAAAACGATGATCCTTGTGATTGTACTTGATCAAACGATTCATGTTTATCTGTTGCTTTTGTTTGTCGTTCAACTTCTTGTATGTTTTTCTTGTCGAGTTTTTTGTTTGCATTGCTCTCGGCGATTTTAGTAGATTCTTTATAAACTTGTTCAGTTTTACTTGACACAGCAGGCGCATGACTTGTATCTGCTGTACTGATAAGAGTATTGGATATTTTAGAATCCGACGAAATATTTGATTGAGTATCAGAACTACGCTGGGGCAAAATTATGGGTTCTGCATTACTAAATTTAGTCGTTACATTAGATTCATGTACATCCCGAGTTTGCTGATAAATTTCCGGAGGTATATAATTTGATTGTGCTACAAAGTGTTCTCCCGCATATTGAACATGAGTTTCATAACTTCTCAAAGCAATTGGATCTAATGGTTGTACAGGCTGGGTTTGGCCATAAACAAAAGTATTTACTGGGAACGGATTCAGTGGAGAATTGATAAACCCTACTAGTTCAGGCATTGGATGCATGTAATTGTACATTTCTTGCTGCGGTGGTACAGTAGTTTCAGTTAAAGTATTATAATCTTCGAGAGGTTCATCTGCCCAACTGGTTACTTCCATGTCCGTTCTTGAAATTGCCGTTTGTGCTGGCAAGGGAACTGTTGGTTGATAGGAAACAGTCTCTATAATCGATGATTCCACGTGAACATTTGCTTTATTCTCATGCGACTCCTGAACTTTTGTTGGAGAACGATCGCGCATAACCATTCGAGAATCTTTCATTTTCAGATGAACCATTTCATCCACTCTTTCATCTGGCTCGGAAGACGCTCTCGAGGATCGTCCTCTCAATACGTCAGCATACGTCGTTGATCCTGGAATCCATATTGGACTTGGTGATCTTCCACGTCTTTCTTCATGAGGAGCTAAACTTTTTTCTGCGTGACTCTCGGTTACTTCTGGTTTCTCTTCTGCGTGAATTGGCACTTTAGACACTTCAGCTTCGGTCACTTCTATTTGTACACTAGGAACTCTTATTTTTGCACTTTCGGCAATCTTAGAGGTCTGTTTGTTTGGCATCTTTCTTGTAGGAGATCTTCCGCGACGAGGAGCAGTCTCTGGTTTCCCTTTATTTTGTTGCTTCTCCACCTGTGCATTATCTTTGGCTTTTTGTTTTTGCGTCTCTGCATGAGTTTGTGCTTGAATTGTCGATTTGATCTTCGCTTCAAGAACGTGAGGTTTGACTGCACCTTCGCTAGCTTTTGTAGAGCTACGCAATGGAGCCACCGGCTTGCTCTCAGATTGACTTTGGACACGAGCTGTTGCAGGAGCCTCCTCTTTGGCTTTCTTGTATGGGCTTGTGTGGCGAGAGCTCGATCTTGACCTTCCTGCGGCTATGTCGGCGTAAGATACAAGGCCGAGTGGTTTGTTGCCACCTTCAGGGTTCGGAGGGACATAGTGCGGATCTACCGCGTGAATTTGATCGGCCAGAATCCGTGTACGCTGCCTCCACTCGTCCAGCCGTGTCCGCAAGGCCTGCTCGCAAAATGTAAGTGCCAGGAGAACTCATATCTTTGCAGTTGAATTAATAATTTGTCAGCGGGGTGGGCATATAGATTTTTTGCTTTAAAGCATCGGAAGCACTTTTCATTTGTACATATTTTTAGTTTTGAATTTCGTCAGAAATTTTTCATTGTTATGAGTTTGTTAAGCTAATTGAATCTTCTATTACCGCGAAATCGTAATCATGATTAGGTAGAGTAATCTTCTAAGTTTCTCGATTATTAATTGGCACTTTTAGATTTTCAAAACAGGATTTGGAATTTGAAAGGAAATCTCAAGGTTACGCCGATCAGTGGAAAAAGTACAAAAACAAGTCCTAATGCTCTCTCAAAAAGAACGCTCTTTATTTTCTCGTTGCTGTTTTATTATAATATTAAAAATCTATGGTACAACAAGAAAACACGACTCTACGATTAATACAATAATTTACACTTTCGAAAAAAAAAGATTCTGGCATATATTAGAGTCACAATTACAATCATTTACACGCATTACTTGAAAAAAAAGTTACCAAAATCGGATATTTTGTTTGCGTTAAACAATAAAAGTACAGAAAGCGAGGGACTCGAGCTTGAACATTAAAAATCCGTTACAAAAATCAAACCAAACGTACTTCTTCGTATTTTACTTAATAATGCAATATCTCACACGTGCGAGTCACAATTGTGCGAGATTTTCTCTAAATTCATCGAGATTGATAATCTTGTAAATCGCGGCAGGAATGCAGCGGTCTTTCCGCGGTACGGCGCTTCTCGTACATTTTTCGCGCATTTTTTGTCTTACAAAAACGATACAGCCTTTGGGTGTGCTTTATTACAGCAACACGGATCACGATAATACACTTATAATCGACAAATTGGCCTCAATTCTCGCGGATTGTGAACCAAGGGCCAATTCGTCGATTGTTAAGGATCTAGCGACTCTATGTCTGGCGTTCCTCGTTGAATTAGCAGTTTCGATCTTTCCGTACGCGCCTGGATTTTACTGTGCAGCGACTTTATACGATCTCGACAAATCTGAGCATTGCAAACGAGAAAATTGAGCGTGCGAAAGAGCGAACGTTGTTTTCATTGAAAAGTAAGAGTGAAAAACCCCGCGCCAAAGTACAAAGAGCATTGAGTAGGAGATAAAAAAAATTGAGACATGGCACAAAAGGAGACGAAAATGACAGAGACGACGAACAGAATTTTCAGGTATTATTAATGAGATGAACAGGTTGCGACGAAATAGTGAAAGAGAGTAAGGAGCGTAGTGGTTAAGGAATGTAGTCGAAGGACGTATGTGTGTTTGTGTGTGAGTGGAGAGAAGGAATGCAGCAAACAAAAGTCATAAATGAACAGCTAGTTGACAAACGTAAAATTAAAGACTAAAAAAAATTATTAATCGCATATTTATTATGCAATGACTTCGCATTGCCGTCCTAAGGCGGCGTCGTCACGAATAGTTAAAATATTTCGTGTTTGTCTAATCCAAGAAAGTTGACTTGATTTAGCTACATTTGAGCTGCTGTGAATAAATTTAATTTGACGCTTGATGTCGATGTTAAGTTCGTTTCCATACGATTCCGTTATATTGATAATAATCATAATAATAATAATAATAAAGTAATGGAAATTACTAACTAAAAATTACTTATAATATGATTGTGCAAATGTACAGAAAGTATTGTGCTGCTTAAAGTAATATTTACAACGTACATAGAATCAAAGAAAGTAGAAACGTAGGCTACGGAAAGAATTAAGTTCGACATATGATATTAATTAATTTTATACGAGTCAATTCACAAACAAATACATAATGCCAACACAAACAAGCAAAATCAAGTTACCCCTCGAAATGATAACAGTATGAAAGTAAGGAAGATAACTTAAAGCTAGGTGTAAGAAGTGAGAACAATACGCAACACCAGAAATAAAATAAAGATACCAACCAACACCCAGAAAGCAAATCTACCACCAGTAAATTTTGAACGTAATAAAAAATAAAAGTAAAATCGTGTATGAATTCGTTGAATTAAAATTAACCATCCACCATTGATTTCCAAAGCAACATGATGCTTGATCTTCATGTAATAAAATAAATGCGTTGGAAAGTACTTGAAAAAAGCGATCTTTTTGTTCTTAATAAATTAAAAAGAAAAAGAGAACAAAATGAATGTTTATGGTATAGAGTGTCGATATGCGATTTCGAAAAGCAGAAAGAAAACAAAAATTGTTGTCCACTCATCGACGTATTAATAACTTTGATATATAATAAACGCATAAGTCACTGGCAATGTGAAAAACGTTGTATGCTTTTAATCACAACATGTTGGTGGTGGTCTTGAGTTGGTATCCATTTGAACTATTATATGTACAAATCAATTGCTGTTCTATATAGCGCACAGTGCAGGTGAGAGAGAGAGAGAGAAAGTGGTGGGGGAGTAATAAGATTCGACAACCTACCTGTTGTTCTTGCAGCGCCTTTTCTCTGTCGTTCGGCAAATACGTTGGGCTGAGAACCGTCCTCAGCTGCTGCTCGACTTGCACGATTTGCTGACGGAGCTGCTGTATCTCCTGTGAACAGATTTAACATGCCGCGTCATAATACATATCCTTCATTAACGATCTCGTCGTCACTCGAAGACCGAAGAATTTCCCCCCGTGCATTTATCTATCCCAGTCGAGGGACTAACGATCGCATCGAAATCACGTGTCTTCCGAACTGACATAAACAAATCCACGAGCGAAGAAATTCTTCGTGTCCTCGACAGAGTCCTAACCTGCTGGTACTGATCTAGCTGAGCGAGACAGGCTTCGAGGGAAGCAGTCTGCTCTTTAAAGGTCTCGTTGAGAACGTCGAGCTCGGCAAGTATCTCGTCCGCGGCTTCGACGACGCGGCTGTCGCCACCGATGCCCGATCGGAAGTGCACCTGCAGCTTCTCCACGCTCATGGCGATCTTGGTCTTCTGTATCGCCACGTCGCTTAGCATCTTTTCGCGGATCGCGTGTTGGTCGCGCAGCGGTTTCTTCTTGTTCTGCGGCGACTCCAGGTTCTGTCGGGCCTTCTCCATCCAGACCTTGACGTCCTTCATCTTGCGCTCGCACTGCTCCCACTCTTCGCTCGTCTCTTGCAGTAGCGCGTTCTGTAAAATCAGTCAACAAGTTGCAGAGCGTTCGCGGTCGAATTTCGCGCGGTAAGACTATCGACTATCGGTCAACGAACCCTCTCCAACAGCTGACCCTCCACTTCGACCTTAGCCTCTTCCGCTTCCGTGAGCTTGAGGGGCAAGTCGCCAACGCTGGTTACCTGACCGATGCCCTCCAGTTCGCGGCCCATGTCGCTCAGATTCTTGTTCACCTGCTTGCAGCTCTTTACCGCGGTCTGGGAGAAGTTTGCAATGTTAGAACACGACTCGCCGAGTAGTCGAGTGGCGGACCTTCCGCATCGCGCGACGGAAAGCTCGCCACTCGCGCGATCATAGCGGATAACCTACCGAGTACTCGTGTAGCCTCTGACGCGCCTGATTGAGACTAGCTAGTTTCAACGGTTCGGCCAAGAAGACGCGCTTCTCCGCGGTCCAGGCCTTCACAGCCTCGAGGAGCGCGAGGAACCGCTGCCAGGCGTCGAGGGTGTCGCCGACCTGTTGTTTCTTTTCCTCCAGCCAGGCCTTGACCTGAGCCAGCTGTTCGGTCAGATTGGCCACGGTGCTGCCGACCATCTCCTTCTCGGCCTCATCCCTCGTGTTCTCCGCGATGGACTTGCCGTTCTTGGTCAGTCGCTCGAGCTTGTCGGACATGGGCGCCAGTTCGGTCTGGATCTGGCGCAGGTTCTCCATCATCTTGGAGGGCTCGCACGACCGGTCCTGGACCTTGAGCTCGGCCTCGCGCATCCATGCTTGCAGCTCGTCGACGTCCGCGAGGTAGTCGGTCCTCGTGGTCTTGGCGCGCTTCTGCTCGCGCTGCTTCTCCTCCATGGCTTGGCTCGTGTCTTCCGCCTGCAGCTCGAGGGCAGCTAGCTTCTGGGCAACGTCGATCGGCACCAGCTGCTGGCTGGCTTGGTACCGCGCCTTAGTGTCTCCCGAGAATTCCCGAAGGGCCTCGAGCTCCTCGTCGAGCTCCGCACCGAGATCGGCAAGCTCGCGCTCGATCACCGCCTGATCGGCGCCGTGCACGTGGAACTGGCCGATGCGCGCGCCGATGGATTCGAGGCGCTCGCGGTGCCGCTCTATCACCTCCTCGACGAGGCGCAAACTGCGCAGGTCCTCGCTCGACTTTTCCGACTTGGAGCGCAGCAGGCTGACGAGTCTGGAAGGGGTCGGTGGGTATTGTTTCTATTGCTTCTGTGTTTATAAAACCTTAGGTGTACTTAGGTGGTATGGTCTAATTCATGTACAAAACGAAATATCAACGCGTTGTCCCCGCGAACGAAACTGACAGCTCGGTTTATACATGAGATCGTCTCGTCAATCAGCCCAAAAATTCAATTAGCTTCACGGGCCAGGGCCAGCGCTAATAGCGTCTTATTTTGCCGGTGGCGGCGTCTCTTTTCGATTTTCACGTGGTCGCCGCTGCCGCCGAGCGAAAGCACGCCGACACAGTATACGGATTTAGAATCGGAAATGCGTGTCGCGCGAGTAAGCGAGCGAGAGAGATGGCTTGAATCCCGGCGCGGACTCCTGGCCGGCCGACGACGCTAAGGCCTTGGCTAAAAGTAGACGGAACTGGGGCCGACGCGCCGCCTTCGTATTTTAGCGCTGCGACGCGCGAAACTCGCCTCTGCGAGCAGGGAGCTTGTGGCGATTTTCTATGCTCCCTTCGATCGGATACTCGCCGGTGGTGAAATCGGCGTGGTTTAGGGAGGGTCGATGCAGCGAAGGCAAGATCAAGTTCAAGGCTACGAATTGTTTATTCAGACTCGGTTATCTTTGATTGTTCGTTTGCGTCTCCGACTACTGCTGGTTAGCTTCGGATGGATGGACCGGTTAGGAGACTGAGTGACAAAACGTTATTTTAGTTTCAAGAGTGCAAGTATAATTATAGTCCGGTCTACTATGTATAGCCGACGGGTATATTCGTCAGTTGACTAGTAGCAACATCGAGAATCTCTCTATTTATCTCCGAACGATTTCGCGTTATTTCGTGTACGCCCGAGCATAGGCATCGTTTATACATGCATCGGTTGAAAATACGGCTATTTCTCAAACGCGAGCCTCTCGATATTCTAATTAACAGTCATGAATTCTCCGAGTGACATCACTCGCGACCTACAGCTTCCAAGTAGCGAAGTGAAAAAAAAATTTATCAAACACCTCGCGTAAATTCGGCCGTCGGCGACACATGTTTCTTTTCGCACGGGTGACATCACCGCGATTACGGCACGCGCGCATTAGCTTCAGGGGGCTAAAAGTAGCCGGCGGCCGCCGGGACGACGAAATGGCGTGAAAAGAGCAGAGGAGGACCCGAGCGAAAGCTCCGTGGATGTCAATGTCGCGTTTCGATCCGGGACGACATCACGGATGACCGAGTGGTGTACAATATGAAACCGGCGCGTGCCACATTTTTTTTCCTGCTCGTGGATTACAGAAACCGCGAGCGAAGCTATGAGGATTACCGACGAATCGTTGGTATTCACTTTGAATCTTCAGCCCGCACACGCGCGTTTGTTAGCGAGTATTTATTTATAAGCGCGATTGAATTGCGTAACGGGCGGAACGTTGTTTACACATACCAAAGCGATAGAATTTTACGCACGGTATGGACGCACTTATAGACGGCACTGCTCGATCAAACAAACTTTATCACGTGCCGAACTTCCTCATCCCGTTACTCCGGATTAATCTCGGCTCGCGAAAACTTCAACGAATTCTTCCTATAATCTCACCTGTTGTTCAGCTCTTTATATCGTGCGTCGATGTTTATTACGTCCCGGAAAAATGAATGTTGCGTTTAAGAGAATCGAAATCGAGATGGATAGTGAAGAAAAATCGGACAACAGTACGGCGCGGCACTAATCGAGCCAAAGCAGCTGCGCTTCGCGGTTCGAAACGTATTGAGACAGAGAGAGAAGAGGCGCGGGAGGTCGGTGCGCGATTCTCGACGCTTGCTTTTGGCCCGCGACGACCGGGCTGCTGCCGCGCCGCTGCGACGCATGCGGCTTGACTCTCTCTCTCTACGTGCCCGCTACTAAGAATAACGTCTTCGAAGCTCTCTCTCTCTCTCTCTCTCTCTCTCTCTCTCTAGCGCACTCGCCAGCTCGCTTGCTTTCTTTCTTTCTCCTCTGCTTCGCGCTCTGCCCTCGGATATTTTGCGTGCCTCTAACGCGAGAGACTTTGCGCGAAAACCATCTTTTGTTGGCAGAACGATGTGCGTAGATTTTTGTCGAGATTGGCGATATTTATAAGAGATCGTATGGGGTACACCGGTTTAATTACCATCAAATGAATAATGTTTACTTATTATTAAGTTTCAGGAAATTGAGCGCTACTTTCACAGTTCGCCTTTTCACAAAGTCTTAGACGCACCAGCGTCGAACAACATTGCCGGTGAATCTATTTATAAAATCTTGAATCGACATGAGAATCTAATCCGTAAGACCGCGCGCGGACATCGAACTATCCATTGTAGTATTCGCGATGAACAGTGTGTGTGTGTGTGTTGTTACGAACGGGAATCCATTCATCCGAAAATCAAAAAGCTTTATAGAGTTAGCTATATAATATTAACGGAAATGATTTGTATTATTGAATAGAACGTTGTAGTAACACAGAAGCATTGTGTTTTATTGTGTGCGTTATCTTCGATTATTGACAGGTATAAATGAAAATGAAAAATGTTATCTGCTCAACGCAATAATCGATACAGTTTTACTACCGGTTCGTTTCATTTCAGATTGGACTATAATGAATAGAAAAAGCGCCGAAACGGAAGCTCACCTTGTAGGATCATGGTGATTGCGAAGTCAAACGCTTACATCGCTATTCTCGATAATCCAACTTATCATAACCATAGAAAAAAATACAAAACCACTAAACTACTGCACTGACTCTAAAACAATCCACGCACGCATCCGCTTCGCGACGATAAAAAAATTCTCCGGAAAGACCTACGTTAGAAGCTATCAATAAAAAACTTTTATCACAGTCCGCACAGTGCAAGCACTATTCACTCGCGAAAACCGCTCGTTTCCCTCCACAAACTCGGCAAAACGTTCGCGGAGGCGCGCGCGCGCGTTCAAGCTCCGATGGATCGAAGACGACTGAATCGGCGACGGCGGCGTGTGCCGGTTCCCCGCGGAAGAATGAGAAATCGGTCATAGGAGGGAACACGAATGCCATGGTCCCGCGTCGCGAAGTTAATAGCGGCAGCGCGAAGCCGACCTCGCGTCGGCCGTTTTTCTGTTTACAGTGTATAAGTTGCGTCACTCGGCGGATTTGATAATGACGTAGCGCGAGCGTTGCACACGCAGATGTTTCCGAGCCGGTCTACATAGCCGCGCTCGCGGAAGGGGCTGGAATACACAGTTTATCGATTTAACGAGTTAATGGGAGAGAGAGAGAGAGAGAGAGAGAGAGAGAGAGAGAGAGAGAGAGAGAGAGAGAGGTGGTACACGTGTGCTGCAGTTTTTATCGGGGGGGGGGGGGGGGGATACCGTATTGGCAGTCGTTTCTATACTCTTAGCGGAATCGTCTATGGGATTCATAATCCATCGCGGCCGAAGAATGTCATAAGGTTGACTCTTGTCGCGCTATGATGTCATGGTTAAAATCGTAGAGAGTTTTGTAATCCGCATTGCTAATTCCGCTAATCGAGTAGAAAGAATTATATCGGTTGAGCTTGACCTCTTATGACAACGTTCAGGAAAATGTGGTTTTTTAAAATGACGTACACGATTTTTGTTCCCCTTCACACGACGCTGAATCAGCGTCGGTATTGCCGAAGACTACTTGTCGCTGTTAGCATTCGCATTTATGACAAAATTTGCATAAGACATTTCAACGCAATCGCCTGCTTCGAATATACTTTTTACTTCGCGGTATTCAATGTTGTTAATTCGTATGCACCTGATCTATTCAGCGTTACAGCGATTAACGATGACTATGAATCAAAGCGTAACCGCGGTATTTCATGACTATTCTTCTTCTCTCTCAGTTACGGGAGACAACATCGTTAATGATTTCGTTTTATATATAAATAGTTGACGTGCACTGCCAAACGAATTGTGCGCCGTTGGTTGAGCAAACGGCTCATGTGCTGAGTAAAACTAGTGCTAATTTGGCAATTGCCTACCGCTAAAATTACTCTTGGCAAAACTGAATGTGCACTTCAATTTTTTATCGCCTTTTTTCAACTCATGCGAAGTTTGGTGAAAATAAATTTTTATAACGCTAACAACGTTTGCTTTGCACTGACGACGCATTCAAGAGAATGTGTTTACATAGCCGGAGAAAATGTAATCATCGCCATTCTTTTCGGACCAGCAGACATATTGTTCGAGACATTTCATAACAGTGGCTAAATTTAGGCAGTGAGGCACAAGACAAACGCTGCAACTTTGTGGCGTTCTGGTCTTCTGTTAAAATTGTCGATGAGTTCAGCATAATGAGAAGAAAAGCAGTTTTGACTGATGAGCGATTACTTGACCGAATGTGCCTCGGTCGCTTCGTAATGCCAAATCTAATTCGATCATTGTACCGCTTCTGGTATGAAGACGCGCATATTTTGCCGACTCTATAGCTACTATTATCATTCTAGTGCATAGGCTTAATCGCCTGCTACTGATGCTATATTTATCAACATTTCGGTCCTATAAATATCCGTTGCGTCGCCCAATGTTTTTTATTACATCAGAGAAGGTACGACGATGATTATATGTTTAATAAAGAGATATGTATTATGACAATAATAATCGTATAACGAAAGTAAATATGTAGATAAAATATATAAATCATATAACTATGTACATCATGATAAAAAATAAATAATATAGAAATCATGTTTGGAAATAAGGATAAAGCGAAAGCCACTCCAAACGGCATGCACATGCAAAATTCGTTGACTAGATATTACGTTCGTCTGCAATATTTTGCAGAAACCTATGTCTAATATTTTAAGGAGTGTAATTATAGACGTCAGCTCTATATACAAGGGAGTATACTTATTTGTGAATATACAACAAAACATTAAGTAATTTACGCAAAATTGGGAGAAACTAATTTAGATTCAAATATTTAGCCAGGAAATTCCTCGTCTGTACAAACCGAAAATAATGCATGATACAATTAAAAAAAAAAAATAAAAAAAAGCAGTGCATCTAAAAATCTAAAAAATAATATAGACCTAAAATAAATGCTATAGCGATATCATAAATTCTCTAAATCCAATAACACCGTCTTCGATTTATAGAGAAATCCTCGAAAAATATTCATCAGGAGGGGATCAACTCCTAACTTTCCGACCTATTTTTTTTTTCTAATTCGGTTGCTCAATCACGAGCTCCGCCGCTGGAACGAGAATCGCGATAAAGAATCAAGAGATATAGTATAAAGATTTTCGACTCACGTGTCGACGGCTTTGCTAAGTTTTTCTATGCGCTCTTCGAGAGCACGTGCAGGAGGCTCGGTGAAGGCTGCCAGATACGAGAGAACGGGTCCTGCCAGATCTCTCACCTCGTCTGCGTCGGACTTTAGAGTCTCGGCCTCGGACGTTAGCTCCTGTTAACAAGCAAGAATAATTTCGTTCTTCAGATAGCTTTCATCAACAAATTATAACGTAACCTCTACTATTTTGAATTACGTATATTTGTTATTGTTTAGAAAATGGTGCTAACAGCTGTTTTGGCACGATGTTACGAGCAAATCGACGAAGTGCGAAGAATCCGTACACGTGCAAAAAGTTGGAGGGCAGGTAGTTACCCTCATACGTTCGGCTGGTATAAATCAGCCAGGTCACGCTTGGGAGAGTTGAGAATACCGCTGTTGGGCTAGTACCCGTCCGTACGAGTTGGCACGCTCGTTATTTAACCTTCTCAAAGCGATTGATTCGATAATTGTACTAACTTTTTTAGAGGACCGAACCGATAAAGCCAATGAAGATTGTTTGGATACTAGCTTTTTAACTTTTAATTTTTTTCTTAATTTTGTTCTTAATTTTTTTAATAAATAATATTGCCTAATTTTTTTTTCTAAAAATTTAATATTTTTATTAGTAGAATATAATGCTTACGTCAAGTGTTTTAATGGTGTCCAAAAGGTGTTGCTTTGATCGTACGACGGTATCGACAAGCTTGCTGCGCTCTTCGATTGCGTTTAGTTTGGTCTCAGTGCTCGACCATTTTGACTCAAGATCCTCCCAGTGCTTGGAAAGGGCTTCGAGAGCGTCACGACGACCCTCGAGTCCTGATACAAGCTCGCGCCACTCAGAACCGATCTCAGTTAGCTGAAACTCGATTTTCGTCTTGTTAGAGGCATCAGCCTGGCGCAAGACCTCTTTACCGCGTTCGTTCAACAGGTCTAGCTCGTATTGTTGATTCTGAAATCACCGAAGCAAACGTTTTTAAATCCAATCGTATTTTCAAATTTTCAAACTAAACTCCAAAAAGTAATCACCTGAATATCATTGAGAGCATGGGTGATCTTCTGTATATTGAACTGCAATCCAGCCAAAGTCGTAACGGGTTCATCGGTGAATCTGGTTCTAGCGATGACTGCCTTGACGCGCTCCAGCGTCTGAGCGAAATCCCGCCACATTTCCGCACCCTGTTCGAGCCTAGCGCGTTGCGATTTCGCGGTGTTTAGCGTGTTCTTTAGCAGTTGCGTGTGCTGCTGCTGCTCCGCACTCAACTCTTCCTGCTCGGATGCGCTTAGGGACGGCCAGATCTTATCGGCCGCCTGCTGTATTTGCTGGGAAACGAGCTCCCGAATCGAGGCTTCGCTACTGAAGTAAATCTGCGGGCAGATATGATTTATTGCATTAATTTTCGACTGAGATGGTTAGTTCGTTCTAAAATTAGTCGAGTGTGCCCGGGCTATTATGCAGGCATAAGGTTACCGGTTTTTTATTCACGAATTATTTAATTGTGAAAGTTTAAAATCATAGAAACATTACCTTGTGTTCTTCCAAGTCACTGAGGATGTTTTCAAAATCAAGACCCTCCTTGTCGCTCTCCAGTCGGATCTCGGCCTCGTGTACCCAGTTGCGCAGTTTTTCGGTAAGAGCAGCATAATCCACTCTCATTTGCATGTTGCTTTCCAGGTAGTTCTCGCGTTCCTCCATTTCTCTTGGCAGAGATGACAACAGCGACATGGCTTCACTGAACATTTCCTTCAGCGAACCTGGCATGCCGTCCTCGTGTTTGACCGACTCCTTCAGTTCTCTGATCTTGTCTAGGTACTCGTTCACGCCATCGCATAAATCTTTGTGCTTCTTGAGCTCGGTCTCGACGCTTTCGGCGTGTCTGTCTAGAAGTGGGCGAGTCTTTACCTCCTTCTCTTTGCCCTCGAGGTAGTCGAGAATGTCGGCAAGTTCGTTGGCTAGTCTTCTGTGCTCCGCAGCTGCAAGTTCATGCTGCTCTCGTTGGTGTTCTACAGCGCGTCTCAATGTCTGGAGTTGTTGCTTCAGGGATTGGAGCTGCTCTGTGATGTTGTTCCTGTCAGCAGTAGAACCTTCAGCAGCTATTTGCTGGCCCTTATCTGTAGCGCTAGCCAAAGTGGCCTCGCACTCTTGGATCTTGCTGATGACATCCTCGTACTTCTTGATCTTCTCCTCGGTGGTTTGCCCGCCTTGTTCTATGTCGCGTACGATCTCCGTATACTTAGCGATAAAAGTCATGATCTCGGTAACCAGGGCGATGAAC
Source organism: Nasonia vitripennis (assembly GCF_009193385.2). Classification (NCBI taxonomy): domain Eukaryota; kingdom Metazoa; phylum Arthropoda; class Insecta; order Hymenoptera; family Pteromalidae; genus Nasonia; species Nasonia vitripennis. The sequence continues at coordinate 1,079,543 of NC_045760.1, forward strand.
TGCTGTCTCAACAGAAGTAATTGGCGGAGTTTTGCTATTTGAGCTTCGAGAGCTCGGATCAAATCGTCCTGCTGAGCTACAACGCCGTGCAAGTCACCGACGTTCACCGATTGAAGATCCGAAAGTTTGGCCTTGTTGGCTTTAAGATCGTTCAAGATTCTCTCGTAAGCAGCTAGCATTCCCTCGACATCTTCAACTCGTGAACCGATTGGTTTGTTCAACTCCTGGAGTTCTTGCTGAATGTCGGTCATAAATTGGACGGCCTCCGCAACACGAGCCGCTACTTCCTCTGCCTCGTCGATGCTCTTCTGGAGGGCGGCTGCGCGTTCATTGATGACACCTGAGACGCGACTGTGAGCTTCTTTCATGTTCTTCAACAGTTCACTGAGTTCCAGCTTATCGGCGTCGCTTATCGTTGGTAGAATCGATTTACCCTGCTGCACAATCTTCTCGATGTCGTCGGCATATTCTTTGGCTTCTTTCTTCAATCTGTCATACTGTAAGGGAAAATAATATTTTGTACTCGATAATATACTATATAGAATTAATGGACCTTACCTTCGCAAGTTGTTCGCGAAGTACATCAATACTGGAAGTACGAATTTCGGATGACGTAGCCACTTCAGCTTCGTTGATCCAGCGTTGGCACTTGTCCATTTCACTCTCGAAGGCCTTTCTTCCTTGCAAAAGATCGGCAAGTGCTGCTTGTTTTTCGTGCGCCTCTTTTTGCAGATCATGGTATTCGTCGTTGACCTTGTCCAAAAGAGCTTGTAACCTGTCACGATCTTCGTCATTGCATTCTCTCAACATCGCATTACCATGTTTCAACAGTTCCTTTAGCATACCCTCGCTAAATCGTCTGATCTCAGATGTCAAAGTATTGTGCTGTGCAATGTCTTCCTCGACCTTGGAAGCCTTCAAAGGAAGATAACCACTCAGCTTCTTCAAATCATTACTTGTTGACTTTATCCACAACCTGGCCTTCTCCAAATCATTCTCCAGTTTTCGTCTAGTTTCAGCTGCAGCCGTTGCAGCGGAGATCTCCTCTCTAAGGATAGAGCAAAGCTCAGCCTGCTCTACTCGTAGAGCCTTCACCTCCTGTTCAAGCTGTTGTTGTTCACTGGCCTCGAGCTCATTGGTCATGTTACCAACACGCTTCTCCAATGAATCGGTTAGAACTTGCTTTGCCTCTGCTTCCTTGAGTAAGCCCTTCAGAGCCAATAGTCTTTCTTCAGCTTGTCGGCTTTCGTAGCCCAGAGGTTCTGAACTACGGGCGACACGTCTTTTATCACTGATCCATTCACGATTTTCTTCGATTTCTCGTCGCGTAGCTTCGATACCCTGAGCTGTTGTCTCCAGAACTTGAGCCTTTCTCTGGAGCTTTTTGCTGATGTCGCCGTGTCTTCGCTCGACAGATTTGATCTGTTCCTCGATCTGTTGAGAGTCCAAGTTGCTGACTGAATCCATAACTTGATCACCAAGTTTCCTTACATCCTCCAGCCTGTTGGAAATATTGAATTTCATTTTTTTTTAATCTGAAAATTATGTGACGTTAAAAATATGGTTGTACCATCAATATATCTTACCTTTCGGGACCTTGCGTTTCGAATTCAGAAGTGATTTCTTTTAGAGATGCAATCTTTTGTCCAATAGTCAATCCATTTCCTTTCTCAATGACGTCCACCTTCTTGGATAAAGCATCGAACCACGAGTGAATATCGTGTACCTCATTACGGTACTTCTGAATTAGGTCTTGAGCAGATTGTTTTCCAGCAATGGCATCAATCAGCTCAGCTTCGAGTTTATCTAATCCTTCCTCGATATCCGCGTCTTGTCCATCTGGACGGATCAGAAACTCGGCCTCGGCTCGACTTCGTCGGTCACCGACATTCGTCAACAAGTCATTCATTGCCTGCAGTTCGGACTGTGCAGCCTCGGCGCGCAGTTTTGCCGGTCGCGATTTCCACTCAGCGCATAACGCTCGTTGCTGGTTTATCCAAGTTATTAGAGCGTTCTTCTGGCGCGTTTGCTCTTCCAATTCGCTTACGGCTTTGGTCACGTTCGACAAGTGCGATTGCATCTAAAATTTTTTGATTTTGTATTGAAGAGTTTCATACAGTCATATGTATTAAGTTCTAGATATTTTTCCAAAAGACAACATTTATAAGCTGGTTACACATTGAAATAACATTTAGAATGACAATAAATTTTTATGTTTATAAAACTAAAAAATGATATTCTCACTTTAAAAAATCGCGATTGAAAAGCATTAAATAAATAAAAGCAAAAACAAATTATGCAAACCTTTTTACACAAATCGTTTAGTTTGTCTAGGCAACCATTTTGCTCGATGCCATCGAGAAGCGCTTTGAGGCGTATAGAGGAGTCCGTTTCGCTCTGTTCAGTACGCTAAATTCATGCACACAATAAAAACAAGTAGTGGATGCAGTCATATTATGCATAACGTGCTCAAGTGGCATAGATAAATTAATAGCAGTGAAAAACAACGAGTAATAAGTGAAATTATAATTAAATTATTATAAAGAAGCATTAATATTAATTAAACAACAGACAATTCATCAGAAAATCACATACCTGATCGATGAGATCATCCAAACGATTACGAACTTCCATCTCCTTAGCTGGTATTTGGACTGATGGAGCATCCAATGGGCTTCCTGGTCTAGAGACACATGCAGCTGCGGCTTCGCAAGCTTCGACAGCAGCGACGAGTCGAGCCTTCTCTCCTTGCAACTTGTTGTACAACGTTTTAGCAGATGCTAAGCTGTCCTCTGCAGATTCCAATGTATCAAGCGGTGCTTCTTGTTCCCTTGCAACCTCTGGCTCGTACGCTTCCAAATTCTTCATAATACTTTCCAGAGTGTTCTCATACTCTTGGAATTTAGCGAGGGATTCACTCAATCGATTCTCAATTTGCAGTGCAGTATTAAGCAGTGAGTTGTAGCTATCACGTACGTTTTGTAATTGTGTCAGAATAGTTGGTTTAACTGATGAATTTAATGCTTCGTATCTTTCGATCTGGTTATGGCCTTTAGTTTTTAAGTCATCCAATACGGTTTCATAATTGCGAATTTCATCAAGCAAAGCTTGATGTTGCTTTATTTGTTCTAGCGTTTGCTCTTTGCTAACGATATAACGAGAATTGTGAGCCATTAGTTGGAAAGAAACCTGTAGCAACCATTTCTCAGTTTCTTGCAGAGCAGCGTGGTATGCGTTATATTCTTTCATTTCATCATCGATTAGAGTTTTCTGTTTATCGATTTGCTGATCCAACGATTCCCAGCGAGCATATAATACTTTCACTTGGTTGAGCGTGGTGTTATCTTTAGCCCAGCTTGATAGTTCGGTAGCTTCGCTCATAAGATTGTCTATATCTGATTTTCGGTTTCGCACCTCATCCTTCACGTGCTTATACTTTTCAAGAAGTGTTTTCATTTCACCAAGTTCTCCTTTGGTATCAGGCAAGATTTTAGTAGACTCTTCAGTTTTGTTGAGCCATTCCTCAAAGCGATCTCGGGTTTCATAGAAATCTTCCCATCTGTGCAGTACAGATTTAACTTGAGCCTGAATAGTATTAAGATCCATACTGAGCTGTTCCCAACTGGAACGCAGTTCACTCATGTCCGTTCTTAACTGATCTTGTTGTTCAGGAAGTGCAGTATTGATTGCTTTGGCAAAAGCAGCTTGTAAAGTGGAGAGTAAATGTTGACCCTCAGTAATTCTTGTAGCAACAAGCTTTGTAGTTTGAAGTTTATCCTGTGCCCAAGCAACATCTCCAACACCAACGCAGTCCTGAATCGAACCGTGAGCTGTATGTAACCAGTCTTCGAATTCCTTTTTGGCTTTTAAGAACTCTGTGTGATCCGACAAGTTCTTCTCTACTCTAGAAACTAGACTCTGAGCATCTGTCAATAATGCGGTGTATGCGGATTGCAGTTGAACCGTTTTTTCTCTTGCCCAGTTACAAGCACTCAATTCCATTAAAAGTTCGCATTTGTCATTCAGATCTTCAAGAATGGGTTTTTGACGAATAGCTTCATCGACCAAATTTTTGCATCTAGTTAGATCTTCTGGAGTTTTATTTTCTTTAGTATGTTCGGCACTTATCTTTCTTTGGAATTGATCAATCCACTTTTGCATGCTTTCTAGTGCTGTTGTGAATTGTGACCAGGTGAGAATACAGTTGGAAAGTGTCGTTTCTGCTTCCTGGCACTGAGATTGCAAGTGGTTCCAATCAGCTTGTAATTGGTCAAGATCGTGATTGATCGTATCCTGACCTTCAGGTCCAGTATTTAAAAGAACATCTTGGCTGGTCTCGATGACCTTAGAAATCAAAGATTGGCCTTTGGGTAGAGTCGATATCATCTGTTTTACTTTGCCTTCTCTTTCAATGACATTTTCTTTTTCTCCGTGAGTAATGCTATATTGTTGGAGATCGACTTTAGCTCGTTTTACCCAGTCAGATGCATCATTAAATGCTTGTTGGTAAAATTCATGATCCTTCACTTGTTTTTCCAGGTTTTGAATCTTTTGAGCGACTAGTTTTCGAAGCTCTTCGTACTTAGCAATAGTGGCGTCGTACGGACCTTTAGAAATATTAGAATCATCGGCCAATCGAAGTCTTAATTTTTCTACATTCTCATTGTGACCATGGATATCTCTTTGGACTGTTTTATATTTCTCTAATAGAGCTCGTTTTTCGCTTAAATCATTGCGATAAACTTCATCAAAGTGCACGTTACTTTCCACTTCCTCTAGCCAATCAGCGATCAGCCTATGCATTTTATTAAGTTCTTCCAGTACACCAGCACGAGCAGAAAGTTTTTGCCTAGCTTCTTCGACGTCAATCAATAACTTGTCAAAGTCAGCTTTCAAGTTTTCCGTATCTTCCTGTATCTTTGCAGCTCCATTTTGTTCAGTATTCATAATAACCTTTTCTTTCAGTTCAAGTGCATAACGCAACTTATTCTGGCCTTGTTCCAAACTTTGTCGAATCATTTTGCAGGTGTGTAATTTATTGTTGACCTCGGGTAAGGTGTTTGGAACTTCTTTACATTCATTGAGTTTGTCTCGAGTTCGATCGATCCAATCCTGACATTCTTGATACAAAGTATTGTGTTGTTGGTGCTCCTGATAATGCAACTCCAAACGACGCATGATTTCCTTAGCGAGCGAAAGAATAGCATTATATTTAGTTGTCAATTGCGTAACTGCGTTTGAAATACGTGTGTCGGCACAAGTTTCCAAAAGCATTTGAGCTCTCATGTTCAATCTATCCAGCTCCTTTTGCCAGTCAAACAAAGTTTGAAGATGTCCTTGGAATTGCTCTAGAACATTTTTCTTTTCTTCTAAACAATCTTGTAATTTGTTGAAACTCTGAACTAATTGTTCGGTTTGAGTCAGCCATTCCGCAGCTTCAGAATATTGATCTTCATATTCCGTCCATTTAACAATAGCTACCTCAAGTAAACTCTTTGTATTGTTTAACGAATCCCTGTAAAGATTCACACATTAATTAGATAATTTTTTTTAATTGTGGTTTACAATAGAAATTATACTTACACATAATTATCGTATTCCTCTTGTAGAAGAGCAACTTCTTCTTCAATAATTTCCTTGTCTTCGTCATCTGCTATTTGACATGCTAGATTGCCTTGTTCTAGAGCTTTTTCAAGTTTCTTCTGACCTTCTGGCAATTCGCTTTGGAGCACCTTCAATTGAGCTATCTTACTAGCCAACGATTCTTTGTCCCCAGTTGGTTCGGAACATTTTCCCAATCTTTCCTTTGCTACTCTGATCCATTGAACAAATTCGTTTCCACTGTCTATGAAAGCTTGGTGTTGTTCCACGGTTTCTTTCTGTTTGGCATAGAGCTCTTTGGCTTGTTTGCTAAGGGTTTCGTACTTGATAGAAATCTCAGTCGCTGGTGTTGCTTGCTGAAGATCTTCTGCTTTAGTTGTTACGGATTGGATCATAGGTTCAAAAGCTACGATGTCCTGAACAATGCTGTTGGTTTGACGTAGATTTGCTTTACGTTCACCAATAGCTAATGAGTTAAGACCAGCAAGACCCTTGCGAGCTTTGGATACTTTTTGTTCACAGACTTGTTGTAGCTTAGCTTCTCTATCGTTAATCCATTGCTGCAACTGAGAGTAGGATGAACTGTAATCTGCCCATTGCAGTAAACTGGTCTCTAGATGTACTTTAGTCGTAGATATCTTCTTGACAAGTCTCTCCCAGTCATTTTGAATTTCTTTCAATTGTGCAGCAATTTCTTCGCGGCCATCAGATCTAGTATTACGCATTACTTTCTCCCCACAATTGACTGTCAGATGTACAAGATTCTGACCTTCCTCGCGTTTTCTTAGAAGCTCTTGAATCTTATCCAATCTTTGTTGAAGTTCTTCGCGGCTACTACTCGAAGCTGCCTCGGTTCCTTGACGTATAATCTGTTTTGCATTTTCGATCCAGTCTCGCGTCTTACCTAGATTCATTTCATATTCCTGATGTTGGGAGAAGTTAGTCTCTACTTTTTGCAGGACATCCTTGGCTAAATTCACTTGAACTTGGTAACGTGAGTTCAAGTGTCGTAGCTGGTTGTTTACGTAGGTGTCTAGTGGAGTAGCAAGAAGGGCTGATGCTGACTTATTGAACTTATCTATCTGTTCCTGTCCTTTTTCTAAATTAGCAAGTATCTCTTTTACTTCCTTTACTTGTTTTTCCTTTTCCTGCACATTTGGTAAGAGAGAATTCTTCTGTGCCTTGATGAGAATATCAAATTGCTGAAGCCAATCGCTCAACCTCTCATACTCATCTTTGTAATCTCGCCATTGGCTGACAGTTGTTTCCAGTTGGTCTTTCTGCTGTTTAATATCCTGGAAAAGAGTTTCGAAGCTTTCTGTGAGTGCGCGCATTTCATTTCGAATGACTTCTTGACCTTGTAGGCTTGTGCTTGCACAAACGACTTGACCGGTGTGCTGTAATTGTTCGACCATAAGTTCACCTTGAGCCTTTTTATTCAAGAGGCTTTCAAGAGGGGCAACTGCATTTTCGATAGCCAGTTTGTCGCTCAAAGAACGCTGTTTGACAGCTGGAATCTTCTCGCGTGCTCTGCTCAACCAGCCGATCAGGTCGTCATGGGCTTCTTTGTAAAGACGGTGATCTTTAAATTGATCTTCTCGTTCAGTCAACAACGATTTAATTCTTTCAAACAGGTTATCAAATCTGTAAAAATTAATTAGATTAGATGTATTTATTGATCTACAATAATATGTCAAGTCCAAAAGAGCCTTACTTGTTGAGGATCTCTTGCGCCTGAGATGCAGCAATACTTTGTTGACCACTTGCAATCATCTCTCCGACCTTTGCTTTAAGTGCATCCACTTCGATGTTTTCGCAGCGCACCTTTTCTTCCAAAGCCTTAATTCTTTCTAATTGAGAACGCTTTTCACTCATTGTTGTTTGGAATTGCGACAACTCATCTACAGAAGTTTGCATGTATTCTACTGTCTTATTTATTAATTGTATCTGTTCGAGTAATCCAGCCCACTTATTTATTGAGTCATCCAAATTAGTTTTCGTTTCGAGCATCTTAGAAGCGAGGGAGCTCCATTGTTCTTGTAGTTTAGCAACGGCATCATTTATTGCCCTGTGACCAGCTGGTGCGGTATTTGCCAAAACTCCTTGAGCGACTTCCACAATTCCTTGAATCTATATGAACAATGGATATTGAAAATTAATTAGCAATATTGTATGATAAAGGAATTATTTATCTGCTATAAAATTGTATTACCTTTGCAAAACCATTTTCCTTGTAAAGTAATAAATCTTGGATGATTTCCATTTTCTTCTCAAGATCTTTTTGAGAGGAGGCACTAAGATCTGAGCAATATGCTAATTTATTACGAATCTCGTCGAGCCAACGTGTGCACTCGGATAACTGATTGTCGAATTCCTGATGACTAGTTACATACTGTTGCCACTTGTTATTCAATTCCTTAACTTTACTGGAGATCTGTTGATATTTAACTCCTAGTTCGGAAATTTGCGAACTTCGTGATGTTTGCTTGTGCAACTGATGAGCACGTTCAGTAACTGAGTCAATCTCAAGCTCCTTAGCACGAATTTCACCTTGCAAGCTTCGAAGCTTTTCAAGCTGTTCTTTCTTCTCCTCCAGCGTGGATTTTAGATCCACTGCATGGAGTTTTGTGTCCGTATCACGAATCCAAGCTAAGCAACGTTCTTTCGAAACTTCATATTCATTCCACTGCTGCAACTTAGCTTCAAGGGCATCGATAGTTGATTTTACTGCAGAGACTAATCCTTCCCATTCTTGCTGCGACGAATCCATTTGTGATCGGATGTTGACTTGTCCTGATTCTAAAGTACCCGGAATAACTTTTTCTCCGAGACTACGAATTTGATAGACTCTTGGCTCGTCCTCGGGTAAGCTTTGCAGAAGATTTTGCAGGCGATCAAGATTCGTATGCAATGATACTCTGTCAAGTTCAGCATCACCCCACATATTGACAGCATTCAATGTTGCGTCGAGCCACTCGTGAGTATCGAGAACTGCTTTACTGTACTGCTGGTGATCGCTGACGATGCCTTCGTATCTGTAAAAAAACGATGATTTAGACATGTTCATAAGTTCTTTCCAATATTTATTAAATCATTAAGTCAGCATACCTCTCAACGAATCCAGCAGCTCGCTTGAGTACAGTGGCATGTCTTCTGTTCAAATCATTCAAAACTTTCTCTATTTTCTCCGGTCGTTCCGGAAGAGAATCTGCCTTATCTCTCAAATTGAAAAGATCTTGTTGATGCGTTTGAGCATCGTGCAAAAATGTTCTGTAAATTTGCAACTGAGCTCGTTTTTCATCCAAGGTAGTTTTTAATTCAATCTCAGATTTGAGATGAGCTTCGGCGTTCTTCAACCAAGCCTCAAAGGCTTCGCTGCATTCATCGAACCCTGACCAGCGTGATATTTTCGCTTGGATTTCACGTTCAGTGAGTGTCACGTTATCATAAAGAGTCTCCAGCGCTTGTTGGAGGTCCAACAACTGTTGTCGAATAATCTCACGTCCTTCGTTACCGGTAGTCGTGTAAAGTCGTTCTCCAGCTTCGACTGTACTGTTTACCAAGAGAATCATCGATGACTGTCTAGCTAAAAGATCGTGTATCGTTTCGATATGAGAAGAAAGCTCTTGTCGAGTGCCGGAAATGTTATCACGCGTAGCCTGGTATGATTGTTGAGCAGCTGCTAGACGCTCCGAGCACTGTTTGTACTTATCGAGATAGGACAAGTGATCTGACAACGCTTGATCGCATTTTTTAAGCAATTCCTGTGGATTAGAGTAGCCTAATAAGTACTTCTATCACTAGTGTAAAGATTTACGTTGAAAAACAAGAATATATTGATATTACCTTAGCCGTGACTTGTATTGACTGGAAGCGAGATGTTACTTGTTGAACACTGACAGAGAATCTCGACTCTCCGCTAATCTGAATTAAATCAGAAGAATCATCGCTCATCTTGTCAAATTCAGCCTCGTTTTGACGAAGATTAACAAGCAGCGCCTAAAATAAAACGAAAACTTTTAAGACTGTTTCAACAAATTTTGCACGACCTTTTGCATACAAAATGATGTGAACCGATGATGCATATAAAATGTGTAAAGATTCGTTCATTAAATATGCAAGCACGATCAAATAGAAGAGAAGAAAAAATAATTTGAAAATGAAAAATTTGAGATGCTGAAAGAATGAAAAAGCTTAGAACTGCTCCATAGCCTGCACATTGCGTAGCTTTAAAAGCCCCTCCACGCCTGAAAGCTATATATTTTGCAAAAAGATAAAATAGGTAAAAAGCTGAGATACACGTTGATTCAGACAATGAGAGAAATGAGAGAAAGATGGATTGCCATAGCCCGAGCTGAAAAGCTTGAGAAATCGCCATAGATTCTCTTACTTGCTCGAGGTGGTCACTGAGTGCCACCAGTTCCAAGACATCAGCGTTGCGTGCTTCCATAACTTTTTGAAGATCCTAAGAAGTAGATTTTGGAAAAATAAAAGAAATTGATTCACGTTTCTTTAGAAATGCACAAATATAAATAAAATAGAATCGAGTAAATTTGTACCAACTTTCATTGGAAATCATTTTCTAAATTTATATTAATATCACAAAATTAACAAAATGAAGATCATTACAAATTTACCTGATATTTCTCTAACTGTTCTTGTTTGTCCTCAATAGTATTTTTCAAGCTGTAATTTTTCAGAGATGTTTCTGCATCTGATAGCCATACGAGTAACCGTTCCAAGGAATTTTCATATTCACTCCACTGCTGAATTCGTTCTTCAATGCAGCGGACAGCATCACCGACTGCAGTAGCGAATTTCTTACTTTCGAATCTATAAAATATTTTAGATTTGAAGTTAAATTCTTCATTCATAATTGATATTCTACAAGTTTAATTAATGTGCGATTACACATCTTTGTACCTCAGATTGTTTAAGTCTCTATCCATAGATTCTTGAGACCTGGGCGATACCATGCCCGAACTTTTGGCTACATGTTCCCCTAAGGCATTCAACTTTACGTCGCCTTCGCCTAAGTTATCTTGTATTTCAAGAATCTTTGTTAATCGAGCCTGCAAAGCTACTTTATTTCCGGTGCAATCGTTGTAGTTAGCCAGCTTATCCCATTGTTGTTTCTGATAATCTTTGTAAGCTTTTTGTAAGTCATGGAATTGTTGAAATACGTCCAATATGGATTCCAAGTTGACCAATCCTTTCGAAGATGTATCTACTAATTTTTCATATCTTTTAGAAACTGATTTTACTTTTTCTTCAATATCAGATGGGGCTTGAGAAACTTGAATTAAAGCATTCGCCTTTTCCGAAACAGCTTCAATAATACGTTTATGTGCAATGATTTCTTGATGAACAGTCTAAAATAGAAGAAAAATGATTATTTTTAACTATAGTAAAATAAATTTCAATATCTAATAATACAATATAATATATACCTTGCATTTAAGCAGTTTTGACCTTGCTTCTTGAAGCGAAGATGGAACCGTAGCTGATTCTTGTTTGACAGATCGTTCCATGTTATCAAGCCAAGAAAGGATTTGTTGAAGAGTTTCCTGATAACTTGACCACTGCAGTGACTGCAAACCTTGCTTTTTCTGTTGTTCGACGATACCTTCAGCAAGACTGTCCCATCGATCTCGTATACGTCGGATTTGTTGTCGAACAACTTCACGGCCCTGCGACGACGTTTCAGGTAAGATTTTATCACCAGCTGTTGAAAGTGTAATCAACCGATGTTCAGCTTGATCCTTTTCTGTTAATAATAGTTGTAATCTGGACGTTCTTGCTTCTGGGCTGCCTTTCATTTCATCAGCTTTCAGAGTAGCTAAATGTTGCTCGAGAGGAGTCAACCAAGCATCAGTACTTGATAACTTTTCATCGTATGCTTTGTGATTGTCAACGATTTCTTCGCAACGACTGATCACATCTTTGCTTAGAGTTAAGAGAGCTGTATATCTGCAAAAAATTATTTTATTTATTAAAAAATTCAATACGATCTTAAAGTTATTAAAATTATTAGGAAATACCTGTTGCTTATCTGAGATACTAATGGTTTTATTCTCTCAACACCACTGGTGTTAAGAAGAACATGCGATTGGTCAATAAATTGATCAATTTCACTTTCTTTTTTCAAAATAACTTCGCGTTTCTCTTTCAAAGCAGATAATCTATGTTGTTTTTCTGACAAATTTGGCTGCAACTGTTGATCTCTAAATGCAGATTCCATTGAACGGAACCATTTCATGAACGATTCTAATGGCTCCTCGAATTCTTCCCATTTCTTCAGTGCTGCATTCTGCTTTGCTTCAACCGATTCTATAAGGATAGATTAAAAAATGAGTACAAATTTAAACATGATAAATAATGGATTAAACATATTAGAACTATTATTATTTCACGTACCAATGTCACTAATATGTTGCATCAAACTAGATTCTAGATTAGCGATTTCGTTGTGTATTGCTTCTTGTCCTTTGGGTGCTGTATTCTTTGCAACAATTCCAGCAAAGTCTTTGAGTTTTTTAATCAGTTCTGTGCCTTGGTTTCGTCCATCTTTCAGAATCGACAAAGTTGCTAATCTCCTTGAAATATCAGTTCTCTCGCCAGTACAATCGTTGCATTCCAAAAGTTTTTCTCGTTCTCCTTGCAGCCAGTCAGAGAAAGCTTTGCATTGTATGTTGAATTTGTTGTGCTTATCAGCGCAATCTTCTAGGTTGTCTAACAAATCACGCGATTTCGACACAATATTGTGGAATAATTGTTTTATGGACTGTAAATAAATATTCAAAGAGGTATCTTTGGTTTGATCAACCAATTGCTGAGCTTTCTCGCAAACAGCCTCAACCAAAGTTTGATGGGACATAATTTCTTGATGCATGATTTTATGATTTTGAAGCTGTGCTCGCTTTTCTTCCAACGTAGACTTTAATTCCGTATGTTGATGCATTGCTCTTTCAACATCGCGCAGCCATGTAGTCAACTGCTCTTGCGAGAGTGAAAACTCTGCGAACTGCATTAAGCATTGGTCTAGTTTTTGAGTGGCTGATTGCAAGTCGTCTGAGAAACTATCCCATAACTGTCTCAAATTTCTCAACTGCTGGCGTACGATCTCCCGACCGTCAGGGGACGTATGCGTATAAAGTTTCTCTCCGAGATCAATCACTGATTCGAATTTAGGGTTTTCCTTTGTACGAGTATCTCCGAGATCTCTAATAACTTTCTGTCGCTGCTGTAAAACATTGAGGTCGCCAACAATTTCACTGTGCTTTTTCAATTCCGTTTGTAATTCTCCTATCCACTGAACGAAGTGATTGTAGCGTTGATTGAACGTACTGTGCTCTTTTACAAATTGCTCGTAACGAGCGACAGATTCCCGGGCTTGATTTTTAAGAGCTTGATACTTTGTGGCTTGCTTCGAAACCCTTGTTACCAACTCGGACTCAGCTTCGATTGATTGGCTCTTTTCGATCGCTGAATTAAATATCGGAGCTTTCGATGCAATCTCTTCTTCTAGAGATTTCAATTTTTGAAGATGAGCAATCTTAGCTTCTTCTGTACTCTTCAAACTTTGATCTTTCACCTGAGGTTCTATATGTTTCGTCCAAGCTTCAAGCTCTTCGACTACCCTTTGGAATTCTGACCACTCATCAAATAGACGATTAAGTTTCTCTCTAAAAACGGCACATCGAGCCAAGAAGTCTTGCCATATCTTCTTTTGTTCTTCGAATGACTTTATCAATACTTGATGACCTGGGATTGACGTTTGTTCCAAAACAATATTCATTTGTTGATTGCAATCTTCTATGACTCGATCTCCCTCTTCTTTCTGCTGCAGGACATTTTCTATCAAATTTATACTGGATTTGGCCGTTTCGCGTTCAATAGCCAGATCGTCCAGTAAAGCAGAGGTTTCATTCACAATGGTGTTTATCCAATCTCGCGTCTTTTCGAACGTTTGCTGATATGCTTCGTGATTTGCAACGTGTTTTTCAGCTACATTAATTCTGTCCTCTACATTTTCGGAAAGCTTGTCATAAGATTCAATAACAGAGTTCAGCATAGAGCTTGATTCATCATCGGGAAGAGAGCCCCATCTTTCTTGCAGTTGTTGCAAAATGCTTTTGTGAGCATTTACGTCCTGGGCGATAGTTCGATACGTATGGAGGGCTAGTTTTTTCTCTTGCAAAGTTGGTAATAGCTCTTGTTTATTTCCTAATTTAGCCTGGGCATCGATTACCCACTGTTTGATCTGAGAATATTTGTCTTCAAAGGAAGATCTGTGCATCATATCATTTTCCACCTTCTTATACACCAAATTTGTCCTGTCAGTTAAATTGTCCAGCCGACTTCGAAGGTTTCTCAAATCTGCTCTTATAGTTTCTCTATCATCTGGGTTGATTTTCGAATACAGAGCTTCACCAGATTCCGCTGTGGCATTGAAGATAGCTTGGCCTTTTTCGCGCTCATCATTGAAAGTTTTCAATTCTTTCAATCTTACTTGATAGAACGTCATCGGCTTTGGGCCACTGATTTCTTCATACGTTTTTAACTTTTCTTCAGCTTTTGTAATCCATTGATCTAGTTGTTTTGCATTTTTTTCGTACTCATCTCGATTTATTTGCATCTCATCCAATTTATTGAGTTGCTGTGATATAAACTTTTCAACAGCTTCATACCTGGCATATAAATGATGGACATACTGCTCAACCCGGGCTTCTGGACTTACCTAATAAGTGAAAAATACAAAAATATTAAACTGTGTAAAAAAATGCAAACTTTTATACGGAATCAGCATGTTTCAGTATACTCACATTTATGATTTCTTTGCTGAATGTTATAAGTTGCCCGATTTCCATTTTATGTTGCTTAAACGAACTGCGGAATTCAGTCATTTCGATAATCTTATTTTCGATTTCGTGCGGGCTCAAAAGAACCGAAGTTTCTGCTCTTACTCTATTTTCAGCTTGTTTTAGCCACGATAAAACGCTGTCTGACATCATTTCATACCGTTCCCAAGTCACTATATTTTTTTCCAAAATTTTCTTGATATTTACAAATGTTATTTTAAGAGATTCTAATTCTACATGTATTGTTTCACGTTCATCACGAAGCGTTTTTAGAGTATCAGGATTCTCAACTTTTTCTAAAAGTTTTAACGATTGATCGGTTTCACGTTTTCTAACTTCACACTCCTGCAGATCAGCTTCTACATCAAGAAGAGACGCTAATTTTACTTCTAAATTGTATTTGTCGCTGCTGTGTTCTGGTTCGCACCAAGTTATTTTTTCTCTACTCGTAGCAACTAAGCGTTGCAAAGCGCTGAACTTCTCGTGATATAATTTCATCAAAAAGGCACATAGTGTTGCAGTTACCTGTGAAAACAAAATATTAATAGATTAATCATACATCATTTAAACATTGCAAAAACTAATGCGAATAAAATAACTTTTCAAATGAATTTCTTACTTTTTCGGCATGACTGGCAACTGTATCACGTCTAGTCTGCAAGGATTGCAATTCTTTAGGTAGGCTAGATTTCATTATGGACGGATACTCAGTCCCTAACTCTACTAGTTTTTCGTCGACTTTCTTTAAAACAGAATTGCACCTTTGAAGTTCTTTTTTCAATTCTTTACAACGGTTTATTCTTCCCATAATTTTCGCATTCTCACCAGTGAGATCATCGCATTTGATAATTTCTTCACGAACTTTGGATATTGAATCACTGGATTGCTTTATTTCTTGGCGGATTTTATTTTCTTTCTCTGCAAAGCTCGACGTCATTTGATCTAATTTATCTGCTGATTGATGTACCCGTTTAAATTCTTCATCCAATTGATGATTCAATGAAGCTAAAGTTGGGATTGCAACTCCGCGATTGAATTTCAAAAGCTGTTCAGTTTTTGTTGAAATCCCTTGACGTAGCAACTGATGCGCTGGCAACTCTTCTCTAAATTTAATTAATCTGGATTGGCCGTTTTCTGCATCTGCCAGACGTTCACAGGCTGCTGTAAGTGATTCATTGGTATCGCTCAACCAACGTGTTAATTCGTATTTTGCATCATCTATTTGTTTCCAAATGATTACTTGAGTTTCGTAAAGCTGAATTTTTTCAACTATATTAGAATAAGTATCTTGATATTTTTTATGGATACTCGAAACGTTGGATTCCATAGAATCGACATTGAAACTAGGCATCAAGGATGCTTCTTTCATTATCTGTTGTGCTTTCGAGTCCATTTTTTCCAAGTAAGGCTTTCCTTTTTTCAAAGTTTCTAAAGCCTTTTTGTGTTTTTCAACTGCAAATGTAGCCTGAGTAATATCATTGGGAACTTCTTTAACGGAATTACAAAGGTTTATCGATTCATCTATAAAAGCTGTAAGCTTTCCTCTGGCTTCGACAAACTGTTTCCAGCTTGAATCCATATCGGTATACTTTTTCCGTTGTTCATGCAACAGTTCATTTACCTTTTCCCAATTAGAATCAACAGACGAAAGAACAACTTGCACATTTGTCATGGAACGTTGATCTTCTTTCAACAATTCAGCACCCTCCTGGTGTAAAGTTTCTTTTGCCGGGCATCGTTGCTGATGTTCCTCTATCAGGTTAGTGATTTTCTCAATAGCTGGTCCCAATTTTTCACAAGTGTCAACAGTGTACGTTACTTCTTGCAATGCAGTCTGCGTTCCAATAATCTCCTCAGTTAATTTTTGTTGTAATTTTCTGAATTTATCCCATCGCGAGCTTAAATTTTCAAGTTTATCGCGTTTTGTATTCAATGTAGATTCCAAAGAAACGACTTGAGTTTCCAAATTATTTATTAAAGATGACGCTGTTAACGGCTTTTCCTGATTATCACGGACTTGAATACCTAAGGCACTATCTATCGTTGGGATCTGTTCTTTCCAGCTATTTATTTTTGATTGAACATTTTTAAGTTCACCAGATAGTCGTTCGCAATCATCTATTGTTGGTTTACGTGCGTCTGCTTCATACTTGTAATGATTCAGTTGAGCAGAAGTTTCATGATTCCAGTTCAAAAGTTCAGTCCACTTTTCAAGAGCCCTTTTCTTTTGCAGAAGGTCATCTTCTAGAGCTTTGTACTTAACGGCCATCGAAGTGTAAATTTCATCAAGATTTGCAGCCTCTTCTGGTGATCCTCGACTGCTCAAATATTTTACTTCTTCGTAAATAGCTGCAAAGTGAGGCTGTTTTTCAGAATGCTCCTGCAGGTAAGCATGCACAGATTGCAGGCTGGTATCAACGTTGTCGATATTTACATCACTTATTTCTGCCATATTTTGACGTAAACGACTCATCCAGTTTTCGAAGTCAGAAATTTTAATTTGGAATTCATTTGTTGCGAGTACAGCATCAGAAGTGCTATTAATGTGATGCCGAACAGTATCTGCAAGCTTACTTACACGTGCCTTCAATTCGGTCACGCGATTTTTTAGGGTACTAGCTCCTTCAATAGACAGTCCATGACTTATTTGATCGGAAACTTGGGTCAGAGTAATCAATTGAGCTTGTCTGTTCGAAATTTCTTTACTAAATTCTTTCAAACGATGTAATTCTTGCTCCAACTTATTGATATCAGGAGTTTGAAGATTCGGCTCCATGGAAACGGTTTTCTCGGTATTTCTAAGCCATTCATTGAATTCTTTAATGTCATTTTCAAAAGTATTCCAGGATGAAACGAGTTTCTCTAATTTTGTCTTAGTCTGAAGAGCCACATCATGAATGGAGTTCCAGCGGCTATGAACCGTGTCAACTTCATCAGGAGCACTTGTTCGACTACCAAGCTGCTGACTAATTTGAGTTAGATTGTGAATTCTAGGAAGGTGTTCAGCACACTGCTGTTCGAAAACACGAGCAGTTTCCAACATTTCATTAGCTTGTCTCAGAGTTGTTGGTTTGGAGCCAATTGAAGTTGCCTTAGCTTCTGCGTCTTCAATCCACGGTTTCAATTGTTGAATTCCAACTTCATATTCTTTCCAAGTATTTAGATTTTGAGACGCCCTTTCTTTTTGATTAACGATGTTTTCATTCAACAAATCAACAGCAGAATGTAAATTCTGGATATTTGTCCGAAGATTCTGTGCTTCTGGTTTTTTGTCAGTTTCTGTAAAAAAAAAAAAAATATAATTGACATTCATTTCGAATAATATATTTTTATGAAATGTAAAATATTTTAAGTTTATTACCTTTTATGAGGATTCTCGATTCTTCCTCAATTATTTTCAATATTGTTACTTTCTCATGGATCTGCTTATGCAAAATTTCCGTTTTAGTGACTCGTTCTTCAGGAGATGTAACGGAAGCTTTTATGTCTGCGATAGACTGGGGAGCAATTTGAGTGGTCCAATTCTGTAGCTCTGCTATCTTGGATTGGAACTGATTCCACTTGGATTGTAAGACTTGCAATTTCTCAACGCGTTCATCTACTTTTTCCAGTGTGGAGTGTACCATTTCTTCTACTTGTGATACTTCTTTGCCCAGTTCAGGTTGTTTTTCAGATGTTGTAACTTTGATAAGACTAGAATATGTTTCATGCAATTTTTTCACCATATTTATTGCCGTTTTTCTCAAAGAAGAACTGAGCTCCTGTTGATGTTGTAAGTCGGCAGAAACTTGTGCTGTATTGTAATAAAATGCCGAATCCATTCTCCGCAAATCTTCTTCTGCTTGTGCAATCAATTTTAGAATCTCTTCCTTTTGTTCATCGTAATTACTCCACAGTTTTTGTGAATTCTTCAGAGTTTTCAGGGTTTCAATATTTTGGCCATACGTCTCGTTCCAGCTAACTTCTAATTGTTGAACTTCAGAAGAAACGAAGTTTGGTGCATGTTGATCTCTAAGTAAATCTTTTCCACGTTGCAGCATGCTAACGATGTTGGCACGCTGTTGTTCAAGTTGATTCAGGCAAGTTTCTTGATGTTTCAAGGCTTTTTTCAGACTTTCAAGACTTTCTAATGTAGGCACTTCGGTTGTTTGATCACGTACTTTATGAAGAAGTGTGCAAACTTCACGCACTTCTTTTCTATAAGTATAACTCTTGGAGTAAATATCAGTTTTAGTCATGGTTATTTCAATAGTTGGTATGAGATTTTTATAGCGAGTGATGAGTTGCTCGAGTTTTCGCTGTTCAGTAACTGCTTCTTGATCTGAACGGTTTGAGGTTAAACTATCTAAAGTTTGTACCAACCATTTCATCTCTTCGCGTTTATTGTCTGCTTCATGACACACTCTCTGTAATGAATATTATAATATTAGAAATTCTGTTTTGATCATTTAAATGCAGTTTTACAAGCTACAATTTGAACAAAGATACATGTAGTACTACTGGTATTACTACAGCGATATTACGACATCGAGTAATTGCTCTAAAATTTATATTTACCGTCAAATTTTGAAGCTATCCGAGCAAGCATATAATAATTAATATCGAGTTTATTAGAGGAGATATTTTTAAAATTTTCAATAAGTTCCTGCGCTTACCTGGAAGACTGATTTCTCCTGTTCAAATTCTTCAAGCGAACTGACTTCATGCAACATTGTTCTCAAAGTGTCATCCACGTGGTCCATCCAACACACCATTTCGCCGAATCTACAATTACAAAAAGACTCTAATTCAGATGTGCTCAATTTTGCGTAAGTACCAATGAAATTTACGATATTTACTTCTGTTTATAGGCAGCCCATTGCTGTGGAACTTGGCGGAGTTGTTCTCTAAGAGCTTCGACTCTATTAGCAGTATGTTCCCAACGACGTTCGGCATTTTGTGCAGCTTCGCTTAAGCTTGTATCATCTGGTTTGAGATTTGAATATGCTAAACTAATTTTCTTCAAAGTTTGGAGGGAACGTTCTACTTGAACCACCATTCCACGATTAACAAAGAAATCTTTGTTTCTATTCAAAATGCTTCCAACCTCCTCATTTTTCACCATAGCTTGTTGTTCAGCGTTGATTTCCATCTCGATTTCCTTCAAGTACTGGGAGAACGTGGCCTCGTCCAGTCTAAACTCGAGTCTCATTAAATGCAGTGGAGCGAATGTCAGTACTTCCTTCCATCTTCTTTGCAACGAATCGACAGCCTCGATTATTGGAGCCTGCTGTTCTACGGGTAACGCGTTTCTCAAATCTTGCGCTACGTTGACGAGATCCTGAATCCATCTCTCGTTGACTTTTCCGAAAAAGTTTTTATGGTACTCTACAGATTGACGGTTGTCAATGTTCCGATCGTTGATGAGTGTTTCAGCAGCTGATAACCATTCGGAAATCTGTCTTTCGCATTCTCGGAACTTGGTCCAACATCGCACGGCTTCTTGTAACCGCTGTTCCCAAAGTTGAGCTGATTGGGACACTCGAGCAAACCGCTCATTCAGATGACGAAGAACGGAACTACCTTCACTATCACCAGGTTGTTTGTGAGCATCGACGGACTTGACGATATTGTTGAAAACTTTGTTCTTCGATTCTAGCATAGATTTGTAGTATAGGGTTCTTGAGAAAAATGCTTTATGCCTTTCCAATTGACTAAGAGCTGAGTCTCTACCGCCGGACAGATTGTAGCTACTTAGTAAACGCTCTGCGTCGTCCAGCCACGCTGATATTTCGCGTTGTCCTGCTTCAAGGGATTCTTGTTGAACCAAAATCTGATGGTACAAGTGCAGCTGCATAGGTATCAAAGCTCGAACTCGGACTAGAGCTTCCTTTTCTTTCTTCAGGGTATTCATCATCTTGTCGACCTCTTCGCGTGACAGATCTTGGATCAATGTTTGGAACTTTTTACTGACGTCTTTGAACAGTTCCTCGATTCCTTCGATTTCTTCGTGCAAAACCTTGAGATGATCACCGAAAGCCTTGATCTTTTCCGTAGATGTCAGTTGGGATGTCGATAGCGCGGCTTCGGCGTTCTTTAGCCAGGTTTGGAGATTTTCGACACCTTCGCGATAATCTTTCCAGTTTCTCAGAAGATCGCCAGCGTGCATGTATTGTTTCGCTTCGTGGAAGAGGCGTTCCCATCTGTTACTCAGATTCGTGTAACGATCTTTCAGGCGCAGGGCAACCTGTTACAAGGTACGATCATAAAAATTTATGAAAATATAAGGACAAATTCAAGGAAAATTGTAAGCAAAAACATCAACTCACCTGGTCCTCGGAAGTTGCGATCAACAAGCTGACGGTGTCTGAAATCTGCTGATATTTATCCTTCCACACCGAGATATCCTGGAAAAATTCCATCTTCTGTTCCTCAGGAAGACTCAAAACCGGTTCGGCTCTGTTCAACCAATTTTCGAATTCTTCGGATAGTGCTGACCACCTTCGCCAGTAAGTGACAACTTCTTCGAGCATACTCTGCACGCAACGCAAATCCATCGAAATATTTTTCCACTTTTCGCCAGTTTCTCGTATGAATCTATCAACATTCAGGCTTTCTTCTCGATCTGAAAAAATATTGCAAATCATCATTACCGAGCGTTTACTAATGCGAGAATCGTAGCTTGCGCATCGATGACTTACCAATATCACCCTCCTTTTTGTACTCTTCGACAACCTGTTGCATATCCAAATACGCTTTCTGAAACTCTTGGAAGATCCGATTTCTGGACACGAAATTCCGGTAGTTTTCCAGCATGTTCTGAACGTCTTCCTCGTTACCGTACTTGATGCTCCAACTCTTGAGTCTCGTCTCCACGAGGTAAAGAAAAGCAACGAGACAGCATTTGTGTTCGAGGAACTTCAGCTTTATTCTTCGTTTGGCTGCGCGAATGGGAAGACTATCCAATCTAGACGAAATGTTATCTAATTGCTGACTCGGTACTTGTCGTGCCAGGGGCGAGGATCGTGCGCGATTGAATTTCTCGACGATGCTTGGAAGGTCAAGGAAGAACTTCTTGTGTTCCTCGAGTTTTTGAGAAATGATGCTGGCGGTCTCTTCGGTCATTTCTTCGGGAATATCGTCGTCCGAGTGTAGAAGGGATTCGGCGTGAGCCAACCACCTGCCGACGTCGCCGAGTTCCCCGGGCAGAGAGGAATCGAGTAGCCACAGCCACCTCAGCATCTGTGAGAATTAATTGTTTGAATATTTGCGCTACAGTTTTTGAATAAGCAATATTGATTGGAGAACTTACGAGCATGTCCAACACTTTCCACAAATTTTGAATGTGCTTCCAGGACTCCCGAGTGATGCTTATCATACTCGGCGCCTCGACCAAATTCTGCAACTTGTGGTAAATTATCGACTTCTCGTCAACCTCGCTCTTGAACATGAGGTATTGCTGCAACACGAGAAAATAAACGATTACACATTACCGATACTTAGAAAATTCAATCTTGAAAATGTTCTCATCGCCAACCTCGTAACTGTTCGGAAAGCCGCCATTCCTGTCCAACTGATCGAGCTGTCTCGTTTTCTCATTGAGCCAGCGCAGGAGCAGATCGTATTCCTGCTGCACCGCAGCGAAAGAGTCCGAGCCCGTGCCCTTGGGTTCGGGATACTTGTGAAGGAACTGCGCGACGTAGGTCATGATGCACTTCTCATCGGGCTGCGGTACGTCGACGTCCTCGGGATCGAGAAGCCGAGCGATTCCGAGCTCGTTTTCGGCGACGTTGAAGGCCGTCTCGAGACGGACCCTGTTGGTCGCCTGTCTCATCGCTGGCACGCTCACGACGTTCGACTTGATGGCGTCGATGATGCCCAGGAAGGCGTTTCCGTCTCGCCAGCTTTCGCCGAAGTCGCGCACCTCTATTCCCAAGTCTCTGTGGGTTCGAGAAAATCTGATTAGAGGTAGGCTAGAAACAAGGGAATATCGTGTTACTTCTAATGCGCGTTTACGGACTTTGGCAAGGCGTTGGTGACCCATTGCAGCAGAGTCTTCCTCGCTCCCTGCTTCCACTTCTCGTTGCTGTGGCGCTTTCTCTCGCTGGCTGCCGATCCCTGAGTTCCGATGCTTTCGAGACTGCTTTGGCTTCCCCACGTTTGGCTGAGGTACTCGAGAGCTCGGGCGTTTTCCTCGATCTAAAACACGGGGGGTCATTAGCCTCGGATATGGCGTGTGCGACTCTAAACGAATTATATGGACACAGTTGACACTTGACGATGGACACACCTATGTAGCGTGCATTTCAACAACATGTGTCGCTTGCACCGAGTCATGCTGTGCGCGCAACGTGTTTATATGGTATACACTAATTTTAAGCACGACATTTATCACACTTTTGATGCTCATTACTGCGTGTAGTTAACTAACATTTAAGTGTACAGGTTTACTCACCCTATTGCGATCCTTTGATCGTAGCTTGTTTATTGGAATATACAGGGTTAACAGAGTTAGTAGTTCTTAACGAATAAATAAATACTCGCTTTACGCTACTGATGAGCTCATCTTTGAAAATTTCTTAGTGATCAGTGTTAGTTGCTGTTAATTTTGGTTAATCGAATCGTTACTGATTATTTGCACGATTATATATGGGCCGGATTAGGTCTGCTAAGAAATAGTAAAGACGGTATTTATTCGAAAGTATATTCATTTTCGACCACACCAAGTGATTTCTATGTAGTGATATCCAGTTGAGTGATTAATTCTGTGATCCCAAGTAATGACAATGAGTTGATTTATACTGAGAAAAAGCCTATATTTTGCGAAGCGATTCACGTGTCTTTCTATTAATTCATGAATTAAAATAGTTTTTCTTCAATTCAATCTCGCAATATAGTTATAGTGCTATAGACTTCATTTTCAGTTCACGAAAACGTTTTACGTTTCTTCTGTGATATTCTCTATCGCAGGTATCATATTGTTGTTGGAGGCTAGCCGATAACAATCTTTTTCTCAGTATGGATTAATGCAGAATGATTTTGATGAACTTTAAAAAAAATAACGGTGCTGCAGTTGTACTTTTGAAATGTTACGTGTCTCTAACGCTAAACGGCTAAGCTGCTACCGCGGTACTAAATTTACTTTGAGTATGTGCCGAAAAATATGTTGAATGTTCACGTAGCTTATTCGACAACTTATTTCTAATTATATTCACCTGGAAGTACAAAATTATAGTCCAAATCAAACCCAGGACTACTGGAGGTCGTCCATCCACTAAATCGGACGAATTTATATTAACTAGTTTGATCTGAAAATAACGACAATTTTAGAATCAATTCTGAACGATGATTTAGGAAGAAATAAGGATCTCGTCCCGTGCTTACTTTTTTGCTCTGTAAAAATTGTAGTGCTGTGTTAACGTTGCTTAAAAAGTGTGGTCTCTTTAAATTACGACCCCTCTCGACTGGCAATTTCTCTCCCGACAAGACTTCCAGTAAGGCGAGTAGGCGCGTACCATCCTTCAAATCCTCGATCAAATCGTCCACTCGAATAGGTGGAACTCGCTGAAATTGGATGAATATGTTTACGTTGGGAACAGTATCGAGATCGGTACGTTAATCAAGAATCTCATTTTTCTCGTCGTGTACGCGATCCAGGACGAGTTATTTATACTTTAAAAAGGCTAGGTGGAAAATAAATAGCGATACTTTTGGGCGATTGATCATCGTATTCTAATAAAAGCTGAAGCGAAAGACACGAAAGGCTTGTCGCTCGTCTTTTATATCATTTACAACGATGAAATCGATTTTCCCGAAATTACTTCCTCAGAGTTTACATTCTTACTTAGGATCGAGTCTACCTCCGCGTAAAATCAAACACAGCGAGTTTACAGGAGCGAAAAACAATCGAACGAAAAAGAAGAACAGTCTCCGGCTGTCAGTCTAAAATTCCATCCGAGCCAGAAACTCGTCGGCTAAGATCGAATCGAACCACGCGAAGAGCCGCGCTCGTCGCATGCCTCCGCCGCATTTTTCGACGTCGTATAAGTTCCCTCCATCTCTCTCTCTCTCTCTCTCTCTCTCTCTCTCTCTCTCTCTCTCTCTCTCTCTCTCTCTCTCTCTCTCTCTCTCTCTCTCTCTCTCTCTCTCTCTCTCTCTCTCTCTCTCTCTCTCTCTCTCTCTCTCTCTCTCTCTCTCTCTCTATGTGGCATGCCATGTCACGTTCCGAACGACGAGCTTTATAGTTCCGAAGGATCCGGAAGTAAGGAAATCGAGAACCCCTTGCGCCAAGTTTCTCCACCGTGACGTGCCACGTCTCCGGCGAGTCCACGTTATAACGTGACGATTACGCCCGGCGAGACGTGAGCCAATCGACGCATTAAAAAGTTTCGTCGGTAATTATGCCTCGACCTACCTTTCCGCGGATTATTGGCGAGGCGCCTCGAGCTGCTCGCGAATCGGTTTTGTTTTCTATTTCGCAGTTTCAGCCTTCACCCCCCGCGTGCATGATTTCAATTTCGGCTCGTATAGTTGTTTTTTCTTTGCATCGAGTTCGCCGGCTGAAGTTTCGTTCCAACGTGTTGTCGAGATCATGTTAATTTTTCGGTTGGGAGTTTGCTTTTTATCGCTCGTGGGTCGAGACGGGATTCGAAACGTCGAATAATAAAATTGACCTTCGTAGAAAGTCGCGCGCGGTGACGTAATTCTCCGTTGTGTGATATCATTTCGGAGACGCGATGGCGAATTTTTAAGTGTCACAACGCCTCCGTGCTAATGCGCTTTACAGTTTACGAGGGAGCAAATTGGAAGTCGCGTCGTCGTTCTCTTAAAATGCAAATTATCTAATATTTCTATTTTATTATTTAAGTGAGCTTTACGACGGTTGCGCGCATTCAAGTAGAAGTGTGACAAGGCAGACTTTCACTCGGTTCATCCTGCATTCAGATTTTCTAACGTCGCGTCGTATGATAATTGATGATGCAAAGTTAATGGCGAGTAACGAGGTATACTAAGTGTAATTTGCGTTTCGCGGAAAAGGCGTTGATCGATACAGACTAATCAGATCGTCACGGTTGTTCAGTGAGCAAAAAATTAACTGGCTAAGAGGCTTACCTTCGAGAGACACGAGTTGATCCAGTTAACGAAAGTTTTCTTCTGCACGCGCTCCTGTTCATCTGAAATGGAAAAAGTATGATTATTGAGCGAACATATTGATTATAAACAATATATTTGGATTACGAGTTGAAAATAAGTTATCGCTGGTTGAAGTGAAATTTTCTCCTCTCGAGTAAGCGATGATAAAACGCAACGACCAAGTTATCGAACGCAAACAAGAACCAAAATATCCGAGGACTTAATTAAGCTTGTTTTACTTTTCAACCATTAATCTCTTTTCGGGCGACATCAAAGACTCGGCGATTATCGCCAGAGGTTCTCGTGTTATCTTTGGTAACGACTTTACGAGAATCCACAAAAAATAAGCATAAAAAATTGAGTACCAGTTTCGTCATTTATGCAATAACACTTCAATTCGTCTCAAGATTAAAAGGTAAAATACTCGTCAATCCGTCGTTCCTGCAATCAGAGAATCGCTAAATTCCGATAACCTTATCTCCAAAACAAAAACAAATTCTTTATCAATCCAACTCCGCCCGTACTACATTGCAGAAACAGCCACGTCTCTACATACGCTACTCGTGTACATAATATAGTACTCGCTCTCGCGCGTCTAATTCATGCGGCGGTGGTATCGGCTTCTCTCGATGCGTCTATAGCTGTAAGACCGCGGCGCGATTATCGGGCATGCACGTTTCTGCAGCTCTTTGAAACTCTGCCTGCGTGCAGCGGTGATGTAACGCGGTGTGCGTATTATTATGCGCTACGGCGTTTATTCAAAAATCGACGAACGGGACTTTGTTTGCAGTTTGATTATCGAGGGAGAGCAGACGATGATTATGTAAAATTGATGATGGACAGCTTCGCTAACGAGCTGACGTAGAGAAGTGGGCTGTAACGATGCTCGTAAGAGAGTCCAGTGTTTGAGCTGCACTCGAGTTTTATTTTCAGGCGAAACACACTCGATGCTTTTTCTTTTCTGTGCATCGAAAAGTGGATTCTATTTTCTGAAATTAGTCATGATTGACCGTGCCTGTACGCGAGAATGAGCACTCGAGGAAATAAGCGATCCTCGAGCTCGCTCAATCGGATCTCCTCGTGAAAACGAAGATTCCCCGCTCACTGCTCATCGATAAATAATGCAGCAGTTTAGAAGAGGGCTGCCATCAGACCGCGCGGTTGATACACGAAATGGCCAAGGCGGTTTTTATTATACGCGAGTCTCGTCACCGTCAACGCCTCGCAAGGCTTCTCGCTAGCGCCTAATCCAATTAAGACATGGTCGGAGAGCGAAAACGAAATTCGAATCTAACCGAACGCGAATTTCTCGAGGATATTTCAAGAGACGAGGACTTCCGGTGACAGCGGATCCTTTGCACGGCTATCGACGACGAGAATAGACGGAGAATATTTTCTAAATCTTTCGTCCAGAAATAAAGATCGCTTCTGACGAGCGCGTGTTGACGTGTCGACTCGGCGATAATATTTTGACTACGCCCGCGGCTTTTTCGCGCAGTCTCTCTCGTCTTTTAATCGTCGCGCTATAGTCTCGCATATCACATTGCGTGTTCTTCCGCGTGGGCTTTGAATAGAGGTCGACCTTTTTTCGGATAAACGATGCACGTGCACACGGCAAATTTACAGTCGATTCTCTCGATACGATTTACGTGCGCTGAAAACGATATGTGCGTATTATACGATGCGCAGCGTAGGCGGATTTTTTCCGCTGGCTCGGCTGCACAGGCTTGGCCGAAAAAAATGCACCGCGCGAATCTTGCCGCATACCGTCACTTTCGCGCGATCGGTAAAGAATCTTATCTCCAAAGCTTTTATTTACAATTCGCAGTCCATAAATAACTCATTCCGGGTATCCAGCCAATTCGATTTTCGCTATCAGTCTCGAGAACTCTAATCCCACGCGGTGACTCAAGAACAAAAGATACAGCGCACGGCATGCACTCACACTGTCGCGGATCGAGGCCGCTGGCCACACTCGCCGAGACACTCTGGCACTCGCCCATCAATCCTCCCAATGCTGCAGCGGTCTATCCGAAAGCGAAGCTCTTATCACCGCATCGCAGCCCGAAGCATCGAACGTCCGGGTTCCCCGTAGCGAACGTCGACCGAAGCACAGGTCATCGTCGACAGCAATGTGCAAAGACCGAGCCTAGACTGAGGGAAACGCGAGCTAGTGCGGCTACCTTCGCGTCGATGTAAGGCCTCACTCGGTAATCCCCCGAGCGTCGCAGCCCTACACCGCAAGCAGAGAGACGGCGAAGCTCGTCGCGGGTTCTCCAGTTGGACCCGCCGGTTCACGCAAGAGCTTCTCGAGTTACCGCGTGCCGCGCGATTTTAATATCCTACTCCGTAGAGAGAAAGGTACGCGTGTGTCATTGCACGCGGAGAACCAGATCGCGCGTGAGCTATGCGTTGCACGCTCTGGTTTGGCTTACGGCTATGCAATATTGTGATGGGAATATAAATCGCTCGCGCCAGGGTTTGATGAATGAAGTCCCCACAGCGGTGAATGAACCGTTGTGCAACTTGTTTTTCCGAGTGACTTAGTTGGGGATTAAGATTTTCGTATGTTTTGCTTTTAAAAGTTGTCGAGTATAACGAGGATCGTTCGCTGCAGCCAATTTCACATTAGCTTTCGCAAGCGTTACGAAAACAGAGTCGAACTTTTGAGCGTTACTCAGCAGTCGAGCGGCTGTGAAATTCACGCATCGATGCACGGTTTCAAGTCGTATCGCGTTATATCGCTTCCCAGAGAAGCGAACGCGCGTACTAAAAGTTTTAGTACCGCTCGATACGCGCGGCTCCGCAGTTTACAACGCTGACAAACAAAAGACTCTAGCGACGAGTCGAAAGAAAAGTATAAACGATCACCGGACGAGGAAACGAGCTCAAAGATGAGGCGAGAGAAAAGCCGACTGATTATCCGTTTGTTTAGCGGTTCAAAAATAGAGAGCTGCGAATCGCAAACTGGAGCACTAGACCGGTCGTCGCGCAGTATTCTTGACCGGTTTATCCACAAGCGTTTCTCGGTATAAACAAAAAGATCGAATTAACAATCGTCGGCCTGATTTATGTCCTCGAAGCAGCTATAACGAGCGTTAAAAACTCCCCCCCGAGACGGGGCAAGCAGCTGACGATGACAAGCGAGCATAAGATTCACGATCGCGTGTCGCGCGCTTTCTATATAACTTTTCCTTTCCCCGTTGCTCCAGATGCAGTGGTTTTTTCTTTTTAATAGCTCCTTCGAGGAGAGGACCTGGCGGCGACGTCCCTGTATCCTCTGTTTGTAACGTCACGACATTGCATCGGATCGAATGTTGGGGTAGACGCATTCGCCGTGTGTTTCCCGTGACAGGGGAGGAGAAAAACGCTCTTTATAAAGGGAAATGGCTGTTATTCAACCGGAGAGCTTTACGTGAGTGAAGAAATTGGGACAGAGCTTCGTGTGTGCTCGTCGTGGTTTACGACGCTCAAGGCGGGGGCGATTGTCGCGTTTTATCGTACGACGCTTATACTCTTCTGTAAGATTGCTGTGTTTAAAAGTTTCTGATTGTTAAAGCGTACAATTGCTTATTAAAGAACTGTTTCGACTTTTTAAAGTTGTAACAGTTTTAATCTCTCCGTACAGACATCATCGGGCGCTATACTTCAAAACACTCGCGGACAACCCCATGAATTTCCGAAAATGTTTATTTTGATGCTATTCGTACGCAGGCCGGGTCACCTTGAACCAGATAAAAAGCTTCTATTTCATTCCCACTTTATTGCGCGGCTGAGGCAACGAAAAGTTGTCGAAACCGGTCCCGCATTAGCATAGTGACAAAATCCTCCTTCGAAAAGTGGCCGAACCAGCTGCATCTGCTTGAGTAACTTCCTCGTTGGTTTCCTGGGCGCGGCGGCTATAGGCCGATTCACAACATCGAAGACCTCGGCGGCCTTTCATCGTAACACTGACCGTCGTGGTAATTCATTCTCTATATAATGACCGTCGTACAATTAGCTATTCTAAAGCTATACGACTATCGCGTCGCGCGAATTAGCATTAAATTACACCTCGACGTTGTAGTAGTTTCAATTAAAAGATGCTAATTCCAGTTTTGCTCCGGTTCTGCGATAGAAAAATCGCTATCGAGACGATATACAAGTTCAACGCACATCGGCGGATAGTTTAATATGGATTCCCGCGTCTAGACGAGGTCGCGCCGATGCACACGCAGATCTCGTAATCGTCGTTCGGCATTAGCGATGTAACGCTGAGGAGGCATTTGTTAGGTGTAATGTAATTCACAGTATACACCGGAGTTCACTGTTAATAATCGCTCAGAGCAGCAGAACAATACACCTTCCCAGAATGACTCGAAAACCACGCAAGCAAATATCGTTCGGCAGCATAGAGGTCAAAGGACTTGCGAACCGTGATATCAAGCGATTAAGCGTCTAGAACCTCGCTGAACTTTTAAATAGACGCCGTGCGCCGGTGGGGAAGACTACCACTGTCGCGTGCGACTGCAACACACGGGCCGTTTATAATTCCTCCCGAAGAATGTGTGCAGCTTTCCATCCTTAAACCGGAGCCGATGCTTTTTACGGTGTATCGCGCGCGGCGGATCTTGCCGAGGGAAGTTTTTCGAGAGTAGCGATAATCAAAGCGCCCTTGGAATTTTCGGAACTTGTTTCGCGCGCCGCGTTAACTCATATTATACGCCCGCGCAACTATTCTCGTCGGTGGAGATCGCTATTTTGGGGGAAGTCGTTTAAATTTATTTTTAAATTTAGAGCTTTTTTCTGTACAGTTTATCTTTTACGGTTGCAGCTCGAATCGTCCTTCTCGGCGTGCAATTACGCTGCTCTAGGTGAGATTATTATTTATGAGTTAAAAGCTCGTTTTCCGCGTCGCGATGATCGTTGGAGGATGTATTATTCATGTGAAATTACGCGAGTAGTTCCTATTTTTCAAAGTTGTATAACAGGGCGATTAAGAATACAATATTATGAGGAGGACACGCGTCTAACAAATCGATGTGCTCGTACTCGAGAAACGCCGATGACAAGCGATAAATATCCTTCGTCGCAGCATTTCTCTAAGAATCGTCAATAAATTCCATCTCCTCGAGAAGCAAACCTTTTGATTCGTTCAATTTTCCTCGTGTACAGCCTGACACATTTTCAGACGCTGCAGTAAAAGCCAAGCGACAAGCGCTGCATTAATTAACGCCCGGTTTCTCGCGTATTCGAGTACATTTAGCAGATTAGCAGGAACGAGCCGATTTTTCTCCAGTTCAAAGCGCTTTGCACTGCAGCGTCGTTCGGATGTCCTCGCGGTCGTAAAGCAGATAGTATTTTTAGAGTTTACGAGCCAAGTTCCACCCGGTTCCACTTACTTCGATCGACCGAACGAAAGCGAGGGATACCCAGAAATCCAAGGAAGAAAGTAAAAATCGTTTACGAACCATAAGGAAAAAATAAAATGAAAAACGAGTCCTAATCGTCGACAAGAAAAACGCGCGCGCTAAACGGCCGGCGAGTGATAAAAAGCAGCACAGAGTGGCTTCTGATTAAGATTAAACGTCGCTGGTAAGGGCCAGAAGCCAAAAGTCGAAAAAAAAAAAGAAAGCCGGCGATGAAAAGACGCAGAGCCGCGGCTGGAGTAGTCTCACGAAGTGGGACAAGTTCTCGAGGATGAGGTCAGAGAGACGTACGCGTCTGTCGCGCAGCGATGCTCTTCCCCCGCCGCATTCCCGTGTCCCCGCAGTCTCGTTCCGCCGACAGGCCACATACGTGCTCTTGACTTACATAATGAGCGCTGATTCGCAGGACGCGCGCAGCTTCTTTTTTCGATTATACTAGAAGATTGATTCGCGTCGTCGGATATACGTACGCACGAACGAGCGTTTTAATTGGCTCGTAAAACGCTGCCGCTCGTTAAAGGTATGAATAAAAATTCAAAATAGTCCGCGGCTGCAGAATTACGCCATCCCATGCCTCGGAATACGTATAATAAAACACTATAATCCATTCTAGGGCGTATGCGCATAAAAAGCGCGTAAAACGCTTGATATGTAGAGCCGGCCGGCGTTTTCTCGGAACATCGCAGCATGTCTGAGATTTTCACCTCGGGATGCAGCACAATGATACTTTTTGTCGGATCGAGGCGCGCATGCGCGCGACAAACTGGGCCACGCGCAGATGATCTCTCGAGTTAGATCCTCCTTCGCGTGAGTCGGTAGCTGAATTTCTCGGAAGCGTATGCGAGTCTGGCATCGTTGTATAAAGGATTGAATTTACCGATATGCAAGTGATAGCCGGTTGGGGGATATAGGGTTTCTGCGGGGACGACCTTGTCTGCCCGGGGATTGATTACAGGGGCCGCGACGTTATTTTTGTGTCTGCGATGGGATTCTTGAATGACGACGAGCGCGATATGAAACATGTTTACACTCCCTGATACTTGAATCGGTGCACCGTTCGAATATTAATATAGTGCGTATAACGTTTGCGAACCGGCTTCTCAAAAACACAGCCTAATTAGACACTCGATCCGCTTTCAGCTCACGTATACGCGAGACCCAACTTCCGCGACCTTGACACTGACACTCCACACACCATCGCATTACATCATCCGTGAGCAAGGAGGTCAGCCCCCGACTCGACTCGCACTCCCCCATTTCCACCTCCCATAATCGGCAAACGCACACTTGTCGACCAATGTCTCTCGAATTAATCGACCGCGCGCGGTTATATTCGTACGCGGAAATCGTTTCGTAATTATCGGTTAATCGACGTTGCGAGAGTGAAGATCGCATGTTTCGAGGGGCCCTTCTTGCCGGATTGCCGTTATATAGTACGCGTCTGACGTGGCTTCGAGACGCGTGTGCGGCTGCATGCAAAACCGCATGCGAAAACCTAGAGTGCGCGCCTATACAGCTACTACTCACTGCATATGCGTGTCTCTAATTGGGGAGACCTGGAATAGACCGCGATTTTCCCGCCCTCTTATGGCTTTTTCGGGAAGGTAAAAGCGCGTGCTTTATGACGCTAATGGAGAAACGATTCCTCGCGGGATTACGCGGGAATTTTAAGAGAGTACATCGCCGGGGAATTATCGAGCGTACTTTACGTGCGTCTATTTTTGAGCGGAAAATTGATAAATTTAGAATAATCACTAACGCGGGTGCAGAGACAAGAGTGCACTGCGCTCGCGACGATCGATTAACCCTCCCACGCACACGTCATCGCAAATAAAATTATTTGTTCAAGATCGCGCTTTCCCCGTATATTGTCCCTCGCAATGCCGCTGCGCTCGGGTCAGCGGCAGCAATTTCACATACGTAATTCTCTCACAGCTGATGCCAATAGCAGAGAGTATTGATTGCTCTCTCTCTCTCTCTCTCTCTCTCTCTCTCTCTCTCTCTCTCTCTCTCTCTCTCTCTCTCTCTCTCTCTCTCTCTCTCTCTTCGTCTATACGTTTCACTTGGCAGAGCGATATTCCCTAGAAAATACCCGCTATTCCCCCCTTGCGACAAAAGCTACCAGCACTGCCACGCGACCGCGTGCGTGTGAGAACCTTTTCCCTGCGTGTACTGCGTCTTTAAAGCCGGCGTTCTTTATTACGCATCTGCCCTTTATTCCGGGTCCCCGCGTAGAAGTAGGCCAACCGGTCTTTGTGCGCGCGAGTGAGAGAGTAAGCAGCGCCGCTTTTCGAATTACGAAACTCGTCGGATTATACATGTTTACTAAAGCTAATTATCAATTAAGCGAATTGAATTTATGGACCATTGGCAATCGATTTTATTGGCGACGAGATTAGCACGTCGTTTCGTAAAGCAACTAAGCGCATTATAATTGTCTGTCGAGTGTCGGCTTTACGAGCTGTAATAAAATTAGGTGTGATCAGCATGCGGAACTGGATTACTCTTCTAACGAAACGTGAAAGTCCGGGTTTGATATATTTTTGTTAGCTTAAAAATTTGTCATCGCAATCGATATACACAGTCGATTAAATGCCGCTCACGTCCACCTGATTCTCCGATACATCAATCGCCGTGTCCCCAGCAATTTCCTCATCGAATAAATCAAACTCTTCACGTACTATGTATAAACACCGCGGGACCATTGACCACCAAACCTCTACACACGTATACAGAAAGAGAAAGTCAATGAAAGCATCGCTAGAAGAGAGGCCAGTCCGATCGAAGGTTGTCGATCTATCGATCGAATCATACACACATACACACTCTCTTGCAGTCGTCGTTGGCAATTATCTCTCCCTACGAATCGGCCACTCGCGGGGCAGCGAGTTCGCTTCTTATACAAGAAGAAGGAGTCCATTAACGCGTGATTCGTTTGATGGTTTAATTTGCTCTCGGCGCACATAGAGATTAATGCTCCCTCTCTCTTTCTCTCTCCGGTGCGCTTTTTATCAGACTTGGCAGCGCGCGCTAATCGGCCGCGAGGAGTGTAAACAGCCTTAGCGCAAATGGCACTGTTCCCTTGTAAAGATAGCCGCAGCAGCTGAAAGGCGCAGCTGATAAATGAGCGAAGGCTCGTTGCTGGAATTCGAACATCGCATTTTTCGAGAGATAAGTCAATTAGACGCAATTTGAGGAATTGCGGTTATCTGGAAGTGCTTTAGAAATAGCTTTACGTAAATAACGCGCATTGCTGCGGCTTATTATTGAGACCACAGGGCGTGTCGGTGCCCGATGAATGTATGATTCGTTTATGACTTTATTAGCGACTATTAATCAATAACCGATCGATCGATACCGAGCGGCACGCGTGATTATAGGCCAGGCTTTTGTTTACATCGAGTCACCTTTTTTTTCAAAATTTTTTAATCGATACCCCCAATGTCGATCACGTGGATATCGAAAGGCCAAACACGCACTCATCGAGACAACGAGCCTCCACAAAAACAGAGCCGAAACAGCGACTCGCCGGGACTGATTGCGAAGGGCAAAAAAGTGCAGCAGGAAACCGAAGAGGCCGAACGAAGGAGGATAAGAATCAAAAGCGAAACGAAAATTGGGCAGTAGAGGAGAGAAGCACGCAGAATGTGCAGCAGCGAAGGAACAAGGTGGGGAGAGCCAAGATATAGCCTTGAACAATCGCGAGCCGTCTCTCTCTCCTCTCTCTCTCTCTATAACGTCATCCCGGTCTATTAGCATGGCTGTGTGAAGGGGGAATACCCAGGCACGATTTTTTTCGACTGACTTTCTCCACTGATGCTCATGTTATTCAGATGAGGCTATAACTTAGCGCTGGTAATTGAATCTATTGCCATGAATGTAGCTGTGAAATATCGGTATGGATAGGAGGAAAAAAATCTATAGAGTTATGTAAAGATGAGACTCTTTTCGAGATGCATACTGCACGAGCTTCCCGACACTTTCGTATACTTAATTTAATGTTGCGCAATTTACCGCGAATTTCGTCTGCCGTGATAGAGATGCGTGACCTTGGGTTCCTTACGAACCGACAACATACACTTTTTATCTCGATCGCCTGCCTCGAAATTTCGGCTTCGCGAATAAAAACAGCGATTGCGCCGTAAGTCGGACAACATAGATAAGTCGGGGAGTTAATGTTTTAAAAAGAAATTTCACCAGCCTTTTTTCATAGCCTTTCATAAGAGAGTGGCAAAGATCTCTCTACCTTTGATTTCCGCAATGTGCGCGTCGAACTGGCTCTTGCTGCGCATGTACTCGGGCTTGCTGCTCGGGGCGTTCTGCTGAAAGCTCTGGTTGCGGTACTCGGCGTACCACTCGGCCGGCGGCTTGTCCTCCATGGGACTGGAGGAGCTCGAGGCCAAGCTCCTGCGCTGAGCCAAGCTCTCCTCCGAGGGGAACTTGGCGAAGGAGGTGACCGAGCTGGACTTGCTACCGGCCATGCCATGGCTGTGGCTGTGGCTCTGGTAGGCTGAGTCCTCGCCGACGATGTGCTCCTCGCTCGGGGTCCTGCTGGCCTCCGTCAGACCCTGGCGCGACGTGCCGTTGCTTCCGCTCAGGCTCGCACTGCGGTTTTCAAGACTGAGCGTTTGTCGCGGTTCCTTTCTGCCTCCTAGGATTGATCTCCGAGTGCTTTCATTGACTCTAGCCGCGATAAGCGCGCAACTGATTAATTCAGGGATACCGACCGGTAGGTATCGCGGCGGCTTTTTGCATAGAGCTCGCGTTCCGACAAGTTGAAAGCACTCTTAGATCGATCCTGTATAGAGCGAAAGAAAGCGCAACAAACGGCGATCGCACACCTCAGAGCAGAAGCCGAGAACTCCCTCACGCTCTTCTTCACCGTGATCCTCTCGAACTTGACGACCTTCGCTCCGTTGTACTCGCCCTCCTCGACCAGCCTCTCGAAGCTCTCCTCGAAGGACGAGTTGCTGGCCCTGGAGGAGGACCTCCTGACCACGAGACCGGCCTCGTCCACCAGATCCTCGCTGCTCGACGACCTGTTCTGGTGCGCCGACGAGCTGGAGAACTGCTCGAAGAAACTGACTCGGTCGCGCAGCTGCTGACCGGCACGTGGTGTGCTGGCGCGCGGACTGGGGGTACCGGCGTGGCCGCCCCCGCCGCCGCCGCCGCTGTTCCGTGACATGTCGTTATGGAAATCACGAGGATAGGGATCTCGAGCCCTTGGCCGCCAGCCCCGACGTCCTGCTGCACCTGCGTGACTCACCGGCCAGCAGTTCGACCCTCGGCATATTGACTGACCACTGGTCTAGCTGTGTGTACGCCGTGCACACAGCAGCGACTACGCACACCTTTCGTCGATGCGACGTACAGCGGGTGCTGGCTCCGAGCGATGTGGGTTACGACTCGGAGCACGTGATGCTCTTATCAACGGCGGAGTGTGTGAAATTTTTTGAATTATTCCCGGTAACAGCGATAACGTTCGCTCGCCACTATTCCTATGTATAAATCTCTTGGACGAACGATGCGTATCACAATAAATCTTCACAGCGAGCAACAGTGCAGACACGTATCTCGCGGAAAACAACAGCAGTATTATAAGCACTTTTCTCGGCGATCGATCGCGCGCGCACTTTCCCGCTCTACGTACACTCTATCGACACTGCGGCTGCAGGCGCGTCAACTCGCGGAGAGACTCCGACCAGCGGAGGAATCGGCGAAGGACGAAAAAAAAAGAGCAGCCAGACGACTGCGTCAAAGTGTCAAACGCGTATAGGCGCACGTTTGCGCGGAATGTTCGAGCTGGGAATGTAAGGTGTTGCCTGGCGAGACGCCGGTTCGATACTGTTGTATTACGCCAGGCTGTGCCGCCACAGCGCAGTTTTCTGTCCCTCTCTCTCTCTCTCTCTCTCCAGAGCGGTGTATACAGCGCCAGGATGGCTATGGAGGGGCGATCGCGCGCGGCGCACACGCAGATAGATGTGCGGCTACGAGAAAGAGCGAGATATATACTACCTAGACCCTGTGGACGTGTGTGTGTGTGTGTGTGTGTGTGTGTGTGTGAGGGTGGGGGTGGGGGGGTGAACGAGGATCCTGCACGCTTTCATCCCCCCCCCCCCCCTCCTCGCTGGAGTGTGTCCTTCCGCCGTGTAGCGATGAGACTTGGCTTTCTTTTCTAACGCTGAAAGGGAGCACTTTTCTTTGAAGCGAGCTCTGGCTAGACCGACGGGGTCTTGAGGACGCTTGATTGAATTGACAGCGATGCAAGGGTCTAAAGAGCTGGAAAGTTAGTCATATAACCGGAGGATGCGGTGGTGATGCGCCAGTAGAAGCAGATGACGTGGTCAGGCGGATGACGATCGGTCCGCAGATTTGCATCGGTACTCGGAAGTGATAGTCACTTTAAACGATTACATAAAACTCATCTTTTTTACACGATTCCATCAAATCCGGACAAAGGGCTCTTACGGCCGCGATGAGTTCATCCAGTCCGGAGTATACTCGATCGATCCTTTTATCTCGCTCAGCGGTGCGAGACGAGATAGCCCGGCGCCAGGGTGCAACTTCCTCTGCGGTGCAATTTTTCGGTAAAGAAGCGAAGAAGCTAATAAAGCAGAACTGGTTTACGTACGCGTATGCCTCGTTCCCCGACTGCGATAAGGTGTTATTATTTTCGTCACAACAAGTTCGATAAGACGACGATCTCTTTAACTCGCGGCGCATTAACATGCGTACAACAATCGCACACGAGTTCCGCTATGGAAATAGCTCGATGGATAAATCGCCGCGCGAGCTGCTTCTGGGTATCTAATCAGCAATTGATTTGCAGCGACGCTTTCTCGAGGCGAGATGATAAAAAAGTGAATTGGCCGAGCGTGCGACTTGTTTTAGAACTGATTCATAGGCGCTCGGTGGTACTGAGAAAGCGATTTGCAACGATGACTTGCTACGCGTTGACTGGTACCAGCGGGTGTCTAAAAGATTCAACCAAAGCATCTTACACGAAAACTATACACACTCCCGTTGCGAAAGCATACGTGACCCTGTATAGCAGTGGAGTGAGAGCCAAATGCAAGAGCGGCTCTCTCTCTCTCTCTCTCTCGCTCGCGCTTATTGACCGCACACACGAGCAAAGCGTTCGGACGTACGTAACACTTTCTCGGGGCAGCCTTGCGTAACAGTTCACATTGTGTGGATCAGCGCTGACGCACACGCGTTTACGACCAGCGACGACGCCTTCACGCTCGGACTGCACGCGACTGGCCCGGCGACCATCGCCCCGGGCCTCGTGATCGCGTTGATATAGAGATGGTATCCTCATAAATTGACGTCTATCGAGCGATTTTCGAAAATTGAACAGCGAGCAGTAAATTAAATTTGGTTGGGTGGAGCTGAAAATTTCGAATTCAGCACTGCAGTCGCCTGCGCATAATACGAGCGTCGAGAGGCGAGCGTGTCGCACATACGACAGAGGCGATCGGGATCATTTTTTCGGAGCTCGGGCGTAGCCACTGCAGAGGACAAAAGGCAGTAAAAGAAACCAGCCGTTGTTCCCGACGGCTCCGCGGATGGGAAGCATACGCGCATTGTGTTTTCGAGTTGTGTATACACGAGAGGCTCCATCAGCGGTTGGGTGACTACGTGACATCATGCGCGGCAAGGGTATCGCGTGAGCGTTTAATTGTCTCGGAGATTAATTCGTGTGAGCCGAGTGCTCTCGTGTAAATTGATTGCGGTTTGCATGGATTATACTCTATTTGAATTACTTCGTTTGTATAAATTTGGCGATATTGAAAAAGCCAGGGGAATCAACGACTGCTAATTAACACGGGCCGAACGTGTCGGCGAAAACCGAAATTCTGCAAGGTGCGCGTGTGCGCACTTCCGAACACCTGCTTGACCTGCTTCCAACAGCCCGACACACTCGTCTCTGTGTATTTACGAACATCAGCTATATACACATACGTGTTCGAACATACGCCCGTAACATCATCAGCCGTAGCATTGATCCTGGAATGCAGCGAGGGGTCGTTCGCCACTGCAACTTCCGCAAAGCGTTTTTGTTTTCCCGAATTAGAATCGAATTTTGCCGGTCGAGAGTTGGAGTAGTTTTCGCCGGAATGATCGATCGTTCGCTAGCTGTTTGCGACTCGTTAGCGTCGTTTCGAAATCGTTACATTCGCGTTTTTTTTTTATAGCAAGAAATCGGCACGTTTCACGCATATTTAACATAGTGCGATTAATATACACCTCATCTTCAAGGATAAATACCTCGACGTTTGGTAGAAACCTTAGCAAGAGCGAAAGTGAATTTAATGATATTGGTCGGCTGCTTGGCCTTTCAACATGTGTTGGATATTTCGACTATATCATCCACGTAACGGACGTGCGCGCATCGCTCGGCGATTGGATTTTGTAAGTCCTTCAGATTTAAGCTGAAATTATACAGATTTTTTCCAGAACTTTTGACACAGAAATAGAAAATTTACTCTCGCGATTTTTACGCAATACTCGTATTAGACGTCATTTACACGAAGCTTTGGTAAACAAACAAATAACACGTATAAATAAGTCCACGCTTTTATCATTGGCTCTCACAGTGGAAGTGGGCTTTGTTATTTTTGGCTTCGCGTTTTTGAAATCTCGACACGCGCGCATATTTTCCGACGGATTTCATCCGGGGACTTTAGCATCGCATACAACATCTTCCGATCGAAGCTAACGCGACGTTTGTAGGTCATCACGGTGCTGCGCAGGAATTACGCGTCCGAGAGTCACACACTTCATATCGCATATAAATAAAAATAATTTCCACGACTTCGTTTCTACACTCTGTCTTAGATTCTTCGAAATAAAAGCTCTTCAAGAAGACTTCTCCGCCGAAAATCAATAAACCTTTCACGTCAACAAACAAACCAATAAAAATCCCCCCGAAAAATCAAACATCGCGCCAGACGCAAGCTCGCGCGAGCTGCACAGTTCCTCGACCCCAAGAACTTTCCCTCCCCCGCCGCGAGGATCATCGCGTCTCGATCGCGCGGTGCGCATCGGTATAATTTAACTCGCGTGACTGCGCTCCTGCCGAGGCCTACACCGCGTGTTACGATTGTCGTTATATACGTACCTCTATACACGAGAGCGAGGAACCGCCGCGTATACGCACACGATTGTCGAGCTTCGTTAATCGATCGACGACGCGAATGAAAACTGACGGGATAGCTGCACCCGCATGTATGCGGTCGGCTCTGTGTCTCTGCGGTGGACCGTCGGCTCTTTGTATATTGTGCGTCTTATATTTGGCGCCGAAGAATTCGATCAAGTGTGGCACAAAAGAAATGCGATCGAAAAGTCGAATTTCGTCGTTGCGTAAGCGCGAAAAATACCGGAGGATTTCGCTAGCGGATATTATGCACGTATCAAAAATTCGATAATAACGCTTTTAGCGGCAACGATCGCGAGTATTTTTAGCGAAAACGAAGACCCGCGCTGAAGAAAAAAAAAACATCGCTACCACTGTTTCTCTCCATTGTGTGGTCTGCATAAATACCAAACGGTTGCAAACTTCGCGTCGAGAGTGGTGAGCAAACTTTTTAGCGCCGACAGTTTTTTTTTTTCAATCAGTTTCTGAGCACACAAATGTCATTGGACTATGCGCGGACGCGAATCCGTTGACTTCTGAAGGTTTAAAAATACACGAGTTATCTTCGCTTTTTTCAAAGTAATCGAAGAGCGTGTATAGTACTGAAAGCGGTATGATAATTCGCGTGCGTCAGGCGACGTCAAAATTTTGCATGTAAATCAAGGCGGCTTGTTTGTCTCTCATATACTGCCGAGGTTTTAGCATCTTTTAATTAAAAAGTTACGCAGGAGTTACATCGAATCTGCGCGTTTTTGCATTATGGTAAAAAAAAAAAAATTGATAAATTTTGCGTCAGCAGGTTGAGCAACGAAAACTTTAATCAGCTCGAGCCTATTTTCGAACAGGTCCAAGCACTCGGAGAATTCGATTGTTCAAGCGGTTTTCCTGGTAATAATATGGTAATGCCGACCTTGCGCCGAACTATAAATACGATAGCGGCCCAGAGTAGGCGCAAGGATATAATCGAAATAAATATGCGCCTCGCACTCGCTATAATTAATCGGCGCCTTACGAGCGTCGCATCGTACATAGAGCAGCACAGCTGAGGTTTGCGTTTTGAGCTCTCGGCTCTCTCTCTACTCTGTCTCTCCGTCATGCCTAAGAATATACAGCCGCTCTCGCTTTTATCAACGAACGCGCGAACGACAGTGGTAGACACAGGCCGTTACATCAATAACGTTTGACTGGTCGCCAAAGTGCACGTAACGTTTACTCTCCGACCGATCCGAGAATTCAAGGATATCGATCATAGAAGCTTTTAGTCGCTCCGCCGTTTCTCCGAATAAATCAATGCGCCCGAGAGTCTGAAAAATACGACAACACCCACATCGCACGTCGCGGCGAAAAGAAGAGCGACTCGCGCAAAAACGAAGACGAGTAGCTCTATAGCGTGTGCACAGGAGATGGAGGCCGACGAGCGAATGGACGAGAGTGTGAATGGCTTGAGGCAGGTGCTCGTCATTCCTATTTATAAACACAGAGCCGGCGCGTCGCGTGCGAATATCGCGCTGACGATTCCATCCGCGCCTATAACGCAGCCGATGATGATCACGAGCTTCGCCGCGTGTGTACTTAGAGACGCTGCAACTAGGCTCTGTTGATTCTCGGGCTGCGCTCGCGCCAATTGGAGAGTTTTGTTCTTGTGACAACCCAGACTTTGACGAGTTTGGAAAATGAAGCTGATTAAATGCACAAACATTTGAAAGAACCATTAACATACTGAAGTGTTAACTGTTCCAGGACGCTAATTTATATATATATATATATATATACTGTAATGCGTCTTTAGAGATAATTGTTTAATTGCGGACGCTTTTAAGTTTTTACGACGAGTGCATGACTAATGGCCCTCGAGCAAAACGTCTATTTTTAAAAGCTGAGTTTTTTCCCAGATTTCCAAGCAGGTGAACCACATCGCGTTTAATTATCCAACGATTCGAGCGATTAGGGATTATCGAATCCGGCTAACCCATGAATGAAATTTTAATTAGCCTCGATAAATCTGCTTCATTCAGGCAGGTCATGCCAAAGCCAAACAGATTTCGCAAATTTCAGTTGAATGCACCGCGCGTCACTTCACGCCTAAATTTTGTCCTCGCGAATGCCAGAAATCCGTATATTTCGACATCCGACATCGCGATTAAGACTGTGTGGCTAAATTGGTACATCGTTTCTGACGAGCCGACACCTCGCAATCAAAAATCGCAGAGACAACGAATGGACTGTGCGTCTCTCACTTTCGACGCGAGAGAACAAAACAAACGCGCTTGACTTTTTTCAGCAGCGCGTGTGTTGGTTTTCTCGCACCCACAGGCGCAACAATAAACCGGGGCTCCTTGGAATAACAAACTGTGGTTTCACGATCTCACGGCTCATGCATTTCCGTTTTTTTCTCAGCTGCACGCTCTGCTGACCTCAATTCGCTCCGAGATGGACGGACGTTTTCAAAGATTCTAGCGGAGGCAAAAAATCTGATGAATTCTTCGAAAATGTAAATTCACGCGTCAAAATAACGCAGCCTCCGGCGTTTAAACTACAGACAGTATAGCGCACGAGGAAAGTTCCAACGTCGCATTCCCGGCTCGCATCGAATCGATCGCGCGAACGGCGTTAAAAGCAGAATCCTCGTGCAAAAAATGGTTTAACATTAGAAAATTAAAGAGAAAGTG
Source organism: Nasonia vitripennis (assembly GCF_009193385.2). NCBI lineage: Eukaryota > Metazoa > Arthropoda > Insecta > Hymenoptera > Pteromalidae > Nasonia > Nasonia vitripennis. The sequence continues at coordinate 1,122,333 of NC_045760.1, forward strand.
GACTCACCCTGCAGCTGATGAATCGTCGCTTGGTACTCGGCCAACTTCTCATCGACGTAATCCTGGCTCTGGCTGGCTATGATCTCGGCAGTGCTGGGGCCCGAGTCCTCGTCGTCGGCCGACGAGGGGTCCAGAGGCACGCCGACGAACTCGTACTCGCCCGGCCGGTAAGGTGCTATCAGGTACTCCGGAGGGCCGCACGGCTGCGGCGACTGGCAGCTGAAGCTCAGGGGGCTCTGTGCAACCAGAATAGATTAATTAATATCACGTGTGTGCGCGAGCGGTCGCTTGATTCATGGGACGCGAGCCTCTGGGGCTATTTCTCCGCTGCCTCTCTCTCTCTCTCTCTCTCTCTCTCTCTCTCTCTCTCTCTCTCTCTCTCTCTCTCTCTCTCTCTCTCCTATGCTTAATTCTAGAGAACTCGTCCTTTTGCCGCTCTGATGATGTGAGAGAGTGCATTGCTCGAGCGCGTACGCGATGTGAGCGGAGAGAGTACATTGTGCGCCGGGAGAGAGAGAGAGAGAGAGAGAGGCTTTACCGCAGCGCTTAAAATAATTGAACTCGCCGCGGATTCCTGGAGTGGAAATAGGTATCTGGGAATTGGATTATACAGAATTTTTGATTTTTGAAAATTATTTTTTCGTTTACGATCATCGATCTTCGATTGTTCCGCGATTCTCACCTGCGGCGCCGGAACGAACGGCCTGGCGGTGGCGTTCCCAGGCGAGATCGGCGACGGCCACCTGGGTCTGGGACACTGTATGAAACTGGCCGGTGGATATCCGAAGACCGGCGACATGCCCGGTGACATGGGCATCATGGGCACTGGGCTCATGGGATGAACCATCCCCAGACCCGGGGTATGGTGTCCCATGGGCGGACCCCTCTGCTGCGGCGGTGGTTGCTGATACGGCGTCGGACTGTAAGGCGAAGCAGGCCGGAAAGGACTGGGCGCCGCGGGCCGGCCCGTCGGCGTCCATCCCCCGTACGGGCCACCCCGAGACGGTGGCTGAGACATGTTTGTGCTTGTTTATCCCCGATGCTCTGACATCTCTGGAACATAAAGAAGGGTGGAAGCTTTAAATCACGCCCCTGAGAATTAAGCGCGCGTCTCGTTTCCTCATCTTTCCGCAAGCTCGTGAAATAATCTGCAATTATCATTTATCGCCGCGAGATTTATAATGACCGCGTAAATCGCGCTGCAGTTGCGCGCCACGTGCTTCGCCGGGGCGACGATGTCCTATGATGTAACTTTACTGTTCGTCCAGGAATAGACGCGAGCGCGCGGCCTTAGTAGACATTGACTAGACGTAAAGGCCCGCTGCACGACGCTTAGCTGCGGCTTTTCGAAATGCGGATTATGGTGTTTGTTGACTCGATCTGTTTTGGCGTTCTCGAAACGTTGTTGTGTAAACAGACATCGTTCTAGATACATTTTTTTTTTTTCAAACGGACCGACAGGAGTCGTGTCAAGCTCCGAATGCGCGAGCTTCTATTTTCCGATGGACGACGTCGAGCTTTGGAACACCGCCGCATCGAGTGCATCTGGCGAAAGACGTCAGAGTCCAGTGTTTGTGTACGTAACCCCGTTATTCGCGAAATTTAAATGATTCCTCCCTCTGCTTCTGCAGAAGCTATATTAGAACGCGTCCTCGATTATGATGGGAATAGATACACCGACCTTTGTTGAACTTTCAAGATCATACATCGCGTACATTTTTCATATTTCGGTCGGAAACAGTGCGCGCTTTCACCCACGCTTCATTTAGTTTCGCTACAAGAACGGTGATAAATTGAGTCAGCGATTATACAATGTTGCAGCTGCGAGCGACTGTTGCTCTTCCTAATAACCAGTGGACGATAAAAATAAAGCAATAAATCTCGGATCATTAAAGAAGATGACAGACACGGGAAAAGTCTGGGTCGCGTCATCGTCATCAGCGGCAGTTAGTATAGTAATGCAGTGGACGTTGGCCAGGAGCATCTCGAAATAGTACCTATATATACGCGCGAGCATCGCTCTCTAGGTAAACGCAGGCATTGTAGGCAGGTATTTTAAATACTTCAAGGGTTCAATGAGACTAAACAGCCCGACGTTTGATGGCCTACTCGGGAGAGCTGTTTCTGCGAGTATAAGGAGCACGTGTGTACACGTCGTGACTTTCGGTTGATGAGTCGAGCTTCGAGATAAATTTGGAGGTGGATTTTCCTCGAATCAGCGTCTTGATGTACTCGGGGTGTATCTACATATAGATGTCCGTTTTTTGCAAATTGATTACCGGTGATTTAAGGGGGCTTAAAAATGTTATAGCTGCAATAACGAGAAAACTATAGACGATGATTCACGTCGATTTGAGAAAATAAATATTTTGGAACATCCCGATTTCGTAATATACCGTTAAAGCTCCAATCAAAATATACCGAGAACTTTTAATGGAACATTAGACAAAGGAAAATAAACCATCGATGATCTAAGCTCTAGTTCCAATAGCACGTGTAAGACGAATGCCACCTAAAATCCAATTATCACACTATCAAACTATTCTCGCGTTTTTTTGCAAAAGCTCCGCAGCTCGTTCAGCCGTCTACTCGGAACTGAAATCAGAGCAGCGCGTGACCCAATATATACACACGCGGTGGTCGCGACTCGCGCTAAGAAGAAGCAGAAGAAGTTATGTCACTGCGCGACTTTGGGGTAGTCAACTTGCGCTACTTTATTGCGTGTTTTCAGCTGGCGGAAATAAGTGCAGCGCAGTCCACTCGCTCGGAAAGTTCAATCGAGCGGTACACCCACGGAAATACCCATGCGCGTGACCCGAAGCTAAACACTCTGAACGATGATCGGAAGTAGTTTTTCAATTTTCGAACAGAACGTAACACGTGTCAGATATCTAGACTACTGGTTTGAAAAATTGTAGCGGAGCTGTGACGATGAACTCGGCGATTTTTTGAAAAAAAAAAAAAAAAAATGCGCGAAAAATAACGATTCCGCATCTTCGATAAGCGATCGACAGCTCGGGGTGCTCGAGACGTCCAGAGTCCGACGCTCTTAAGCTTTTTGGCCGGATACCGAGTGTAGGCCGCCTAAATATAGCGGCATATCTATTTTTACAGGCGGCGCTATACACGCGGTGCGCCGGCCCCCGTGTGTACATCCAAGAGCCGATGTATCCTATATAACTGCTCCGAGATACCCCGATGACTGCCGTTTTTAAAAATTTTTATTACTTTTAGCTCAACCAATTCTACAGTTTTTGAGTTTTTCGTCTATCGCGACGACGCGGAAGTCAACGTCCCCCGCAAATTGGCTATTGTGAGATTATTTACGTCCGCGAGAGAAAATATCCAAGGCAGTTTTACTGCATCTCGCATATCGCCAACAGTCGTTTTGCCAAAAATCACCGCGCATTGTCAAGCTCGACTACGGTGTTTTACGAGCCAATCCGAGCCGCACATGCCTTACACCGTCGTTTCTCCTCGCGCAATCGTAAACACTGAGCCAGAGTTAAAAGCAGTCGATACACGAGCTCTAACACCGCGGCGATAGGTGATATTTAACATCGTTTAAAAGGTGCATCCCCTCGCGTGCGTGCGCGCGCGCGAGAAAATAAATTCCCCTGCCGACGACGTCTCTAAAATATTGCGCCTCGCCGGTCTCCTCTACCCCCCTAGAAAAACACACAGAGCAACCGAGTTCTCAGCTACACACAACACGCGCAGTCGATACTCCAGAGCCGGAAAAGTGAGTAACGCAGTCGAGGGGAAAAAAAGCTCTCTCCGAATTCCATAAATCAAGCGCGCGGGAGGAAATGATTAAGTAGTGGCTGTTGCGGCCTAAACGGTCCTGGCTTCGCGCTGTTTACATATCCGTCGAGCCGCTTCTTCTTCTTGTGTGAGCGCGGGCGACAAGTCGTCGAAAAAAGAATGCACTCTGGAACCTTGATCTCGAACTTCGAAAGGTCGCGATATGTCTTTCTTCGCGCGCAACTTGACTCGGCTTCTGGTGTATCGAGTGAAGCGCTCAGCGCTTTTCTTCGACCCTTTTACGATTTTATCTCGAGTGGCGCACGAGTGCTCGATTAGTCTGAGCTTTCGGGAAAGTTCACGACCCCTATTAATCCGGAATTAGAGATCGAATTATCCAATATTTTAAAGGAATTTTGATAATCCGCGGGAAATATACAATTATCAATCCATTCATGCTCATCAGCGCCTTCGCATTTCACCTCTTTTGCTCCCTCTCTCTCTCTCTCTCGCTCTTCCTCCATCGAGCTTGGCGCAAGCTCTCGTCGAGAGACGCGCGCGGAAGATTTGCGAGCTTCGCCGATTCCCGGACTCTCGCAGCTTCTGCGCGCCGAAAATAAAGCGCGTGTACGATGTGCCGATCGATGGTCAGAAATAGGATGGCTCTGCTGGACTAACGTGTCGCCAGACACGCCAGAGCCAGCTCGTTCGCTCGCAGAAAAATTATCACTTTTCCCGGTACAGCCCCGCTGCGCGTCTGCGTCTCTATAGCCGCTTTTCTATCCGACGTTTTTAAACGCGGAACTCGGGGAAGCTGTATGGCGGTCAATCGAGAGTGTCACTATTTTCGGGCTCCCTTTGTTCGCTGACCTTTGTTTATGAGTGTCGTTGACTTGCGACCGACTGAATTTATAAGTGTGTCACGGGTGACGCTACGCGAGTTTCGAATTGCGCCGTTTAACCGATTTTATTCTCGAGCTTCGGAAATTCGGAAATCGGCGGGGTATTCCTCATCGTAAGCGTGCTTCGTCGGTTTTTTGCGACAATTATTTGTGGTATAAAACGTATACAGCGGAAATATAATTCTATTTCAGCGTGGTCGCCGTAAAAAAATCGAGATCCCGCAGAAACGCGCGGCCCGAGCTTTCGTTCTATTTGACATTTTATTTTAGAATGCGAGATTCATAGCCTGAAATTATTTTTGATACGCGTGCTAAAATCGTTGTTGACTTTCACCCGGCTTCCAAGATTATGCGTATACTCCAACGCTATGAGTTATGATCGATGATCTTTCGGTGTTATTTTTATCCATTGAAACTTATATCTGCACACACTATACACTTGAAAAACGTCATAAACGAAATAATTGTTAGAATTTCAGTTATGCCAAGAATCATTATAAACAGGTCGATGACACCAGCAAACGTTTTAGAAGATTTTAAAATAGACGATTGCGCATATTATATTTTTGACTGATCTTTTGGAAGATTCGAAAAGCGTTTAGTAGTTTTAATGAAATTTTTAGAACTGGGTTGACGATCGTACAACTAACGATTATGAAATAACTCACAGTTCCTGTTTTACGCAAAAAGCATAAGTCAAGAAAAAAGCTATAAGGCTAGGTGAAATAAATCGATACTTACCCTATCGGTCAACCCTCACGACTTCCGGAATAAACTACGAAGCAAAAACCAACAATAACAACAACGACGACGAAACTGTATACGAAGTAGCTTTGGAACAGGCTAGAATAAAGCAGGCAATATCTATGATATTCACACTCGTTCGATCGATAAATAGGAGGAGAGAAAGAATGCAATTTCGAGAAAGAGCTGAGACTCTGTCCGGCGGTAGGGCACGCGATCTGGATGACGTTCGTTCGGGCGCGCGGGTGTACGTCGCGGCTCGTCGCGAGCGAGTCAGCTGCCACGATGAGACTGCCTAGTGCTGGATCATCAGGTCTGGTCCAGGCGGCTCGAGATGCCGCTGCCGCCGCCGCCGCCGCGCGCGCGGCATTTATATTTAGGCTTTGGCATCACTCGACATTCGGCGCCCGCACCGCCTCTGCTGCTGCTGCTACTCTCTTCGACCCTATAGCTACTGCCGTCTTCTTCCCGATGGCTTTTCTGCGATCTCTGCAGCGTTTTTCCCCGTTTTTACGCCGAGACATGTTGTTACACGCGCAGTCGAGCCTTTGATCTTGAATCGCGATTTTCCGGTTTCGCTGACCGGGCAATATTTCTTCGGGCGAATCGAGTTGCGATGGATGTGTGGGTATTCTTTTCTGCCAGTGAGGATGAGCAGACTTCGTTTCAAAGGCTGACGACTGAAAGCTTGGAGTGGACGGTGTTTTGGTCGGCATCGGGCTTTTCGCATAAATCACCGTAACGCGAGTTACATAAGCGATCGTATACCGTACGGGAAGTAGTGGTTAGAGGTGATCGGTATCGGTGTTTCCACCAGAAGCTTGAGCTTTACTAGAGACGCGTGCGGCCAGACGGACACGTGTGTCACTGCGGTATCATCGATAATTTTGGCCGTGCAAAATTCGCAAAACAGAACGAGGGTGTCTATCTCGGCCTTAATCAAGAGCCAAGTCAAGCATCATTTTCTCGAATAAGACGAGGCGGGTAGGCGATGTATTTTAGCTTCCTCGAAATGTTATCATAAGGAAAGCACTCATGAACAACTCACCCGATTTTTTATTAATTCAAACATCGACGCAACGGTAATTAGAGCAGGAGAAACTCAATTATAATCAGCGATCGAAATGACCGGATCCATGCCGCCGTAAACGATACTCGATTTGTAGCTGTCAATCGCTACAACCGCTTTATTAGCCATGAAACGGGCCACAATCTGAAACGATCGCAATCGTCGTAAACAAGCTCGTAAACCTCATGAAAATACCGACTTGACAGGAAACTCACGCTTTTTTCTTTCAGATTTATAACTTCGACGTTGCCTGTGCCCGAACCAGCGACTAGTACGTGATCGCCGTATGGATCGCCATCGAAATACCGAGCGGAATATAGAAATTCACCGGATAGACTTGCTTCTCGATTTGTAGGATTGACAGTCTCTATTAGCTTGGCGCTCGAAAAGTCCCAGATTTGAAGGCTGTCTTTGACGGTCCAGGAGCCAGTGAGTATATTGGTGTCCTTGAAAATTGCACGGTTAACTGATGATGAATTTTCATAATTATTGATTGAAACATTACTTGCAAATCAATGGCATCTCCACAGATGTGCGGTCCATGCATCGATCTTATAGATCCATCTCCGACTCTCGTATCCCAGATCTACGAATGTCGAGTCTAAGATTAAATTACAGAATACACACCTTACCGACAGAGCCGATCAATTTCATAAATACGAAATTCAAGATTCACGCGCAAGAGGTCAGTTCAACCCATTCTTCCGATTCCCACATGCGCTTGCGTGAAGTTAACGGCGGTAAAATTTGAAAGTGCTATTACGTAACTATATACCTTGAGAGTATCATCCCATCCTCCAGTGACGATGACATTTTTATTCGTTTGATGACATTTTATGGAAAATATTTTCATGTGATGAAATCTAACTGCATTCTCGGTGATTAGGTCTGCCTTATCTTTTTGATAATTTTTTAGCAACTAAAATATTTCAAAATTCTACGATTTATACAATTTTTTAATTCTTAAAAATGCATTCGAATGTATTTACTTTTCCAGTTTCTGCATCGTAAACTTTAAGACTTGCGTCTTTTCCAGCCGAGGCTATGAAGTCTCCAGAAATATTGACGTCTAATGCGTTAATTTCGTTATCGAGTTCTTCAACAAAAATTAAAAATTCGTCGCAGTTTAGTTTAAAATCAAAGTACCACGAATTTTTAATTTACCTTCAACGAACTTCCAAAATTCGATGTTGTCTAATTTACATATGAATATACTTCCGCATGCACTTGCAGCATATAAAATTTCTTTCTGGATTGGATGAAAGCGGCAACATGTTACGGGCAGAGACGTCTCCAAGCTACTTCTTATCGTTACTCTTAGTTCACCTGTTTCTCCATTTCTCAACTAAAAAATTGTAATCTTCAAATCAAGATAATGTAGATTGTCTATACGTATGTATTAATCTGCATACCTGAATGCATCCAGACCCATAAGTGGTGGCTATGGTCTCACCGTCCGATGAAAATCGTGCACAATACAAGCCACACAAAGTATCAGGAAAATATACTTTACGTGTAACACGATTTTGATCTTTGACAGTATCATTAGATTTTAATCTTTTCGTTTTAATCCATTCATATCTATTTGTTATTTCTTCTTCTGATATTTTGCGATCTACCAAGAAACCTGTCAACTTTGATTATTTCAAAGATTATTTAGTCTTTTATAAAGAATGCATTTAAATTACGCTTAATTAAACATTGATGGCAGAAGATTCAATTTTATAAAAGGTATACCTGCTTATAAGCTTTCTCAGGTCGATCCTTGTAAAACAGTGAATGAGCCTCAGTAATCGAAGAGCTAGAAGTTTCTATAATTTAAAATATAAATCATGGAAATTTTTCGTGGAGACTCATTAAGTTGATTAAGAAAATATTTACCATCGGTTTTTACACTCCCCATTGCTGTATTGTATTGGAATATCATACAACTAAAAATACGATAGTATACTCAAAGGTGATTTCTAACCTTTAACATTGACAAAATATAACAAATGTCGCCGTCTACTCGTTCGGTGTAACGGGAAATTTTTTATGCATATCAATCGACTATTTCCATACCGTCACGGGGCCTAGCCTAGGCTAATAAAATAATGGAAGTGTGCGAGTCAAGCTTGTCAAAGAGAAGTGGAGAATTGGTTATGTCCGTCAGTAGTGTTCTGTGGATCTGACGTTACATTTGCGCTCGAGATGATCCGACACATACTGTTTTTGGCTATTCTATTGCCCATTATATCTTCTGATGCAGTTTTACCGAAACCTCGAAGTAAGTCGTAACAATACTCGTGTGTCGAATATAAATGCAAAGTAAGCAATAATGTAAAACGTGGCTCCAAGCTCATTTTATATTCTTTTTTTATAATTCAAAAGAAACGTTGATTCAACAATTGATGTTTCCGCTATAAGGAATAGCGATAATGTACGAAGGCTTCGACACTATCAGCTCAAGTTAAAAATAAAACCAATAATCAATCATTTGTTACATGTCCACACTGGCATATCACTTGGCACTATTTTTCATTTTTTACCGTCATATTTTATGGTGGGAATAAAACTATGCTCTTACTCCAAAGCGTGGAAGTTTAAAAAGCTTTACTTGGCTTGAAACCGATCTCGAGCTAAACATTATCGCATCGTTTATCCACTTGTGACCCCATTCACTCAACGTAGACTCCAAATGCGTGTCACCTCAATATATCATGGCTTTTATATGTTTCTCAATCTTGATACCACTTTGTCGTAGATAATTATGATTTGCACGTGCCTCTTTTCTTCAAACATTAAATTATTACATATATTTCTAGCTTATCTAACATTTCAGAATCGCGATGCAAGATAAAATACATTAAAACCGATACGTTGTAAGACTTTGTTTCGTGTAATCAAGTATAACGTAATTATAACGTTTATAACATAATTAAATCACTATTGGGTTTATGTGCTTTCAGAGGTTTTGACATGGAACGAAACATGGGTCGACCGTTTAAGGCGAAACCTGCTTCTTAAGTATGACAAATTTGCGAGGCCCACGCAGCATTACAATACGACAACTTTATTCGTGTATTTGAATATCATGCATGTGGAGCTCGTAAGTGATAAAAAAGACTTCATCGATCAGCCAATAAGTACTTCCTGCTATTTCACTCGCACAGCTATAATACATCTCACTTTGTTCAACAGGATAACAAAAAAAATACAATGAGCGTCAATACCTGGGTCCGCATGGTATAGTTGTAAATTTTTCCTCGCTTTCACCGCAAAAGTAACGAATTCACGTCCAGCAAAATATGAAATACTTTTCAGAGCTGGAACGACGAAAAGTTAAAGTGGGATCCGAAGGATTATGGCGGTGTCAAAGAAGTTTCAGTTAGTATACACGAAATTTGGCAACCGGATCTTTATCTTTACAATAGGTGAGCCTTTAATTCTAGTTTCATATGACGATCGGAAATTCATCGATATCGTTGCTTTTCAGCGCTGTTTACGGAGTAGAAAATTACGAAAGCAGGCATTGCATAGTGCGACAAGATGGCGAGGTAACATGGGTAGCGCCAACAGTTTTTCACAGTTACTGCGAATTCAATTATGTTCTATGGCCATTTGAAACGAATACCTGTGTATTAAATATAGGCTCGTGGACTCATAATGGCTATGAAATCGATATTAGGCTGCAGGAGGCGGGTTTTGACGTTAGTACATCAGCTTGAATGAAGGATAATGTTAAAAATATCTAAAATGCTGTGGTTAATTTTAAAATTCTCTGCAGCTGCACTATTATTCGGCAGGTGAATGGAAAGTCAAGAATGTGACAGCTCATCGACGCGTAAAAGTATACTCGTGCTGTGCTGAGCCATACATAGTGTTGGATTACGAGATCAAGATGACAAGAAGCTCGGAATTGTATTATCATGTCATTTTCGTGGCATCTATACGTAGGTGTTATTGACGCAAACATAATGATTATCACAACTGAACTCACAACGAATTTTTCTTTTCCAGCAATCATATCCCTGATTTTAGTGACTTTCTGGCTAAGGCCCCAGAGCGAAATGAAGTTGCTCCTCAACATTTGCGCTGTAACCATTGACATTCTCTTCCTTCTTTACTTTGGTTACAAGGTCCCAGCGAGAATAAACAATTTGCCTCTGATCGGTAAGTCAGCCGAACTTGTCAAAATAATTCGCAATGAAATACTTGAATAAATAAATTTTAGTGAGATTCTTCAGCGGATGCCTTTGCCAAATGTCGGTATCCATTATAGTATCCGCATTCGTCATACACGTTTCTTCAAGTTCCTTCGACATACCAATTCCTCGTCGTATAAGAAATCAACTCTACGGAAAACTTGGAAGGTACTTAGGTCTTAGAAACGTAATCAGAGAGGTATGGATTAACGCTTAAATGATGACTCATAAAGCTTAGATAGGAGATGACATTTCAAATCTCATACTTTCGTTTCACTTCGTTTTTACAGATTGAATCTCAAAAATTAGCAGAATTTGAAGAAATTCATGATAACCCGTCACCGAACTTAGGGACTTCCGATCTATCGATAAGCGGATTGGATAACGGCGATCAGCAATGCATAATTTCTCAATCACGGAACGTCAAGCGATTGGAGTGGATACTTCTGGCAACGGCTGTCGATCGATTTTTTTTTATTCTATTCTGCTCTATTTTTTCCATTCTCGCTATCGCCTACGTACGCGTTGGCAGTGATGCCTTTTCAAAAAGTTTTAACATAATGAACATATCGCCGTCCTCCGCATCCGAAAACATAACTGGCATAGATTTTTTTGAAGGATCAGTGTAAAATGTGGTTTTTATTACTCACTGAGATATTTTTTTTTCAAGACGTGATAATAATAACGGTGGGTCACATAAGGGTTTGGGCATGACTATTCTAGGGGTAATTCCAAACAAAATATATTGTTGAACTGTATATGGATCTAGTAGGAATGCGATGACGCTTTATCAGTATTATTGCTTTAACTGTACTCTGACGATACAGTGCATCGGCTTTGATGATGCGATACAAGAAAAATTATACTATAAATTGTAAACTAAGCCAACGCAATGAATCATGATAAATATTACCTCAGAGCTCATCAACTATATCGTGTTACTGTCGAACGATTAGCGAGAAAAAATATATAGGTCTATATTTTTTGCATAAACAAGTTGCGTGTTGTTGCACGGGCAATTGTCACTCTTATCACGTAAATAAAATCAGCAATAAAATAAGACGTTTAAGCATTCGCCTAAATGTTTTGATAAGATGCTCAATTGTAGCTCAATTCTGAGAGTAAATAAAAATTCATTATCAATTTAAGTTAACGCAGTCAGGTGATGGAGGATGACTTTATACAATCAATATAAATGGGTATGGAAAAGATTGTTATCAATTAGGTACCGATACAATTAAACGAAACCTTTCACTCAACTAAAAGCACTATTTTTTAGCAAACGTATTTGGCCTTCAAGGTTAATCGTAGATTAGAAGTAACCAAGGATTCGATAAAAATATGTAACATCACAAATGAATCGATGAAATTAAAGATCGGCAGTCAATAAAAAAAAATAAATTTCCATTAATTCAGTATGGATATTATGAAATGTATCAATAATTTATTGTTCTACTAAAAGGGGGAAAAATGTTTTTCCTTGCTGTTTATAGCTTCGTATGAAGTGAGTCGCGTTCGTTGAATAAGCGCAACGGTATTCCCAAGCTGTATATCCAGCAACGAAAATCAAAGAAAACCTAATCCCTTTTTAAATAAAAGTCGCTCGTCGCTCTTCCACGTATATACGTCGTCGCTCGATGACGTATTCTCAGCTGACAAAAAAAAAGCGTAATAGATTTCTCAGATGCGGCCGCATTATCTTCATTCTTCTAGTAGAGTTTTAAGTAATCGTCTCAATCTGCTAAGAGATAAGACTATCGCGAAAGATCAGCACCTTAAAAGCGTAAACATTCCGCCGATGTGCAGCACCACGTATAAAAGGTGATTCCTTCCTGTGGCGAACAATCAGTTGGTCATCCTCCTGTACTTCAGTGTAGATTCACTTGTGTCCATCGAGTTGTGGTGACGACCCGACTGGATATACAGTTTCATCGGTGCACCGATCGAAGAACACGTTTCGAAAATGGCCTTCAAGTTCATTTTCGCTGGTCTGCTCGTGGTTCTCTTGAGCTCCTGGGAAATCGACGCCCACGGCAGATTGATGGAACCAGTGAACAGGGGTAGTGCTTGGAGAAAAGGCTTTCAAACTCCTAAGAATTACGACGACAACGCGAACTTCTGCGGTGGCTTTGGGGTGAGTCTCGAGCGTGAAAAACCTGAAACACTAATGCATTATTGTGTCATTGTATTTATAAAAGTACGAATGCAATGCTTCAGATTCAACATGGATCTAAGAACAAGGGAAGGTGCGGAACTTGCGGTGACAACTTTGCCGACCCACAACCCAGAGACAACGAAAACGGTGGAAAATACGGAACTGGAACGATCGTTCGCAGGTGAATTTTCTTTATAAGTAGTCCTAAAATGTACTACACAACTTCATACTCAAGCAATCGATTTTAAAATTTACAGATACAGTCCAGGCGAGCACATCGAGCTGCAGGTCTTAATAACTGCCAACCACATGGGCCACTTTGAGTTCTCGCTCTGTCCATTAAACTCCACTATGGAGCTTGAAACCGAGGAGTGTTTCGATGCCCACCGTCTCTACCTCATCGACGGTTCGCTCGAGTACCCAGTGGCCGGCGGAGTACTGGGCATGTTCAACATGACGGTCGCGCTACCGCCAGGTTTGACCTGCGAGCACTGCGTGCTCAGATGGCACTACCACTGCGGAAACAACTGGGGAATCTGCCCGGACGGAACCGGCAGAGTTGGATGCGGAAGACAAGAGAACTTCAGAACTTGCTCCGATATTGCCATTTTGTGAGAAAGCGGAAATGACTTTCAAGTAACTGTACATAACTTTTGAATTATAGATACTCTCAAAGCATATACCTGCCTGATTATTACATGCAGTGAGACGCCAGTGAAATACTTAGGATTATTGTTTTGATACATGACGTTGTAATTATTTATTGTAATAGGAATTACGTAAAGAAATTTCACGTCGAAATATACATTTTTATGTAGTTTTGCTATAATAAGTGTAGATATAGAAAAGATTTTATATGTAATAATGTCACAACATTGTATAATTTATATTTATATTATTTTTAATCAACTTTGTAAATAACATTATTATAAATACAGTTTTTACTCTTCGTAAAAAAAGTAGATTACAGTTTTGATAAGTTCTTTGCCTTTAACTGCTGACGTAAAATATCTACAACATCCATAGCACAACCCCAGCTTAACGTCACTCCGCTTCCTCCATGTCCGTAATTATGAATTATCTACAATTTTTTCGCAAAATTAGAAAAGTAGAATAGATCCGTATCAAAACAGTATTCATAAAGTACTGACCGTCAAGTTTTGCCCTTTATCAGTACGAACTATTTCTGGTTCTAAACGAATTTGGTTTCTTCCAGGTCGAAGTCCTACCCATTTTTTCAAAACTTTTCCATTCTACAAAAGATCAAGACGTACATCACATTACTACGTAATTATGGATGCAATATTAAAAAAATTTTAAAATAAGAAAACCAACATGAAGAGATGGATACAAACGCTTGCATCCATCCAAAATGAACTTCGAATCATTTGGGCACACAGATATGTTAAAATCGTTTTCTTGATGTGTACCACCTAATACCACGGACTCCATGCTAAAAATAAATATGTTTACAAGTATATTATGCTAGTCTATTGACACAAAATATGAAAATCAAAAAAGTAAAATACTTTGGAATAACATAATTTCCATCGCAGTCTTCCTCTGTAAAAGTTTCAAACATCCAAGGAGCTTTCATCTATAATCAAGTGTGAAGTTAAAAACCAGTCCGAAACGTACACGCGCAGATACGACATGAATAATGATTATTTACTCTTATAACTTGGCCTCGAACTGGAACAACTGATTTATCAGAGCACAATTCACGTGAGCCAATACCAGTACAATTGATTACTATATCAAACCCATCGTCCTTCAATTTTTTCAAATCCTTAATTTTCGTTTTAACTATCCTTACATCCATCGATCTCAATTTCTTCATTAAAAATGGTAGGAGTTTCGTTGGCTCGCAAGTGTACGTTAAATAGTGATGGCCAGCACTGAAATTAAATGAAATGTTTGAAATAAAATTTTCGAATACTCGATTGATTGGAACAAGTCATCAAATACATTACGCATAATTTTTTTTCTTTATCTCACTTAATCGGTCCAACTGTTTCTGGTTAAGCTCAAAATTACCGTAGACAACATCAGCCCAAATCGGCGTTCGAACATCGCCAGCATCCGAACTTACACGATAAACTGGTATCAAGGAAACTCCAACATCCGAAGCTAACTCACTTTTCCAAAAACCTTCCATCCATTTATGCGTCACAAGAGACCATTGACTAAAAAAGTGTATGAAAGGATTGCTTGGTTAGAATATAAAGAATTTTTTGATAACTAAATTACAGGTGATTACTGTAATTTTTTTTCATCCGTATCGGCGATAAAGAAAGGTGTCCAAAAGCCCGCGCTGCCATCGCCCGTCGTCTCTGGCGAGAAATTCTCCGAAAAAACTGTCAGTTCCACAGACGGAAAAGCCTCCTTTACAGCCACAGCCGTGGTGATTCCGATAACACCAGCACCCACTACTGCTACACGCATGTTAGTAACTTTTTTTTGTTCACAATAATTACGAACTTTATAACAAACGAATCCGCAGTATTTTACGCCGAATACCTATGCGTAGAACCGTGGCAAACACTTGCCGTATGAACTGGCGTCTGTTTCTGTACACAGCAGTCGACGAACCGCTCTTATCAATCAAAGGAAAATAACTAAGCTATCAGCGCGTGAGAGATACAGGCAGGGAATCACGTTTTTTTCGATAGCCACTGTATGGTAAAATTTTGAAAAAGATTTAAATTTGATAACCACTTTTTTGGCAAATTGATTTATTTAATACAAAAAACTCACAGAATCATTATAAAACGCATAATTATTTCAAACTGATACATAATATTCGTACGCTTTATACTGATAATTAATTCAAACAGACTTTTCAAAAATACGTGATCAAACAGTACGTAACTACTACCTATAGTTGTATGCTTTGCATGCAACATTGGCTCTACATTAACATATAATTATAAAGCCCTTTAAAAAATACTTATAAATAACTTAATTATTATTAACACTTTTATAAAATTCAATTCAAACGAAAATAAACTAAAATGTAACTCTTAATTTACTGTGACGTATTTTTCTTGCTCTCAGCTGTATCCAACGGAGGTCTCTTTTTGGTATTGATTCTTCGCGGATTTTGCACTTTAGCGCTGTTGTTAGATGCAGCTGCTGGGCGATTTTTAACTTGCGATGATTCATTTCTTGAATTATTATTACGACCAATTGGTCTCTTGTTCTGACGGTTGTCAGTTGTAACTGGTGGTCGGTTCTCAGTATGAGATGGAGGTTGATTTCGATTTACTGAAGTAGTGCTGTGACCAGTTAATTTAATCTTCGCATTGTTGTTACGTACAACTGCTGGTTCCTTATCGTTCTTCAGTGGTTGACTTCTAAAATTATTCGGACAATTTGGTCTTGGGGGAGGAGCGTTTTTGACATCTGTTTTCGGCTTTTCATTAGTTGGCCTTGTACTTGCATTTCTTTGGCCAAAACTGATATTCACAAAATCAGCAATTGTCAGTCTGTAACATTTATGTGGGAAACTTTCATACAGAGTTAAACCAGCTGAAAAAAAATTAATGTTTAATTCATTATTTAAATAATACATAACCAATATAAATACATATACTGTACTCTTAACAAACCTGTGAATGGAGAGTCAAAAAGAACTTCATACACGTTTTTCCATTTGTCCTGTTTTTCTTGGATGCCTATAATAGTTCCTTTATGTCCTAACGGAACTGTGAAATTCGCTCTACAGCAAATGATTCTATCAAGTAACTTATGCTGAGCCTTTAGATCTGGTGGTATCAAACCTACTATTGTCCCCGGTCTAAATAAAAGTTGAGAAGAAACTTCCGCCTCTACGACTTTAGACTCTGACTGCTTTGATCGAAAATCACAGAGAAATTTGTCTAGCTTTGGTACACCATCTAAACCCAGAGTTTTTGTGCCGCATTCCAAAAATGTAGTATATAAGACCTGCTGTTCGAGAAGCCACGATTTAACAGCGTTCAATTCATTCGACCTGGAAATAGTCAACATTAAAAATTTCTATTCTTTGATTGTGTTACAATATGCGAATAAAAAATGAAAGTACCCTTGCGGAAAAAGTTCCGACACCGTAAATGTACTTGATGTCACGTTTTTGTTTAAATTCACAAAAAGATCAGGAAATTTTTCTGTGTAGTTTTGCAACAGCTGAACCGCTTTTTGACTGTAATACCAAAAGGTATCCTTCTTGTGCGAGTATCCAAATAACTGCAATGCAAATATATTTGTAGATTAAGGATATGTGAAAGATTTGCTGTATATATAACAATGTAAAAGATAAGAATTGCACACTTCTTTTTGTTGTTTTGGGAATTTAATACGAAGTCCTATATCGTGATACTTTAACTCGCCGAATTTGTCCGTGTCTTCTGCTACAAGTAATGAACCCGTGATTCGATTAATCAAAGTAGAGTTGATTGATAAAGATTTAGCGATTGTGCTGGGACTCATGTAATCATTATTATTCTTAACGAAAAAATCTTCCGTCGATGTAAAAATCGGTTCTTCGGTAACAGTCAATGATACGACAACGCGTTGTTGTCGAAAATTGACGCTCTTGACCTTAAAAGTTATCAATTTTAAATTTAAAAGCAATTTTCAGGTAACAATGTGTCATATGTATATACACTAATTCAAAGAATTACCTGTCCTATAGAGCCATAATTAGGGTATCCTAGCATAAAGCAACAATCTGAAGTAGCAAAAATATCTCTTATAGATTTATACATTAGATCAACGCTTAGAAATTTTGCTTCTTTAACGATTAGTTGATAAGGACAAATTTTTGAAAGAGTGCTCCATCTTGTTTGTAACTGCACTTTTCCGGAATTCCCATACACATATCGCTTACCCATGGCGGGGAAAACGTAAACTAATATTTCTGTTTTTCCAATTACAATGCCATAACCATTGTTATATATTCTACAATAATACGTTTGTCAACATTCTATAATTGTTAAGAAAAAATAAAGATTCTTAAAAAGGAACTTACCCATCGCTAATTGTAAAATATTCTTCTTCTAAACTTGAGCGAGAGTTATCGGATAACTTTGCGTGTTTTAAATTATCTTCACTATAATTCTTCCAAAAGTTGTCGAGCATAATTTTTTTGTCAAAATCTGTTACGCCTATCACGTAAGCCTCTTGAAGATATGGCCAATTTATAAACACTTTTTGACCAAGTAACTCTTTTGCTATTTCTTCAAGTTTGGGAACTGGTTTAATTGATACATTCAGCATAATTTTCTCAATTTTTATAGGACGATTACAAATCATTTTTGACTAAAATAAAATATAAGAATTATCGACAGAAGTATATAAATATAACTGTGAAATTTCATAAAAATAAGTACCTCAATCATTTGAAATCCAAACGTGTGCGGTATATGTCTAAAAGTGGGAAATCCCGGAAAACTAAGATCGAATCGAACATCTTTACAAAGGCCTTTGACTAACTTGTTCTTAGACACGTTCATATCTGCTATATTTATACGTTCCATTTGAGCATGGTTAATAAAAGAACCAAATACTTTATCGACAGGATAATAGCCTAGATCGGTTTTAGTATAAGTGTAAACACACGTCAATCCATTCGTATTTCTATGACGCTCTTTTGGATTTAACGTTGTGATGTATGAATCCATCGCTATAATTATTAAAAAATCTTATGTAAATGAAAATAATGTGTCTAAAAATAACTTAATGAAAAAAAAGTTACCACTTATCAATTCCTTTTCATTAATGAAAGGTATTAGAACAATCGCTTCCCAGTCATTACTTTTATCATTCAAGTCGATTTCAAATTCGTTTGGATAAAAGTGAATTATTGGTGAATTTGAATTTGTCAAAAGAAATCGCAAGGGTTTCGGCAATAGGTGACTGTTTGCCGGTGGTAGAACCGCTAATAAATGTTGTAGAGGAAGAAACGGTTTCGCCATATCAAACTTCAAATTTATATTCTCCAGTCCTTTTACATCTCTGATAAATGGTGCATAGTGATATGGGAAATACCACGACCAACTGCAGCAACCATGATAATAGTAATTTAGAGTCCACTGGATAGCTCTAATATATTCATGGACTAACGGCAGTATTAGTGATCTGAAAGATCATTTACAAATTATTGGTCTAAAAATGTATGCAAATTTGTTGAACTTCAATTTAAAATGATCATACTCGGAAAGATCCTCAAAGTTAAGTTTATGTAGGTAATAATCTCTTCGCTGTACTTCAAAATTCGAATACTCCTTTGTCTTCATTTCTTGGTCTAAATCTTTCGCATCATCTTTCTTGGATTCAATAGAGAGTTGTTCAAAATGACCAGTAATAGGGTCAACTTTTTTAGCCTCTTTCACATTACAGATTTTACTTGATACAGTAGATGCAAATATTTTATGCTCAACATGAGAAAGAGATTTTATATACTTTTCAAAACGAGATAAATTCAGCTCTCCAGCTTCATTGATATATCCTGTAAATATTAAATAAAAATTAGATATAAGACAGATTTTTTTCAATAAAATAAAGCAATAATTTAATCACCATCTAAAGTTGGCAGAACTTCAATATAAACAGAATATAATAGTGGCAGTGCTCCATTCACAATGTTCAAATGTGGTAACTGTGGAATGAAATCATTACCAACTAAAAATCCAATTAACACCCAATCATCAATAATTTTTTCCAAGTCAAATTCGAATTTTAATTTTGACTTTATGGGTGCAAACTCATACCCTAAGTATTCCCTAAACAAAGATAAATGAAGAAGATGAAAATCAGATTCTTCGGGTGTTAACATCTTTTTTGCTTTGCCAAAAGTATTTTTTTCACGCAAGAGTGAAAAGTGAGGCTCGTGTGTGCATAGACCAAGTACAATCAGATCAGCATCCAAACTATACAAACAGTGTCTGGTATTGGAATTATAATTTTGCTGTGCTTTATGGTATCTAATGAATTGCATAATCTTGTGTTCACCTTCTCCTGGTGCCTGAAAAATAAAATTTTCATCATCATTGAGTATTACATACTATCTATATAATTTAGACAACAAAGGTAATAATGGTGTAAAAACCTCTGAACCACTGAGAATAATTTTACACTTCTGCCACAGTGGATCTGTCGAGACTTTGTAAGCAATGAAATGTTTCATGTGGTCAATCAAGTCAGCCATGAATACTGTTCCAGGCGTTATGGAATTAGCATCAAAGAGTTTATCCGTTAGTAAAATTTCTCTCTCCAAAATAGAGTTATCTCTTGCCACTCGAAAACGATTGGCTCTTTGTTGATTCATCTTGGCTCTGGGTGCAACCCCATCAAAAGCTAAGAACAACATTTCTAGAGGCTTGACAATACGAAAGATAATTTCAACATATCTTGATACATTCTCAAAAATATCTTCATCTGAAAATTCTTTCTTTCCAATTCGAAAATGCACATCCGAATCAGTGGGGTGGGAACAAGTATGAATAATAGAATTCATATCCAAGTATAAGTTGTCATATTGAGGAATCTGCAAATGGAAGAAATTTCTATAAATAACTAACTCTAAAACAAGGAGCTACACTGCAGGGTGACTCATGACACTGTTTACATCTGCATGCGCTTATCAGCAAGGACAGTCAGCTACAGTGTTCTGAAGCTGTCAAGTGTTTTTTAGCGAGCACGATATTAGAAAAAAATAAACGAATTTACGTACTTCGTGCTCCTTGATAATCTTGTTAATGCAAGGATATCTCTCGCTTATGAAGCGAAAGAACTTTGGCACACCCATTTTCTTTGTTATTATACACAACTTCGAATACACAGAAAATATCCAAAATCCAAAATATAATAAACCAAAGTATGAAATACTAAATATTAACGATAATCGCGGCGTTATACGATACCGCTTCCTGGCGATAAGCGAAGACTGGCTATCTATACTGCAAAAGTTCGTCGGGCCAGCAACAAGCGGCACGGACACGTCGAATGTGAACTTGCACTCGACACCGAGCCGCCGAGAAGCCGGTCGGCGAATGATGCAATATTGCCATGGTGTACTTACTGCAGTTCAGTGCAAAACGGAAGAAAGAAGGAGAATACGAAACGTATAAAGGGGGGATCCCCCTTCCCTTCTTCCCCGCGAGCCAGGAGCAAATATAAACACTCGCGGCTGGCCTGAGTTGGTGTGCCCTGATTGGTTTCTCAGCCGACCGCAATCCCGCGTTCTTATGCATATATCGCGCGAAAACAACGTGGCTACTGTATACAGCATCTCTTTATCGCATATATCTATAGAAGCTTTTTCTCGACTCGAAATAGAACGTTCGAGACGAAGGCCAAGAGTATCGTGCAATATTGCGTATAATACAAAATAATTCGACTGAAAAATGTATTATTGTCCAGTAAATAAGTGAGTCCATACGAGCTGAAATCTCTGCGAATTGATTTAACGAGCATCGATCTCTTGTGCTCGAGCTTATACGGATGATGCGATATCAAATTTTCGCGCTATTTAGTGATAAAATTGAGTCTGTTCATTATTCCAGGCGAGGAATGAAGATCGACAGATGGTAAGAGGGAATTCTACTTTTAGTTATAAGATATTTAATTGCACATGGTTATCGACGATGCACGAAGGAAGCTAGCGAGCGTAACCCAAATTGGCGCGAATATTCAAATAATTTTCAAGAATAAACCACTTGAAATTGCAATTTGATTTTCAACTGATCTTCGAACGTTGTTGAAAATTAAATGCATTTTTTTACTAGACTAAAACAGCAAAGATACAGCACCATTGCAAGTATATTATCTTTCCCAGAGAAAGGCTATAATGAATTTTTTCGGTCGGACAGTGTGAGGGTCAGCATAGCAGCAGCAGCAGCAGCAGAGCGACTACTTAAAGAGAAAGAAATATAGCCGGAAGGAGGAATGAAACAACTATTCCTTTCGCACCGCCGGCAGCAGCAGCAGCAGATCGCACGCAGCCCCTTCTACCGGTAATTCGATCGGTCGGTCTCTCTCCACTACATCTCTCTCCGGCCGCAGTCGGATATGAAAGTCAGAAAGGTCGCTAAACGGAATTCGCCTCCCGTAACGATAGTCTACTTATTTTATCGGCCTTCCAATATGCAATCCAACCTTCGCTGGAATTGGAAAAATCGAGCGCGGGCAATTCTCTCTGCGCCTACTCGTGTGGTCGATGCAAAATTTACATTTAAATAAACACTGCGCACGGCATCTCGGGACAAAGAGCCGAGCCGACAAACGTCAGTCAGTCGCACGCATCGTCCAGGCCGTTTAATAATCGTGGCGCGCGCGAGCACACACAACCCCGAAATAATTTAAATTCCTCGCGCGCACTCGAAAAAAAGTCTCACGTTCGGCTGCTCGCACGCGCGAGATATTCCATAACACCCACACCGATATGGGTCAATAAGTCGGTGTGTCCGGTTTCTTTGTGGCTGCTGCAGCTCCTCTCTTTCTACCCGATCTTTCGGCTCTCGGGTCCCGCGCGCGATGATGCAGAGGGGGAAGAACGACTGCGTTCGTCGGAAAATAATCCCTCTCCCAACAGGTGCGGATGCGCATCGACGATGACAATCTTTTATTGATGGCTTCTCGGAATATTTGAAGAAGAAAAAAGTAGCCTCGCGGTGAACGGTCTATTATTGCGCGCGAGGTGGACTACATTTATGTTACACATGTATAGGTAAATCAGGTTGAGGAGTAATTGTGCGACGTTAAAGATGCAAGTTTAAGTTAAAGTCATCTAATGGATTTTCTGCTCGACATTATTTTCCGCTCTTGTTTTTTGTTTTCATATTCCCGCAATTAATTCGCATTAATTGGACCGATCAGAAGTAGCTCGGCTGTAAATCAACGAGTCGATATTATAACGATGTTTTTGTTATTGCGCGATGATTTTACAAGGACCTTTGCTTGATTCATAATATAACGACGTTATTTGATTATCGACGAATACAGCCCTGTCCGCGATTTATAATTCACAGAGTCGCCTATTCGGAGAAGACAGTAGTCCACCCCCCATGTAATACATTCGGTTGCCCGGAGAGATAGCCACAGCGCAATTATATCGTATCGATTTCCCACAAAAGGGCAGCGCGCCAGGTTATTACCCACACACACACACACACACACGCACACAACGATTCCATCACCTGTTCACGCAACCTGTAAAAGCATCTATTTTTCAATAAAATCCACAACCAGTCCCGCGTAATCGCGCGCTTCATTCATCGCAGCGCGTCTTTGTGTTCCCTTTACATAACAAGCAGGGGGGGGGAGCTCTGACCCAAAGCGAGGAATCCGCGGGCAAAAAATCCGGCAAAAAATAAGCTACACCGCAGAGAGAGAGAGAGAGAGCGCAAACTCCCATTTTCCAAGACATAACTCCGCCGCTGCAGGTGACCAGCAGCAGCAGCAGCAGCAGCAGCGACTCTCCTCTCTCGACGACTCGACCCGAGGTGGAGAAAATTCTCCGCTGCACGCACACACACACACAGAGAGAGGCGCACAAGTATTATAGGCGCAGAGAAGGAGAGCCGCGCGCTCGGGAGAAGCGAAAGAAGCGGTATAGCACAAGTGGTATGAGAGAAGGACGGCGCTAGCGGTGACCAGGCAACGCGGCGAACAAGTAGGAAGAGAGAGAGAAGGAGAGGACCCAGGTGAGCGGCGGCGGCGGCGGCGGCGGCACAGGTTCGCCAGGCGAGCGCCGCGGGCCCCCCTGGCACTCTCTCTCGAGCGTCGGGGCCGAGCAGTAGTGCAGTATACGTACGGAACGCGAGCCGGTAGCGGCCGCCTCGCGCTTTTACCCGCGCCAAGGAAAGGAGACAGGAGGAAAAAAACGCAGAAGCCGGATTTCGCGCTCGCCTCGACGAGAGACATGACCCGGATCCCCTTTCTCTTTCGCGTGCCGAGGATGTCCCCGCGTTGCCGAGAGTGCCGAGACCGCTTGTGATCCAGATTCCTTCCGATAATTCGTATTTCGCGCCAGAATAAACACTGCCGAAACAGTCCGAGGGTGCGCGACGAGCACTGTGTGCAGTTATATTTTGTGTGATTCGCTCGAAGAGAGGGATAACGCGCAAGTGGAGTGTCCACGGAATATGCGGTAGAATGATGAGGCTCCAGGAAGGATGGCTCCCCATCGGCCTGGCGCTGCTCTGTCTGGTGTGCAGCATCGGCGGACGCGCGCAGGAGATCGGCACCGGTAAGAGATCGCTTACTGCTATTCTCAGATTTTTGCCGATTTTCAAAGTAGAAAGCACGAGACGCGTAGTAATTTATAATTATGACCTGGGCTCGTAAGCCGACTCGTAATAGCTATAATTACGCGCGTTTTCCGTTTTTAAAACTCGCCATACTCGGAGCCGTATCTCGAGCAGCCGATGGGCGGATAGAGGTACATTTCGCATGCACCGCGGCAAAAAGCCTCGCTCCATAACTCGATCGAGTTCTGTGACCTGGAAACGCGATACTTTTCTCCTGGCATTGCCGGCGGTGTGTATTATCAATCATCCGCGTAAAAGAAAATTTCGTCGCTCGGGCATTTAAAGCACCGTAAATCGGTGGAAGAGTGAGTCGCTGAAAAATATTCCGCGCAGCTGCCGGGCGCGATCGATGCAGCGCGATGAGTCTGGAGAAACGCGCAGAGCAAATATGACTTTCCTCGATTAGTACCTGGCACACAGCTGCCGTAATCAAATATTACGGTGCAGCAATTAGGTTTATAGTTGCGCGCTCTGTGACAAAATTAGACGACGTGCTCCCTATTATTTTCCTCTCTCTCTCGTTTTTTCTTTCCGCGGAACCGCGCCGGCCCACAAATTACGTGTTGCGCTGCGCAGCGACATACCCGCGCGAATTTCTCGGAAACTGCGCTCTCGAGACGGAAAATTGGGAAACGCGCTGTCGAGTGGCACTTTTCGAACGACTGCGATGGAAAAATGTATATGGAAGCTGTTACGCGCGCGCAAAGTGTGTATAACTTTAACGATATGCTTCCAAGGAGGCGTAACGGTAAAATTATGTGAGCGTCGTTCTAATTTTCGATCGGCAAAAGTGGTTGCGCAATCGGCTATCTCTTTTTCCAAATTCGCGCGCACTCACTTTCATATTCAATGCGCGTTACGGCTCGTTTGGCCAAGCGATTCCTAAAATTAAACGTAACCGATCGTCGAACAATGCCAGTTGCGAAATCGGATATTCGCGGGCTGGGTCGCAGTGAATAAACCGCGCGATATATACGTTCATACACCTTATTCCGAGGCGCTAAGCCGGTCGAGCTCGCCTACTTTATCCGAAAATGGGTTTTTACCCATTCAAATTCGTTAGTCCCATTTCCATTCCAAACACGTACGCACACACTCGGAACACATCTTCTTCAAAAGCATGCGCTCATCGCGCTCCCATAAATAGAGACGGCTCGAAAACTCCCACGCAGAAAAACGATCGAATCAAAACATCGGCCTACGTGCGGATTACCATTGTGCTGCCGCGGCTGTGAGAAATCATAAAATCGCCCCCGAGTTTCATCCGAGCCCCGCGTATTCTGCCGCCGCGATTTCGCGCAGAATATCGACTTCGGCGAAAGAAACGGCGACCTTGAAGAATCGGCGGAATCGAAAATGACTTTTTTCCGCTCGGCAACGCAACGCACACCTGTGTGTATATCCTCGGCGACAAAAAATCATCTACACGGAAAGAAAACCAACAACGAAGAAGAAGAAGGAGAGACGGAGGAGGAAGAAGCGTCGCTCCAAAAAAATCGACTTCTCTCAGCCTCGTTCTCCAGAGCCGAGAATGGCCCTAGGAATTTCGGCGGTGCGCCGCCGCCGCGCGTATACCGGTTTCTCTCTCTCTCTCTCTCTTTCTCTCGGCAACATAACGGCGCCGCGTATCGAATGGCGGAGGAGTGCGTGTGCGCGTCTCGAAGAAAACGAGTTCGTAAACGTTACGCGCTCGTCGTTTGTGTGTGTGTCTCTATGCGATTCGGGATTTTCGACGAGCGACACACATTCGTTATTTGCATAACTCTGCGCCGCCGCGAAAGACAATAGAATTCGAGGTTCCTTTTCGACAACCAACTCGAATAATGCGTGTAATTAGTCGCGCTGCGATTGCAGCCGCGCGAGAGGTGTAACGAGGGTAAACAACGTTTGGAAAGACATTACGTTTGATCGTATTAATTTCTGCAGAAAAATAATAAGCGTGAGAAAACCCGAATGACACTCCGTTACACACAATCCAATCAATTTCTCCGCCAGATTTTATCGTCGCGCACATACGCTCGGTTCTCACAAACCGATTTATTAAAATCCCATCGTCCATTACGTGCACCGAAGGTACATACACTATACTGTACACGAGGCGCACAATATAAAGAAGCTTCGCATCTCTGCAAAACGATAACGCCGAGACCACATCCCATAGGTACAACACTGCCTATACACAACGCGGGAGAGAGAGAGAGAGAGAGAGCCTATTGCCTCAACTGTCCATCGGCGTTTCTTTCTCTTCCTCTCTTTCTCCGCTGGAAAAATTCGCATGCCGGAGAACGGAGCGAGCGCGCGCGCCGGAGAGCGAGAGAGAGAGAGAGAGAGAGAGAGAGAGAGAGAAAGGTTAAAGACTCCTCGCGAAGGAAAAGAGCGCCGGGACCGATCCTCTACTGTGTGTATACAGTATACACACGGCTCTCCCTCAGCTACAGCTCGCGCGCGCGCGGGAAACCACGCGAGGTTTTTGCTCTGCGATGCATATCTCGCTCCTACTGCTGCTGCTGCTGCGCCGAGGCTTTTCTTTTTCGATTACACGTTACGCCGTACGGTTACTCTTATTCTTCTCCTCTCTGCTTACTTATATAATGTGCGTCGACGAGTTGATGCAGGTGTTTTTCCAACTGCGTAGCTTTGCTTTTCGGCGCGCGCGAGTTGCGTGCGTAATGATAACAAGTTGTAGCGCGACAACGCTTTTTAATTGGCTCTTCCGAAAGTGTTGTAATTTCACGAAGAGCCGAGAGAAAGAGCGTTATGGTATGAGGATTGGATAAAACGCCGCGGCTGTTACCTCAGAGTTCTTATCTTCTAATGGCCACGCCGGCGCTTTCAATGACAATGGAAAATTAAAGTTCATTACCTCGCTCGCGCGCGCCGCGCGGGGGGGGGGGGGCATTTCAGCGAGAGTTTTCTAAATTAAAGCGGTAAACGCTTAACGAGAGAGCCCCCGCACATCATCTGCACTGTGGTTTCTTTTCGCGTTGTTTCGTCTCGTTAAGTCAAATCTGACTTATTATTAATTCTGTTCGCCGAGAGTCGCGCCGATATAACGATCAAGATAGCTGAATTAGTTTATTGCGGCTCCGGGCATCGCGAGGAAATTAGCGTAAACTTTTTTTCGCACTAGAAAATCTTTCCGGGAACCGATCCGTACAAATTCGAATATTCAAACGCGCGTAGAAAGCCGAATGCGTTAAGCGCGTGAACTTGAACCTTCGCGAAAATTGTAAAAAAGTGCAAAACGCAGCCTTGCGTTTGCGGTGTAGGAAAACCGAGAGCTAATAGCATAATTTCTCGTCAACCTAAATCCGCGCGTCGCGTTTCCAAATTGAGGTAATTTCCAGAAGAATAATGCAAAGTGTGTGGCAAGCTTGCAAAAGACCAGGCTCGTAATGTAAATTTTTCTTCGCGCGCGAGGGAAAACAAAAGGCGCGCTTCACCGCATACGCTTTTCTCGCAACGCAAATTAATTATCACTCGTGTGTGTACAGCGCGAGGAAAAGCTGGCTCTCTTCGAGTAACCTGGAAGAGACTCGATCGTTTCTGTAGCGTCGAGGGGAGGCGCGATCCGCGTGATTCACGCTTGTAATAGCAGCCGGCAACACGTATATCCATGACTACCGCTCACTTATACTTATACACAGAGAGAGAGAGAACCTGCGGCTTGACGAAAGTTTCGTCAATAACGGATCGTCCCGAACTTGCGCGAGTGTATGACTAAGGACTACACCAGGCCGTGACGACACCGTTCGCTGTACGTATACCGATGTGTGTTCCACATACCGATCGCTCGGCGTGAATTTCCATCGGTCGTGATGCGCGCACACGTCTCTTTCGCGCGATAAATTCGCGGCGTGTAGCGTTGCGATGATAAGATTGACAGGTTGCGCGGAGCGTTTCGCGAAGCCGTCACGTAACAGGTGGAAAATGAGAGGCGCGAAAGGACGTGAGCTTGGAAAATTCGAGGCTCCGGTGCGCTGCACGTGTGTCTCTGTTTTTTTCGTCCCCGCGAGTCTGATTTACCGGCGTGAGATTCTGAGCGCTAATGAGCGAATGCGCGTATAATGGAACGCTGATTGGGGGTCTTAGAAACTTTGATCGATCGCGGCTGAAAAACGATTTACGAATGCCCCGAAAAACTCCACTGCTCGGTCGTCCGCGTCAGTAAATCCTCTTTCTATGTAAATGAAGTTTTCTCTCTGGCCTCACTCGTCGGATGTAAACATGCTGGACGAAAAAGAGCGCGGATTCACTAGAGGCTCGTTTTCCTCGGAGTCGTAATGGGCAAAATCATTAACGAGACAATGCGCGCCGCGCATCCGCTATAGGAATCACCGTAAGCGCGCACGGCTAAGTATATTATATAGCCGAGAGCGACTATTAGTGTAGGGGAGCTTCTCCAAACTAATTACGCTCGTTAATAATGACTTTTTATCATCGGCGGACGGCCTGTTATTATACGAGTGCGTGCATCAGTGCAGTGTAACTATAGCCCGCATGAGGTATATACCCGAAATCTTACTCTGAAACACGGCCGCGTTGCATAAGCAAACAACTGTTACTCGGAAAGCCGAGTCAGAATCCAATTACACGGCAGTCCCGATGCCAGTGCAGATAGAGCCGCGCGGAGAAATGAAGGGAGGATAGGCTAGGATTCTTCGTTAACCTGAAACTTCTCCGCATATCGGGCTCCATCTCTCGGATAGTTTCCTTCCGCGATCATGGGTGACTTTTTTTCGCACGTACTTATAACCCCCGTCGCCGTGTATTGTGCGCGCAGAGACGCCTGAAATCGTACCGCTCCAGGTACACAAGCGAGAGCTGACTGCTTGATTTTTTCCCTCGCGTTTCACACGCGTATCCGCAAGGCCGGGGAGTACCGTTATGCATAGGACATCATCGCGTAATTGTCAGGCAGATTTTTTCTTCGCCGCTTCGGAAGCGCACGACACGGGAGTCACGGAAGCGTGGAGTTCGTTAATGAACTTTTGAGCGGCAGCACCGCGATAAAACTAACCGAATAAACGGCGAAATCTTCGATACGATTATTAGTTACTCCCGAGGGTAAGTTTCGTCACGCTCCCCGGAACACGAACTTTCATAAATAAGTTCATAAAACCGAGCGAGAGCGCAGCGCGGCAAGAAGTAGCGTAAAAATGAAAACGGCAAATTACAGCCGCGAGGCGTGAGAATCGAGCGTTAATTTTATACAGCTATAGCCTATCGCGATTTACGGATCGGGCAAAAAATGAAACTTATTCATCCAAGCTAATAATATCTCAATTCCAGGCAGGCGGCCCGCCGCGACGAGAGAAAAAAAGCGCCTCGCGACTTTTCCACGCATTATAATTCCTCGCTATGCACTCTCGCCTTATTAGGAAAGCCTGCACTATACGATTCCACACGGTCTCAAGGCGCGCAATTAACGCCGCCGCAGACTCTACGGGAGAGTCTGCCACGTGCAATTAACCGTGCCGAAACGCGTCATCGGCGCGAAATTCCGGATGAGAGTGTCTGTAGGACTACTTTCTTCCCCCGCTGATGCGATTGCGCAAAGCTCTCTCGATCATATGCGCGCGCGCGTGTGCCAGATCTACATTTCGCAACGGAATTTTTATCATCGGCGATCGTCCTTGCGACGAGAAAGGTGAATTATCCCCTAGATCCTTTTTTGCTCGCCTCTATACGCGCTGACCTTACGCTAGAAAAGTCTTTCTCATTCCTCGCGAGCTTAGCGTTTGCGCAAGCCTATGCGTCTATAGAAATATTCTTGTTTTTGGCTCGTTACAGCACTAGCTGTAAATTTTTTCGAGTAATTCGTAAAGGAGAGCCAAGTCCTTTTGAAAAAACTTTCGAGCACGTCCGCGCAATCCGTCACTCGTTAAACGGATCCCCGAACTGCGGCTTAATAACACACGCGCGCTCCGAAAGCTCTCTAGGTATAGCAGACGAGAGAGAAAAAAGGAAAAGTATAAAAGGCTAATTTAATAGCAGTTTCGCCGGCGCGATTTCGTCGTCGTAAAAATGCGCGCGACGGCAATTACTTTTTACGCTCGGGAGAGGCATAAATATTCTCCCATTCTCGCCGCACAGCATCCGCGTAAGACACTCTCCAGACGCGCGGCGCGATGCTTGCTTCTCACTGGAGACTGTTCCTCTTGCGACGAAATGGCCGTAGGATCAAGTTGTTAGGACCGGCGTGTGTCTATGTATCGCAAGGCCAGTCAAGCATCCGAGCAACCGCAGAGAGTCGCTGCAACGCCTGATGTACGACGATAATTCCGTGCGCAGGCAATTATAGCTCGCAGAGTCGAAATCAAAAGGACTTTTCTTTTCCGCGCTGCTTCATTATGCGCGAGAAACGCGAAACTCGGAAGTGGCTTTCGAATGGGATGGCTATTGCTTCGATGCAGTATAGTTTCATTGTGCATCGAGTCGATAAGGGCGATGGTCTCGTTAATCCGAGCAGTCGATCTCGAAGTTTTCACCTCGGTGTCTTCACGCGTCACAGACACACACGTCAGGCTCTCTCTTTCTCTCTCACATGGTCTCGTTGACACCGAAGCGGCGGGCAATTAGTTCACTCGCGACTCTTGCGAAAGTTTTCTCTCTCGGCGTGGGTGGTGGTGATTTACGTCGGTGTTCTTCGAGAGATCGACTCGCGTTACCGACTCTGGAATCTAGCTGTACGTATATATTGTGCTGTATACACGCGAAGCTTTTTGCAGTTGTTATATACGGCGAGAAAGATCGACGGCCGCTTGTCGATTTTAACGATCTCTCTCTCTCTCTCGGCTCTGCTTATTCAAGTGGATCGCGCTGCTGCCGCGAGTACAATAGGTCTTTCGACACTTGCGCTCGCAGCCGCTCTGCTTCTTTTCTTTTTCTTTACAAAAATACTTCCTATACTTAATTAAGATGATATTCCTTTTAATTAGCGCCGCGGCTCGCTTGGTTTTCGGCTCGAGATATGACCGTGATTTACGGCGATTTTCCTTCGGCCTAATTATCTCTACGTCCTTTTTATTGCTCGCTCGAGTTATTATAACGACGTATACACGAGGCCCTATATAACTATAACGAGCGGATTGGAAAATTTCGTGCTCGCCAGATCGCGTTTCAGCGTGTCACGCGGGAAAAACAAGCTTCTATCAACCAAAAAATCAAGTTCGGCGCGACGCGTCTAAAATCGACCTGCAGGTCGTTCACACCGTGGAAGACGTCACTGCGTCACTGCTGCTGTATACACACGGGGCGTCACGGCAGGTGTACTACGGCCCTGCCGACTAATACTCACGCGAGAGAGACGAGACTGTTGTGTACAGGAGATCGCGTGAGAGGGCAGAGAACCTTTCCGAGTCATTCTCCTGGCAAACTCTCCTCTACCTACACTCAGCTCTTGTGTACCCCATTCCATGAGGCGAACACGCGCGGCTGAATTAGCCCAGCACGCGGCGAGAAGGTATATAGGAAAGGTGTATATAGTACTGCTGCATACAAGCGTGGAAAGTTTATAATGCGCTCATGGGAAATTGTTTTTTTGCAAAAATTGGAGCGGAGCGAGTTTCGACACGATTTTCTGCGTTATAATGATTTACGAAGGAGCCCGCCTGGATGCAGGAGATTTACGGCTCTCTCTAGCTGCATGTGCATAGCATAGACGATATTGTTGGGCTTTTTGGCTCATGAGAGACAATGTACGGTAACCGCTGCTTTGCGCTCGGCCGTTATTCGGTAATTGAGTTTGTTTTACTGGTTACAATGTGAACCGGTTGCGAAACTTCTCCACTGCTAATACACTCCCGAACTTAAAATTAACTCTTCGCTATTGGCTCTTCTCGGTAAACCTCGGAATAACGTTATACTCAGGCATTCGGTATAATTCCGAGCGAAAATTTTGTAAGCCGCATTCTTGTGAAACGAAACAAGCGATCCCTTCGCGTCAATTGTCCGGCATTGCACAACGCGCTTCCATCAAAATAGCCGCCACGCTTCCCCGAAGCGCATAAGATGGAGGCGCGAAAGCGTGGCGGAGATTCCCGATGACGACGAGGCGGAGATTTCGACGCTGGCGCAAGCCGGATCCTCTCTCGCCGCCCCTCGTTATGTATTATACCTGCGTACGTGTATACCGCGAGCGCACGAGATGAGAAACGTTTTGGCGCTATGACTCAACGGTGTCGGTACATAAGTATGCGCGGTTACCAAAATGCTGGCTGTGAAGTGAGTATTTTTAGCTATTTAAGCCGTAACACCGTTACATCGACTGGCTTCGAATTGACTTCTCTCGAGCCAGGCTCTCCGCCCAATTAAGCGAAACTGATGCGATTAATATTGCGAAATCGGCATTTTACCGAGCGCATTCATACGGGCTGCAGCGGCTCCAGTTTCTTTGTTCGTGGCCGCGAGCGCTCACGGCGATTCAAATGAGCCCAGAAGTAGCTTCTCGTATAATACAGCTGGTATATAAAGTTCAGTAATACCCTGACGTCAGCTCGTTCGCGCGGAGGTGTGTACTGTCATTCTGCTCGTGTCGTTTGCGGAGAGTCGTGTTTGTGTATCGGTGATGAGCTCGAAGGTCATTGTTGTGGTAAAAAAATTGCTTCTTCGATCTGACGAGTTGGCCGTTACTCAGCGGGATTTTCAGCTGGCCAGATGCTATCCGAGAGGGATCGTTTGCGGTAAAAAGTATGAAGTGTAAATTGTTGATAAAAAGTTACTGAACAAATAAATCATCGTCTGGCACACGAAGGGGAAAGTCACGTATCAATAAGAGGATCTTCAAATCGGTTAATCGGTAGTTCGCCGATGGCAAAGTAATGCCCGATTCGAGAGAGAGAGAGCATCACAAAGGGAAAAAATATGTATCATTCAAGTCGAACGGAGTGATTGATAGGCGGCCGACAATTGGAGTCGAAACCGAAATTTAATCTCGACTCTATTCATCAATCCGAACTTTCATCTCGTCAGAAAGCCTCCCGATTTTCTCTCCACTTATACACATACGCAGCCATCAGTTCCGAAACAAACAACGCAATCGCACTCGTTACGTGTGACCTACTCTGCCATAGTGTATAGAATTCCTCACTGCACACGGGCTTTTGCGATGATACAGGCCGATGCGCGTGTTCGCCGAGTTCAGGGACTCTCGGGAGGCTTCCGCTCGCGAGGAAACCGAGTGAAGATCCTCAACCGATTTTCGGCCGGACAATGCGCGAAGACGCAATCTTTCGCCTCTTCATTGCGCGTTTACTCGCGTATCAACGATCGGTGTCGTCGGCAGACGATGGAGAATGAAAAACGCGAGTGAATGCCATTGTTCGCGGTGGACGATGTTTTGATGGGTTTCTCTGGTGGCTACGCTTTTTGCGCCGGGTAATAAATAACTCGACGCGTATCTTCGCGTGTCTGGCTTATGTAATTGAAGATCCTTATATATTTCAAGTTTAATAACGCCTCGATTACGTGTTCACGCATTCGAAAGCATCGAAAACATTGTGAGA
The DNA here is from genome assembly GCF_009193385.2 of Nasonia vitripennis. NCBI lineage: Eukaryota > Metazoa > Arthropoda > Insecta > Hymenoptera > Pteromalidae > Nasonia > Nasonia vitripennis. The sequence continues at coordinate 1,155,928 of NC_045760.1, forward strand.
AGTTGAGTGAGATCGTCAGAGCCCCGTAAAAATGCCAAACTACATTGATCGGTACCGGTGAGAATCATTAGGATTTCGCATAGCGAGCACCGACTGATTGGAACAAGCAGCAAGACAAACAGCGAATGGTTATCGAACAATACAACTTCTTGTGTTATTCGATACAGTAAATCGGGCCGCGATCGCAATTTCTTTTGTATGTTAAACACAGCGTTCTCGGCAGCGATGGAAAGCGATAAAAGTCTTACTTATCGATCCTGCGCCGTAAAGTTTTCGCCTAACCGTATATCGAGTTGCCCACGGCAGGTTATTTTATTAAACGGCACTGTATCATTATACGCCGTACTCGCGATCGCTACAAGTCGTGAAGTAAGAATCGGTATCGAGAAATTCCAGTCACGTTAAATTGCAGGTCGCCTGTATAAAAAGAACGATGCGTCGGTGGCTATAGCAAAACAAGACGCACCGCCGCAACACACAACTTTCCAACGGGCATAATTTTCATTTCTCCCCTTTCACGTCGCTCGTACATCGAAATTTGACATTGGCCAACGGGAATTTCGAAATAGAAAACGCGTCGCGCTCTCTATGAGTATATAATAGTGAAAACGATCGCGCGCGCGTGCGAATAACGTGGAATTAAGCGTTCATCGGATTCGCAGCGGCTGCTGATGGAAAATGTCGTCGGCTTTCGATCCGTGTCGCTGCATTGGAGAGTGAAAAATCGGCCTCGTCGCCGGTCGTGTCCTATTATAGCCTCGGGCGAGCGAAGAAATTGCGATTCTTTTCTTCTGTGCGCGCGTTTCACTTTTTCTGCTCGGCGGAGAAGATCTCCGTTGAGAGTCTCGTTTGCGCTCGACGGAAGACATTTTTCATACCCGGCGATCGACGATTTTTGTTGACGAAAATTCAAGAATAACGATCGGACGCTGAAAAACGCTAATTGGCGCTTGGTTATAATGCGCGGAGTGCCGTTACGCTGGCAATTGGCCGTCAATTAGAAATTAATCAAATAAAACGCTGAAGTTTCAACGACGTTGAATTAATTCCAAGCTCCCACTTAACAGCCGCATTAATAATCTCTTATCGTCCTCCATAACGCGCCTCCTCTCTAATGCGCATTCGATACGACGCATATATACCCGTCCCTATTCACTCGCCTCGCGATCGAAGAGGAGAAAAAGGAGATACTCCGCGCGTACGCAATAGGCATGTAATTAACGTCGACGCTTCTTCCATACGATATCGCGCTACGGAGAAAAACTCGCGCGCGTGCATTGTCCGTCGATCTCGTCTCGAGGGAATTAATCGCGCACACGTAGCCGCGCAGTTCTATGCCCTCGGGTCGAGCCGTGCACCGAATATACCGTTTTATCAAAATGAGCTCTAATTATACCGCGGGGTGCTCTCTTCCTCGTTGCAGTGTGCATTTAATAGACGTACCGCAAGCGCAGGCGAGCAGGAATGCGCATGCGCGCACCTGGAACCTGTATAATATAAGAGCGTCGCGCGAGTGGCACTTTATTAAAGGAGTCCCGAGCGCGCAGCTCGACCTTGACATATTAAAGCGCCGAGTTTTGTATTTATACACGTCTTGAGAGTTCGCTCAAATTTTTTCAATCTCTAAGGCAGCTGCATTGAATCTATCGATATACCCGCTGACCATAGCGAGCCGTGCCGCACTTTCACATGTCCATAAAAGCAAGTAAACAAGCCGCCGAAAACAATTCTTTTTCTCCTCGGAATTCCAGCTTCTCTACTACACTGCAGTCGATCGGAGGCGAGGCCGCTCGCGCACTCCTTCCAATCCACGACGTGACACATTCGCCTCGCCCCTCTGTATACTTTCCTCTATACCGATCTCCGAGAAAACGAGGGCGGAAAGTCATGTAGCGGCGCCGCTTTGTGTCGAAGAGAAAGAGAGACGAGGCTCGTTATTATTGTCATCTGTAGCCGCGCTGGCGTCGGATCGGTATGAAAATTAAGGAGCGCGAGCTGCAGGCGCCCACGCGCCAGGTTGCTTTCGAGAGCGCACATATACACACGCGGCGAGAAAGGCACGACACACGCGCAGCGCCAGCGGATAATACCGTTCCGCCGATGTAGGATCACCGTTACCGCGCTTTGGTCATTCATGCTAAATAGCTCTCCTGTACGTCTATATAGTGTGTAGCTTCGGGGATTTGGATTTCGATCGGTATAACGTCATTTCAATTGACGTTAAAAGCCCGCAAATATTGGAAAAACCGGCTATAGGAGCTATCCCCGCGGTGTATACACACGTATAAGCGTGCCAATGCGGGTTTTTCAATTGCGTAAGCTATAAAATGTGCATATAACCGGCGCTTTACGCAATCGACTCGTTAGAAAGCTCGTTCCCCCGTAAAAATTGACGCGAGACTAGCACCTACGGATCAGCGGGGAAAATAAAGAATCGCAGGTAAATCTATTTCATTGTGCTCGCCGCAACAACCTCGTCAGCGACGACAACAACAAGCGGCTCTCGAGAATAAGCCATAGGAATAAATTACGCGTCCATGGGCCATTACAAACGATTTCGGATCGTTGCACTGCAGCACTGCCTATGTACACGGCGCCCGAGGCTAGTAAAAAGTCGCGATTTTTACGATCGCGCCAGGCACACATACACATATAAGCATCGAGCCTTTCACGCCGGGCAATTACGCGTGTAGTTTGACGCCGGGATGGAACGCGATATTTCCTGCAACCTGTCCATCACTCGGCGTGTGTTCGCATAAATACTGCACGCGGAAACGGGTTGAAAAGTCGTTTCTATGTCGCGCTGCAGGACTCGTTTCAGCGATTTTTTCCAGCTCTCCTCCTCCTCTTCGGCTTTTCCTCTCGGAAGCAATCGGACACGCTCGATCGAGCTGCGCCGCTGTGCTGTATAGGAAACGCGCGACGGAAAACAAGCGGAGCTGAGTAAATAAAATGTTTATTGCGGCTCTCGCAATTTTTCTCTGCTTCTTCCACTTCGCCGGAGTTAATTAGATCGAGGGGAAAATTGCCGGCGTGCGCTGTGTGATTTTGTTTTCCTCGCGAGATCGGTCCGTCGTCGCGTCTTGGATCGTCCTTTGTTTGTTGCTCCGGTCGATCAGGGTGATAGGCTTGTATTTACGGAGTGACGGAAATGAAATCTACGAGGTCCGGTAATCGAAAAAAAGGTACAGCGATTACCGGTTGGGGAAAAAGTCGGATACGACCTCTTCGGCCGACTGCGATGGAAAATATAATCGCCTACATTTTTCAATCGGACATAAACATGTTGTGTGCCGCGTTATCTGGCTAACGAAGTGGTTGCTTGTGTAAATCGCGGTAAACAGCGATGATAAGCCTGATACACGGCCATTTCGTAAACGCCTCGGTAATACACAAATAGACTCGTTCCATTTTCGTATATATCAGCCAAACGAATCCCATTTGTAATTATGTGCAAGATGCTCAATAAAATTGATAAATCATCGCACCTGCGCACTAACCTGCTCCAGAAAAAAAAAAGAACACACGAACGCGGAAGCGTCCGAAATTCCTGATGCAGCTTTCTAATAATTATATCACCCTAAACACGAAGCCACCGACCCCGATGAGCCTTGCGCAACACGCGGCTCCTCATAAATTCGATCGACTATACCACACGCTCATCGACACGGCAACAGCTATATGTATAGATAATCCCGTTCTCTCCTCGTGCTCCGCAACTATGTATGCAGCGGCGCGTGCATTTCTCGTTTTGCGCAAGGGGTGGCCCATCTCGTTTCCTATATACACCACTTTCTATATGCCTCCGCGTCATTATCATATCGAGAAGCGATCTCCCGGCTCTCTGCCATGCAGCGCTGCCCACGAAGAATTTATCTCTGCAGCCGTGTGTTCTTTTCGCTGCGCCGCGGCCCGTGAAATAAAAACAGGCTCGTCGATGGGAAAAGGCACGGCGTCGTGTGATATTCCTGCGCTCCTCTCACTCTATTTCGTATTCCGCATCTCTTGGCGATGCTTCCGCGAAATTTTACGGCTATTGCGGTCTCTAACGCCCGGCGATGAATGAATAATCCGTAATTGCCTAATTCCTAATTAGGGATATCAATAAACCTGGGAGGCAGCTCGGTAATTTTTCTTTTTCGAGTCGCATTCAAATTTATTTCATTACGCTCGGCCTTTCTCACGGCCAGGTTTACACGTACCGGCGAGCCATATAGAGGTTGAAGAATCTAATAAATGCTTATGAACACAGCGCATTGGATTCGGCGCGGATTTGTTGTGCAGTGTATGCTTTCTCAAAAATTCCCAGCCCGAACAATGCCGAAACCGCCTGAAGAAAGAGAGATGAAAGTACGAGATACTAATCGCGCTTAATTGTGCCGCTCGCGATTGAATTGATATTTTTACCGAGTCTTAATTAATTACTCACACACAGCAGCGAGAAAGCATACCTACCCACGCGCGAGACAATGCTGGGCAAAATTTTAACGCGGAAGCGCGACGCGTCCGATATATTAAATCTTATGCGCGCGCGCGCGCGCGATTCGAATTTTAATTCCTTTCCCGGCGATCTCGCGGCATATGTGTGTCAAGGATGTGGCACGGTTTGCGTTTTATCTTCTTGGATTTCACACGGACGCAGTTTAGAGTCTCGGGTTCCGTAGCGGCTTAACGGGCATTAGGATGTACACTGCACGTGTGCATCGCGTTATATGCAACGAAAGCACACACACACACACACACATCACCTGTCGTTTTCCTCTAAACGCGCGACGCGAAATTTATCCAGGTCGACGATCTTAATTTTGCAGCTGCTCTGCAATTACGATTTAGGGTAGGTTATAACGATACGAGACAAGCGCGATTATAAAATTAAGACATCAGTTGAGTCTTAAAATGCAGCCCCGCTTTCGAAAAACACATTTATCATCTCGACCTTCGAGAGTGGACTTCCTCCCTCGATTACGGCGCAGCCGAGTATTTAAATTTCAAGGCGAGCGATTCGATAACCGCCGACTTACTCGTTGGGTTTCCGTGTCACGCGCGTTTCCTCAAAAGCGACAATCCGTGTAGGGTACGTTCACGCATATATCCTTTATATCCTGCGCTCGCGCGCGAATCGGGTATAAGATAACGATGGTAACATACGTGTTCTCCAGCGAGCGGGAGAGAACAAGTTCTTTTTAAAAGGCCTCTCGCCGTTTCCGGCCTCGCTCGCGCGCATTCCTACAAATGACCGACCGGTTCGAGAACCAATATAGCGTACGCGCGCAAGGGGTCATTACAAGAGTTCAGGATATTGCCAATCTCTGCGCGTATAGTCCAGTGCGGCTGTAAAAGAGCGGAGCGGAAGAATATTAGTCGCTCTGAAGAAGCGATACGAGGCGTCTCGGCGTTCTACTTATTCGAAAAATGCAAGATCGAGAAGGAGTTTAAATATCGCTGACATACTTTTAAAATCGACGAAATCCCAAAGCGAAGTACAAGCCCGCTCGCAATCTACATCTCTCTAAGCTACGAGCGAGCGAGAGAGATGCACTCTTATCCCCTCGGGCTTATACGAGAAGTGAATCTCGCTTGTCCTCCTTATAACCGGCCCGTTTCATGCTTACAGAGGCGACTACTGCTGCTGCTACCACTACAACTGCCGCCGCCGCTACGACTGAGGATATACCGGGCGTGAAACCGTTGGACGCCGATGGCGTTATTCCGAAGAAGCCCGTCGCCGAAAAGCCCGAGGCCGATACCAAGAAGAAGACCATCACCGATTTCGCCAAGCCCAAGAAGCCCATCGCCAAGGACGTCGAGCTGACGCCGGCCTTTCCGGGACTGCTGCTTCACGGCGAACCGATCGTCGAGATCGGTAGCAGCACGAAGAAGCCGGAGGATGGCGAGACCACGACGACGGAAACCATCGCCTCGAGAGCCAGGACGTTGAACGTATCGGCTGCTGCCGAGCTCGCCAACATCCTGCACTCCAACACTACCGATCTCAGCGACGTCAGCATGGACGACGAGGATAAGGAGGTCGAAGGTGGGATGAGTTTTTCATTTGAGATATCGCAGCGCTCGGATGTAGGGCGCGCTGGAATTCTAAATGAAATAAATCGGTTGCACAGGTGGCGAGTACATCGCGTCGCACAACGGCACGGCGGCCAACGTCAGGATGGTGAATCCTCTGCCGACGGTCAGCCCGATGTGCGTCGACGGCAACAAGACTTACGCCGTCGGGGAGAAGATCGTCAGAGGATGCGAAGAGCAGTGCACCTGCGCCGAGGGTGGAAAGATCAGGGAATGCGAGCCCGTCTGTCAGTCGCCGTTCTTCAGGTCCGACAAGAAAATCAGCGACCCCTACTGCTTCGCCAGGAACCTGCCGGAGAATCCCTGCTGCGCGATCGAAGTCTGCTCCGATTCGGGTGAGTGTGCTTTAACTATTATTTTTTAATTGAAATTGCGATTCTGCTCGAGACGATATTCATTGGAACGACGATTTTATAGCTCCCGAGCCCGAGGAGACGTGCGTCTTTGGAAATACCACAGTGGCTCGCGGACAGAAAGTCGAAGACGGCTGCACAAAGACGTGCATTTGCGAAGCAGGAGGTCACTTGAAATGCCAGCCGAGATGTCCGCCGAACGACACTGCGTCTGGCATAAACCAACACGACCGTTGCGTCGTGCTTCAGGATCCGAGGTAGTAATTTCGAACCCTCGTCGAATTCCAAGAATCCTTTTGTTTCCGAACGTTCTCGGATATTTAATTATTTGATTCTCTTATTTCAGCGATTCCTGCTGCACGATCACTCTGTGCGACGTCACCCTGGGCGATCACGAAATCAAAGCCGAAACTCCGACGGATCTAGCCGTCAACTTGACGGACGTGAAGGTCCTCAACTCGACGGCCATCAAACTGAAGCTGTCGTCCAAGACGCCCGACGAGGTGACGGTGGAAATATCGGAAAACAATCACGTGTGGAGCCAAGTGAAGCCTACCAAAGGTAATATAATAGGACAACCAATAAAAGATAGAAACGTTTCGATTTCAATTGACTCACGAAAGCAAACTTCCACAGACGGAATAATCTCGAATCTGCAACCGGCGCACAGCTACTTCGTCCGAGTGGTCGACGGTTCTCGAATCGGACCCGCGATTCACGTCTCGCTGCTCGCCGAAGTGACAAAGACCAGTGTGACGGAGAAGAGCGAAAAGGGCAGTTGCAGTCACCGAGGCAAAACCTACAAGATCGGCGCCGAGTGGTACGACGAGTGCATAGCCTACTGTCTGTGCAACGAGACCGCGCAGACGGAATGCGTTACCATCGAGTGCCCCACGGACTTTGGTCTCGACGTCCTCGACCCTCACTGCCTGGATTGGGAGACTGTGCCTCCGAACCACGTCCCCAAGGCCCCCAATTGCTGTCCACACGTGCGTTTGTTAAAACTTAAAATACTCAGTTATCGAAAACAATTAGACAATACGTTCTTATCAATGTTCAGGAGGTGCGATGCAGAAATAATGGCTCGTGCGCTTACGAGGGCAAAACGTACGACAACTGGTCCAGATTGCCGAGCAACGTTACCGGTTGCGAGAAGGAGTGTTTCTGTGAATTCGGTAACGTTACCTGCAGCGCGGCCTGTCCTCCCGTTACGCCTCAGCCGCCTCCTACTTTGAATTGCAAAGGTCAAGCAGCGATGCTCACACATTTGCCCGGCGACGATTGCTGTATGCACTGGGTCTGCGCGCAGACTGAAAACAACGTACCAGGTATCGACGACTTTTCATTCTATTCCGTTCTTTTATTATCTCGCGCGATTTCATCGAGCGCGAACCAGTGAAAGTTTGAAAATGTGCGAATTTGACATGGTGTTGGATGGAGGAGAGAATACGAGTGTTGAGAAGCGGCTTACTTTGTAAATACAGGATTGTTGTAAATAGAAACTATAAGGCGGGGATGCGTATATTATGAACTGGAACAAATCGCTATTGTCGTTACTAACAAACAGGAGTTCGTGGTGTCCTCTGCCCTTTTTATCTAAAATATTATTGATTTTGGTAAATTCATGGTTGTACGTGCCGATTGTGCGATCCCTTGGCGAGCTATGTGCTAGATGCTGGTTTATGGTACCCTATATCGTTCCGATCGCTGCTTGTCTAACTGTTTTGGAGTGCAGACCTGACTGAACCTTTGTATGATACTTTCTTCGATGATTAAATTCGATGACAACTGTGTAGGGGACTGTGACGAGTTTAGAAAAGTGTACAAAATATCTCGATCTTAGAAGAGTGTAAAAATTGTAGAAGAGGTTTATTGGGATTGTAAATACGTACGGTGCATGCTTACTATACTGCTACGTATTTTTCAAAGCTTGATTATCGAAAGCATTGGCTTTGACGACTATTTATCGTCTGCATGGTGGAGCTTGTTCAGAAAAAGTTGAGAACGATTCATGAAAAAATTGTAAAACCATTGTAAATACTGCAGCATGCATGGACTCTGGACTGGCTTTTGGGTATGAGAATTGGTACCCGCGCCGACAAACCACGTAATTGGCACACGACCAAAACACGACATAACTCTCTCGTTACAGGAAAGAACGCGACGAACTACGTATACCCTGGCCCCATAGCCCTAGACACAACAGTCAAGAAACCAAAAGATAAGCCGGAATCCAGCAAACCCAGCCAGGAGTCACCCTTAGGCCCGTCCTTCCCCTGGCCAATGGCGCCGCCCACTGCCACTCATCCGCCTCAGCCCGCCATGCCCCCCAATTCCGACGTCGTTCACTATCCCATGGATCCTGGTCACCCCACCATTCCCTACATGGGCCCCTACAATCCCGACTTCAAGCCCACGCAGCCCAGTGTCGAGGAACTGTTCCACTTACCGAGTCACGCCGAAAAGGCGCCTCCTGTCAAGGAGAAGTCCAAGTCCAAATCCGACTCCAAGAAGCCGGTGGACGCGTTCAAGTCCCACAAAGACGGCATCGATCAGTTCCCCGGTCCTCTGGCGCCGGATCGTTTCCCGGAAAAGACATATCCATCAGAGAAGCCGACTCTGCCGCCTCCGTCCAGACCTCTGAATCCCAACGTGGCGGTTCCTCTGAATCCCAACAAACTTCCGGGCCTGAGCAAGGGATCACCGGATCACGTGGAACAGCCTCAGTTTATCCCACTGAACGTCCACGACCACGATTTCGCCCCTAGCAACGGCGAGAACCTTCCCCCCTCACACTTCGACACACTTCTCGAGAATCCAGCTGCCGGTCCTCCTTACGCCGGTCCCATTGGCTCTCGTCCCGAGTCCCCCAACGACCCCAACAACGTCGTTCCCTTGGCGCCGAAGAAGAAGGTGCCCGGCTCTGACATCTACCCCAGCGAGAAGGGCAAGCCGTCCTCGATTCTGCCGCCCAAGCGACCGGACATTCCCCCGAGGAACCCGGAGAACATCCCCGACGAGCTGTACCACCTGATCAACCTCCAGCACCCCGGTCTGATCCAGCTGAATCACGGCCCTCCCAACGCTCACCCCGGCCTCTACGACATCCACCAGGAGATCGCGGGCGGTCCCGCCGACAAGGCCCCGGCACCAGCGCCGTCGCCGCCCAACTACTTCGGGCCAGTGAAGAACAAGCCGGGCAAGCCGCAGATCTTCACGCAGAAGGACGAGAACGGCCAGACGACGTACCACGTGCACGCGGCCGAGGTGCCCAACTCGCCCCAACAGCTCGAGGAGCTGCTGGCTCACATAGCGCAGCACGACCCCAACAATAACCCCTACCAGCAGCACTACCCCGTAGCTGGCCAGCAACCGGCCAATGTGCCCGCGCCCCAGCCTGGTCTGCCGCCGCGGCAGCAGCATCCGCTGGACGTTGATCCGCTGCAGCAGCAGCAGCAGCAGCAGCAGGTCCAGGCTGCTGGTGTGCCGGTGCACTTGGGCCCGCACGGCTTCGTCGCACAAGCACCGCCCGCTCCTGGTCAGTCAGGTTCGTTTCTCTCCGATCTTCTGCCGATAAACACGCGCGACGAGTTTTGCGTCTTCTTGTATCGGTATCGTTGACGATGTACTAGTTGCGATAGGCTTTCGTTCCATCGTAAATATTTAGACAGGGGGTGGCGTGAATCTGTAATGTGTATCGAGCGTCGAGTTTACACATAGGTTTAGTGCGTCATCGAGAGATCGATTTATCGCTAACCCTATGATTACCGATCACAGGTTTCGAGCACGGCCTACCACCGATCGGACAATTCCCAGGAATTCTGGGTCCAGGCGGCTCGAACTTGCCGAGTCAACAGGCGTACGAGATATCCGTCGAGGATTTGCGAGCAATCAGCGGAAACACCGTGCGCTTGATGTTCACCGTGCCATCAGTTCTGGTTGGACTTCACGGTCGAGTCGAAGTTCGCTACACCAGTGACAAATCGTGAGTTTCTCTCCTATTAACGTGAAATCGAAATTCCCATCCTACCTACTCCGCGGAGTGAAAATTCTAAACAAACAGCTCGGCTAATCGCGAATTTTCCCTTAGAAACATGGACCCGTCAACCTGGAAATCGCAGACTTTCGCGCCTCCGGGCGACCTCATCGACACGGAAGACTTGGAGTTCGACCTGAGCGGTCTGAAGCCTTCGACGGTCTACAGACTGATGATAGTGGTGAAACTTCGCGATCTGTCCAACACGCACACCAGCAAAATCTACCAAGTCCGCACCCTCGACAAGGCGCCGATCTCGCTGCCCACGGACATCAGTATCGACCCCGAGCTCAAGGTCATCGCCGTCAATTCCACCTTCGCCGAGTTCGAGTGGAAGAAGTTCACCAATCAAGAGCTGCAGTTCATCGATGGCATTTATCTCATGTACAAGGCTGAAGACGAAAAGACTTACTCCATTACTCCACTTCTGCACAGAAGTGTCAATTACTACGTGCTCGACCACCTCAGACCCTTGACGTCTTACGAGGTTCATCTCAGCACCAAGGACATCATCGGGCAGGCTAACGTGCTGGTCGATAGCAAAACGGTGAGTAGACGTGTGAAATTAAAACGGTCGGATAGGGTGAACTAAAACTTTCGTCATTCTTACAGGTGAATTTCACAACGACAGCCGAAGCCGATCCCTACTCGTTTGAGGTGAAGGTCGAGATCAAGACGATCAAGTCGACGGAAGTCGAGGTGTCCTGGAACGGTGTGCCACAACCGCAGGAGAAGTACGTCAACATCTTCCGGGCAGTGTACCAGAGCGACACCGGCAAAGAGGACACCAGCACTTTCAAAATTGCCAAGAAGGACTCGCCGGCTAAGACGATAATCGGCGATCTGAAACCGGGCACTCGGTACCGACTCTGGATAGAGGTCTACCTGACCAACGGCAAGATCAAGAAGAGCAACGTTCAGGACTTTGTTACCAAGCCCGGAGTTCTGCTGCCACCTGGTGCTTCTCAACAGCAAGGTAAATTTGATCTCTGAAAAAAAGTAGACTTTGTACCAACGGATTGGATTGAATGATACTAATCGTTTTGATGGTATATTTTCAGGAAAACTTGCGTCGATACCCCTTCACGAAGGTGACTACTATGGACCCTTGGTTATAGTTGCTATAGTAGCATCATTGGCCATATTGTCGACTCTGATTCTCCTGATGATGCTCATGAAAAGGAGAACGAGCAGCAAGGCTGACATATCGCCCCGAAAAACCACGTCAGCCTACGACAATCCCTCCTACAAGGTAGAATTACAACAAGAGACTATGGGTAATTCACGCTTTTGTTTTCCTCTTCAGACTACACTGTTTTGTAATTTTGACATACCCTACCGTTCCTCTCCCTCAATGTGAATCTGAGCTATTCGAATATCGAAAAACTAACGATGAACTTTGTTTCGTTGTTTTACAGACCTGTGAAGAAACAGTTCCTAATGGTCGCAATAAAATTACTTCCGAGCACGAAATGGCCACGATGAACGGTAACAACAGCAACGGAAAGGAAACCGCTTAAGATTGTATAACTTATATAGATTATAAATATTTATTTATGGTAGAGTAAGGATACAGCTAATGGCAAGTAGCTAAAATGCCCTTATCTTAAGAATCCGTCCAATTCAGAGAATAAGTTTTCCACGTTTCGCCCGAGTGAACTGGAGAAAGCCTAGTTTACGTTTAGTTTTAGTAAGTTACTTTAAGCGTGAAATTTTTAATTCATCAAAATTTTACCCTACCCCTGTGTTAAAAATCAATGAGAAAAAATCGTTAAATACTCAAGTCGTGCGTGAAATATCCGTCATACTATACTATATTGTAGAACGCATTATTTATACCCTTATTATCGGCAGCTTTTATTGTTTGTTGGTTCCCGCACGAAGGAGAGTTCTTGAAACGTTGTAAGAAAGTTATTGTACATAGAATTTGATATATAGAGAGAATATATATATACATATATACATAACTATGCGTAGACTATACAAAGATTTATATTATTTTGTACTTATACGTAAGTTATTCGTGAAAATTATTTCCATTTGTCTCTAAGTTATGTTACGTTATGAATATTCATCTTCAAAAATGAAAAAAATTATAAGTCAATAAATTTAGATTTTAAGTTTTGTTCATTTGAATATTATGAACAATTGTTGCGTGTACTTAATAATGATTTATTCGTAGGTATAAACTTTAAAGATGATTATTGTCTAAGTGCAATATGGATATGTGCTTATAATATAATTTAAACCTTATTTTTAAGAACCTGGGTTGCGCAATACCAGTAATAATTTTTGTACAGAAAGCATGTGTATTATCAATAAAATATTATAATATAATTAAACACCCCGTTTTTCCATATACTTATTAAGAAACAAGTCATGGGAATTTTTCAAAAGAGGGGGACGTATTATTTTATTGAAATAGAAGAATTTCTTTTATTTGGTAAAGATAACTATGACATAAAATATTACAAAGTCGGCATTAAAGCTAGGTTAATGTTATCAAGAACGTTAATTTCAGTAAAACAGTCTTAAAAATGTGTTCATATGGGTTATTGTTCAAATGTATAGTACTCAAGTATTTAAAAACTAAACAATAAGTCATATAAATATCATACTGATGAAATTAAATTACAAGTATTTGGTGATGGTATCTTCCATGGAGAAAGGCTCAGTGGTAGGCGCGAATCTGGAGACAACCTTTCCATTTTTGTCGATCAAAAATTTGGTGAAGTTCCACTTGATACCATCGGTGATAGTTCCAGCTCCTTCTTCCTGAGACTTGAGCCACTTGTACAGGGGATGAGCCTCATCTCCATTTACCTGAATCTTCTCGAACATGTCAAAGGACACGTTGTATTTCTTGACGAAGTTCAAAATCTCCTCGGAAGTTCCCGGTTCTTGTCCGGCGAACTCGTTCGACGGGAAGGCCAAGATTCTCAATCCCTTTGATTTTCCGTACTTCTCGAACAAGCTCTGTAGCTGTTTGTAATTCGTGTCAGTCAAGCCGCACTGGCTCGCAACGTTGACGATAATTGCAACGTGGCCCCGGTATTTATCCAATGAAACATCATTGCCGCGAATGTCTTTGGCATGAAATTCGTAAATAGATTTAGCCTTGCTCCAGTCCGTGTCCTGGTTAAACTTAACTTCGGCTTCCTTTGCTTCGGGACATTCCTCCTTTGTCTTATCACAGCTCTGGCCGAAAACACCGGCGATGCAGACGAGGCCGAGTATTACTGTAAAACCTGCTCACAGAATCTGGCATTAGGAATGGTACTTCGACTCCAATAATAAAATTATTTTGAAATCACCGGAATTGATATTTTGATGTTGAAAATGGATAAAATCAAATTCTCGCGCGGCGCGACTCTCAAAATACATCATTTGGATGCGTGCGCATACCAACGTTGGAACTATATCTGTCTCTGTACAATATATGTTTTATCGAGAGATCCATTTTTCAGTGAGAAATACACAAACAGAAATCTTAAAATTACTGTAGAAAGATGCTACAGTCTGACATCCAAACTCTTCCGTTAATGTAAAGGTAATGTGCAAATATTCTGACGAACAAAGTCCATTCGCAGAAAAAATATGACAAGAAATATAATGATGTCATCATATTTTGATAAACCAATAAGTCTCCACAAGGTAATGTGTACATTCGAAATTTGCACTGATAAGGGAAATCGATAATTTACCAAGTGATCATTGATATATAATACGTGACACGGCACAAATCATTAAATTATAATACATAACCTATAAGACTTGAGCTGACATTTTGATAAAGATCTAAAAATACATAAGTAATTGTTAAAAGTGATTAGTAGCAGAAAATTGCCAATTTTTTCAATATCATTGTATTAAATCACATTAGTTCAAACAAGGATCTTTTTAGAAGCTTCAATTTTATCGTTAAAATCTTAAAATACACAAAGAAATTTAGAATTCTATAAAACTGAGTTTTAACCGAATATTTTATAGTCTAAATCCAATTCCCCTAGCTCCAGTATCAAGCGCAAAAATAAACAACAGCAAAGTTATAATAACAGAGAAAAACTTACGCATCATCTTGCTTGACTTTCACTGTTGATTGTCGGACTGACGTCTGTCGACTGATCGTCGCGTTTCGTTTCGTGCCGCGATAGTCCAGAAAGTGCGCCTCTCGCCGCTGCTCTCGGAGAATTTATGTTTGCAGCGCTATATAAGTAGGTATAGAAGATAGCCAGGCTGAATAGTTAAACGTCGACCAGACGATCCTCAAGATCACAGCTGAGATAATGCAGAATTATACGAAGCAACAGCCCGAGCGGAATATAATCATCTCTGACGTGTTTTTATCTCCTGCGATGCCGACACGCGAGATATATGTTATACTTATAGAACCGGCGACTCGCCGGCGAGTAAAAACCATCCGAGATCGGTAGGGACATATGTGACCACGTGTGTTTGTTTTATGTTATGAAAACTTGTTCCACACGTTATAATGTTGCTCCCGATCGTCTTCGCCTTTTTTGAACTGACGGTCGTCTCTCCCATAGCACTGGTCAGACGTGTTTTGCTAAATGTTGTGCAAAAGATTATCCTTGGGGAAAGTATCACGGGACAGAGTAAACAGGGTACGCCGTAGCTCGTAATTACTGGAAGTGTCTAATTTCAGGCTGATCATCGATTATTAATTGGCATTCAATCGCAACGGATGAATTACTGCTCGTAGACTAAGAAACATTGCTATTAACGCTGCAATAAAGGTCGTACACAATACATGCATCGGTGGAAGCATACATTCTGAGCTATAATGAAAATTTTTAAATGCGAAATTCTACTTTTCAACGCTATCAATTTGTCCGCTTCTTGGTATGTTGCATAAATCCGTGTAAGTAGGTAAAAATGATTGAAAAGCTTGATTACTTGGTGTGAAAAATATTTTTATTTCAACGAGATTTCTCGTGTGACGACGATGTCCTATATTTTTTCTAAATTTAACCGCATGTAATTATTGTACCCACGATTCGCAACATGAAATTCAGTAGCTTTCGTGATCACGAATAATCAACTCATCTGACAAGTTATTAACTACTATTGCTCAAATTTTATTCTTATACTGTGATTGACAGTAATTTCGAGAAGTAATGGTATTCAAATTCGAAATTCCCAATAAATGTCACAAAGTTGTAAATCTATTCAAGGATTCATCCGTGAAACATTCTTAACGCGTTTCTTCATAATACCTGCCAATTAATTTCGAAAATTCTTTATCTGCTCAAAAATACTGCTTGAGAGTATCCTCCAATTCCGCAACAGGCCCAGTAGGCATACCCCTGTACACGACCTTGCCATTCTTGTCGATGACGATCTTCGATCCTGGCATTATCTTGTCCTGAGTTGGAAGCTGCGACTTCATCCACTTGTAAACAGGATGCGCTTTGTCTCCCTCGGTCTCGATCTTCTCGAGTACGTCGAGCGCGAAGTCCTTGCTCTGGAAGAAGGCGGCGATTTCTTCGCTGGTGCCAGAACCACCGGCCAGTCCGTCGACAGTGAAATTCACGACCCTAAGCCCATCAGATTCGCCGTAACGCTCCAGCAAGGCCTGAAGCTGCTTGAAGCCCTTCGAAGAAGCTGGACATTTGGTCGCTCCGTTGATGGCGACAACCACGTGGCCACGATACTTGTCCAGGGAAATCTCGTTGCCCTGGAGATCGCGAGCTTTGAAGTCGTAGAACGACTGGGCGCTGCTCCAGTCCGTGTCCTGGTTGAAATCGGCTTGGACCAGGGCGACGCAGATCAGAACAACGATTGTCGGCGCGCCTGCAACCGTTAACCACGAATTTATGTAAAACCGTACGAATGTTATCGTTCGTATTTTGCACACTCATAACGGAGGCATGCGATAATTCATCGCACTTAGAGTTGTAGTGACGAATCGCGTTAAAAACAAGAAGAATATTAGTGGGTCAAGGAGTTTGTGTGCGATTCAAATTTCCAACAAAGAAACTTCGTATCACGTGCAGAAAACCGCAAAACAGTCTTCTGCAATCTCGATGAGATCTTTTACTGACTGCTCGGCTGTTACGTAGCGTAAAACATTATTGACCGAATGCATAATTACTCTAATTTATGTATGCTGTGCATGTTTACATATATGACCTTGGAAAATTGATTTTGTTTACTAAATGCAATATTTACATGTACATACAACGAAATGAGGAAAACTTCAATATAGCAATAACTTCAGTTCGAGCATGAATAAAAGCAAAAAATTTACACTCAACTCACGTATCATCTTGCCAGAGATTGATCGACTTTTTTCGTCTGCTCTCGGTTACAAACTGATGAGTTTTGCAAGATTTCGAGCACCAACAGGTTTATGCCGAGTAACGAGTAAACTCTCATTCGTATAATTTCTAAAATGATGGTTAACATAACATCCGCCAAGCTCGCAAGCATGTCAAAAATACAGAGTCACTTTTCCGATGACGCAGAGATCATCGGCTCGATTTTCGGCGCGCATATCTACACACATAGTGTTGCGACTTGATGCGCAATAGCTTAATCTTACGCTAAATTTAATTCAATCTCTTGGATAATACGACTGATACTTCCCTTTACAAGCCTAAATTTTCCACGAACTAAGTATTTCACACACCATTGTGTTGTTTTCAACGGAATTATTTTACGATCTTTTGGAATAAAAACAAAAATATCAGAGCCGGTAAGGCAGATTCCTGTCATCCGCAGCGAGAACCGACCGCGGACACTCCTCACTCCCTGCCTTATCACGTGACATCGCGAACGTCCGAGCCGTCAACTAGCGCCACCTTTTCCTAAACAAAACTATCGAACGACTCGCGCGGTGAGGTCGTGTATCGCGTATGTGTTACACAAGTATATACATGCGTATACTTAGAGCGGGGTAAAGAGACGTAGAGTGAGAGAGAGAGAGAGAGAGAGTGAGCTCGGTCCAACAAAGAACAAAGAGCGCACAGCTCACAGCAGCCAGCGCGCCTGCGTGCTTTATTCAATCAAGAATCTCCCATATCCCCGAGAGCGCAACTCGTCGGCTCTAAAAAAAGCCCGAGGGGAGGGGAGCCGCGAGGAGAACGTGTTGTAGCTAGCTCGCTCGCTCGAAAGAAAGAGAGAGAGAGAGAGATAGCGGAGCAGAGGGATCCGGGTCATCTCTTCTGGCCGTGCTGCGTGTTACCCCGTCTGGAGAGAGCTCCACTGCTGCCTGCCTGCCTGCCAGCGAACGCGGAGAGACACTAGAGAGAGAGAGAGAGAGAGAGCTTAGCCGTCATCACATTCAGCGGCCGACGTGTGTTGTTTTTACAGAGAACAGAACAGAGGGAAAGAGAGTACTGCTCGATCCGCTCGCTATTTCGCGCGCAATCGCACGTATATCAAAGGCTGCAAATGGCTGGCTTCCGAGGGCGCGAGGACCGTCCGAACGCTGCTGAGCTCAGCGCGCTATTCTTCGATCTGGACAACACCCTCATCGAGACGAGAAAGGGGGACAGTTTAGCCTGTCGCAAGGTATAGCCCATTAGTTCGCATTCGATACTCTCCTCGCATATATACATTTTTATATATATATATATATATATATATATATATATATATATATATATATATATATATACACTGTGACATGATCTTACTATAACGCCATACACCACCCGCTGTATATAATTTTTTCTCTCATAGAATCTCAGTGCCTACACATTTTATATACATTTTGTATTTTACTTACGACATACTGCCAAACTTGCATTATTATATATTTCAGCACGCATTGTTGTCTCCCCGTTCTCGATCCCCTGACCTCCCCCCCACCCCATCGAGCTCCCCCCATACGTGCATACACACGCACCTAATTATATAAATAAACGCATGCATTATACATATATAAGTATACTGTGCGCTCGTGGCCCACTATAAACGCATATCGTTCTCAAAGTGAAAGACTGCGTTCTCTGATACATGCATATAGGAGAAAAAGAAGGATGATGGAACGAGCAAAGAGCACAGAGCTCATAGGATGCATATCTGCATAGACAAACAATAGGCTTTTCCGAGTTTCCGAGACTCTGCGTCTTGCGCCGCTGATGCAAAGGACGCGAGAGAGGTCAGGCACGAGCACGCGCAGACGTCACGCCACACCGTGTGTGTTCTATACTTATATGAGCCGAGCGAGCAGACGACGTCGTCGAACGTATACGACGAAACCGCGAACATAGCCTCTTTTGCACTGATGCTATCATTCTAATCGAGCGGAAAATCACGGACGATGCTCGGTAAATGACAGCGAATCTCGTAATTCTATAAAGACCCTAAAGAGCGCAGTGTAGAAGGGGCAGAGCTAATATATATCTATACACGCGCAGTAGTTCTTCCGCTCCGCGTTCGCGCGCTCGAGACACTCCGGAGAATCGTGAAGATCTACTCGGCGTCGCGCTGCGAAGAAACCGAGTGCTCCAAGTCCAAGTCCGTAATACTCACAGCCCAGAGTAGCCGAGGAAGATTCCTGCGTGGACGACGCACACGCGAGGGCTGCCTGCTGCCGCTGCCGCTCGAGAGCCGAAATAGAGCGGGGGCTCGAAGCCGCATGTAACACGAGCCGCCGATGCCCAATATAGTGCTTTCTCTCGCGCGATTATTTTAGAATCACTACTACGACGTCGGGGAGAGAGCGATTTTCTCGTTCCGGACGTGCCTCGCTCCTTTTCTTGGCACCGGCCTTCCTGCGCGCGCGAACCGACATAGCGAGAGAGAGAAAAAAACATTTTCGAGCCGGCCAGTTCGCCAGCAGAATCGCGCGCTCGCTCCCATAGGCAGAAGAGATTCTCCCTGCTGCTGTGACGACGTTGGAACGTTTTTACGCGACTGAGGCTAGAACCATAAATCAGTGATCTCCTGCTGCTGCTGCTGCTGCTGCACGAGTAAACAAGACTATTTTTAAGCTGTTGCCATGTTGTCGTATTGCTCTACGCACTAGGTTTTCCCACTTTAGAGTTATTTCAGAAGTTGAGTAGCCCTCTTCCATACTGCCACAGGGCTACCAAACTTTGCAAGGGGTAGCTGCACCCAGAGGCTAATTTTGGAAGCTCTCCGAGTTTTAAGTGCTATTTTGGTACTTCCAAAAGAGTGTGTCAAAGGGCAAGGCTAGTACGGGGAAGCGTCCGCTCTGTGGGAGCACTGCCAGTTGGCTGAGAGCTGCCTTACGAGAAACAGAGGCATGCAGACAAACGAATTTTCTTTGATTCTCTGCTCTCTGTGGTGAAGACAGTGCAAACAACTCTGACGATAGCGTTTGAGAAGAATCATTGACTTTTGATCGATATTAAACCAGTGCTCAAGATGGAAGTTGACAGTGCCCAAACTATTCCCGATGGGGTGAAGAAGTGCGTTGCCATGCTAAAAATGGTCAATGGAGATTCTGAGAAATTCGCTGCTCTTTTCATGGTGACTAAATTGGTTAACGGAAAAGACTGCTCATCTGCTGCTAAGAAGCTACTGTTCGAGGCTATTGGTGCAAAGTTTATCAGAAAGTTATTGATGAGTGACGACGTTCCTGTAGATTGCCCACCTCAAGTTTACAAATCAGTGGCTTTGTCTATTCTTACTGCATTTTGTGATGATCCAGTACTGGCATCCCATCCTGATATGATTGGACACGTACCTGCCCTTTTGGAAATTGTTTCTCAAGCCGACGAAGATGCTCCAGATGATACCTTGATTATCGTAAGTGAGGCTTACAGATGCCTACAGAGTATTGCTCAATATTATCCTGGACAAAAAGCACTGATCGAGCAGAAAGCTATTCCCAAAATGTGTGAAATTTATGCTGAAAAGAGCTTTAAAACCGATGAGGCGTTAAATATTTTAGTAACCCTAGCTAACCAGTTTGGACCAGAGGCATGGGATGCAACTGATACTGCACCCTTCCATGCCATTGTCAATAAGGTTGCCTTAGACTTTGAAACCGATAACGATGAGAGGAAATTCCAACTCTGTACAATCTTGCAAGCCCTACTCTCTTCTTGCAGGCGAGATATTATTTCCAAAAGTGCAAGCAATGAATCTTGGCCTCAAAGTATTCACAAAGGCCTGAATGACATTCTTGGATCAAAAATTGGAAAAAATCAAAGAGATCCTGCACTGAAACTTGCATCCGTAACTCTGGAGTTATTGGGTGTGGAGTGGGCTTTGTCTGATGAAGAGAGACCCAAAGTTTTCTTCTTGTTACTAATTCAGTTAGCTTCTATTGAAGTAAGAATGCAGCTCGAGGGAAAGCAAATAAAGACTGTGATGGCTAATGCTGATCTCATTGTAGCTTGCTTTATGATTTTGGAGATCTCTTTATCTTACATTATAACTGACCAGCTAGATATGGAGCAAAAAGAGAAACAATCTCTCTATACTGCATTGAAAGGTGCATTTGCTGCTGTGATTGGCTTACTTACATCAGTGTCTAAAATGAAGGAACTCACGGATGTTAAGGAACGTATATTTGTCTGTGCCATGGTAAGAGTTTTAGCAGCTTGGCTTGCTCAAGAAACATCAGCGATGCGTACCCAAGTTCATGCTCTGCTGCCATACATCTTGACCGTTGCAAACGACACATTCTATGCACATCGTAATAAGAAACTAGCGGAGAAAGCTAAGCTTGGAGCCAAAGCCGACGAAGGCTCTTCTTCTGCAGAACCTGTTAAACATGACCCTCTCAGTGACATCGACGTTTTAAGACTGTTGTTGCCGGCCCTTTGCCATCTTGCAGTTGAGGAAGATGCAAGAAAAATACTGCTTAAGCATAAGCAAGATGAAGTTTTGTTTGAGTGTTTGTCATATCATTGGACCATCGTACATTACAAGAAACCACCAGTACCAAAGGCAGATCGACTTAAGGCGCTTAAAGAACCTGCCAAAGAATTGGAACCCCATGTTCTTGAAGAAATGGCAGATTCAAGAACTGCCATGGTATCTATCTGCAATGTGCTTATGAATATCACTGTATTGGAGGCGAAACTGGTTGAGGAATCTCCAACGTTTATCAATTTGCTTAAGTTTATATTTGATAGCTTGCCAGAGCTGAAACAAATCCCGGAAAATTTAGTATTGCACGGTAATTTAGCCGTTCTTGGACTGTTATTACTGAAGCAGCAGGCCAAACGTATAAAAAAGAATGACTTCTCGATTTGCCGTTACATCCAAGCAACCATCAGATTCCTGTGGGATGCTTACATCGTAGACGAGAGCAATGATCCAACAGAATTGGTCGTCAATATTTCGTACAAGGAGCATTGGATGGAAATAATGGAATTATGGTTCTTGGGAATGCAAACAATGGCAGGTGTTCTGCAAATGGTTCCTTGGCTCTCAGAGTTTGCGATAGAGTCTGGCTGGGCCGAAGGCATAGTCGATACCTTGAAGAAAGTCAAGATCGGGGGACTGCAGCCAAATGTTAAGTCTGCATTCGAAGATTTATTATGTCACCTGGTGAAGGCTGATAAAAGCGTGGCATCCGTACTCAAGAAAGCAGGTGCATTGACCGTCTGCAGAAATCATCGCATGATGGAATTGGGAAAGAATTTGTTTGGAGATTAAATTTGAATTTGTTCATATATATATATATATATTTCGTAATATCAAATGTACAGTATAACTGATTTTATTATATTGTCATTGAATAAAAGTATGAAGAGTGTGCTTTCATTATTATCGATATAAGTTCAATAATGCCAAAAAAATTGTGTAGAATACGTAAACTTTGTATTTTGTATAAAAAAAAAAGACAAACCAGATAAATAAATTTTCATTCGTAACATTTTTTATATTATTCCAGCAAAAAAATAGAGACAGATTAATTTAGTTGGTCTAAAAACCCGTTTGGTTTATGAGGAAAACAAGGTCTGTTGACAAACTAGAATTCAAAACAATTTTTATATTTATAACGTAAAATCTCGCGTCTCATAATAGGTGATGATCAGATCAGAGTCCAGTGTCGTATAGGTATTATAATTATAAAAGTCAGTGAGATGGGTGACAGAGATGCTCGTGACTCTGATGTATATTTAGAGAACATCACACCTGAAAATAGTATCCTGGCATCGGACGACAAGCTTCACCTTTTAGTTTCTTAGGGAGCGTCATACGTATATAATACTGTTAATGCCTTATTTCATTGTGCATGAAAAGAAAAACAAGTTTTCTGGCACTCGTAGCAAAAGGAAATTAATGCAAAGTGCCTTTGATGTTTTTTATTTTTTTCTATGCTGGGATAATGATACACGAAATTATAAAAAAAAAGAAAAGAAAAAACTTTACGAATTGTAATAATATAATGACAGTATATATATATATATATATATATATATAAAACTGTTTATGTTTATTCGTCGTTAAGCATTTGTATTGATGGAAGAGATTTTTAATTAAATCTGTATAATTTCATAAAGGTGCATTTGATTATTTCTCAAACCTCTCCCCAACTTGGCATAAGTATAATTTCTTAATTTCAGATATCCTATAGTTTGAGCGCGCGAAATCAGTATATGTAGCAAGCCTTTTAAGAGGCCTTCTTCGCACATTGAACAATGTTTTTTAGAAGGCCCCTTGTTATAAGTCTTTCGCAAACTCTAATCAGAACAGAGAGCAGCATCTGCAGAAAGAGCGAGAGTCGTCATGAGATATGCACACGCTATGTAATCGTAAAGCATATAAAGAATAGTAAATTAATCGAATAAGTCTGTTGTTGGCACAACTGATTTTGTCGTGATTACAGCAGCGTCCATGGATGCCAGCTGAAGAGTCCAAAATTAGTCGGCTCGAGTATTTGAATGAATCAATGCATTTCCTAGGTAATCATTAATACGAATTAAGAGTCCTCATTGACCGCTCAATCTCCTCAATTCCAGAATTATGTTTTGTGTTTCAGAGGCCGCATTCAACAACTCTCAAATGAAACTAACTGTAGAAAGTGAAGTGAAGTGAACATTCACGATTAAAAAACAAACTTGACAATTGTTGAATGCGGCTCGAGCAATTTTTCTATCTTCGCCAATTCTGTCTCATTATTGATAAAATGTGTAACGTGTAAAAAGATTAAGATTAATCATGTGTCATTTTCTCCCAAAAGCAGCTGCAGCGCGTGCGCGCGAGCGTATGAAAGAAACTAAAATGAACGTTGCTTTTTCCTGATTACCAACAGCTTGCAGAGGAGCTGTCGGAGGAGTATGGAATAGCGCAAGATTCCGCCGGCAAGATCACGAGCTCGTATCTTAAGCAGTTCAGAAAGTGTCCAGACAACGTACAGTTCAGTCTGGACACTTGGCGCACGAGCCTCTGGAGCAAAGCCCTCGGAGAGAAGTATTCTTACCTTGCTAAACAAATTTACGAAAGATGGCTCTACCTGAGGTACCACTACCTCGCCCTCAGCCCGGACACGGTCTCCATGCTGCGCCAGCTGCGCGACAAGTACCTCCTCGGTCTCATCACTAACGGGCCCTCGAACGCCCAGTGGGAGAAGATCCGCAAGCTCAGCTTGCAGCAGTACTTTGACGTCATGCTCGTCTCGGGCGATCTGCCCTGGGAGAAGCCGGAGGCTCGAATTTTCGAGGAGGCCTGCCGCTATCTCCGAGTTAATCCCGAAAATTGTATCATGGTGGGGGATAAGTTAGAGACGGACATTCTAGGTGAGAGCTCCACGCAGCTGGCTGCAGCTTGCAATTAATTTAATACCTATACATCATGCGATCTTATATGTTTACAGACAAATATTTGCAGTAATAGCTTGAACACAGTACACCCACTCTCTCTCTCTCTCTCTCTCTCTCTCTCTCTCTCTCTCTCTCTCTCTCTCTCTCTCTATCTATCTATCCATCCATCTATCTGTAGTAGACGCATAATTACTTGCAAACCTTTTTTATCGCCTCTGTTTTGGTAAAATTAACTATACGAAAGCCTGTGTGAAGCATAGTCCATTCCGATCGAAACAATGAGAAATATAACGCATCGCACGCGTCGACACCATGAATAATACTCGATTTTGTGATGTCATAGGTGGTATTGAAGCTGGATTTGCAGGAACAGTGTGGGTTCCCTTTGGTGACAATTGTCTCCTCGACAATGGCCCAAAACCGAACTACACGATTAAACAAGTTACCGATTTAGTAAAGGTCCTGAATCGCGGACCGGACGCTCACGAGTACGAAGACTCATCGTCCAATGCTTCGGACGGCATGTAAACTAGCAACGACGATCATCGTCTGCGCCGACGACGACGACTTACAGTGGATGTATCTCGTCGATGGATTTCGACCAAGAGCATACTCGGAACGCCGGCCAGAGATTTTTTATAATCGGAAAAGGGAGGAATCACTAATCAAAGTAACTATTTTTTTAATGCCGAGCGGTCAAGAGTTTCGTACCGCAGATCCGTATCCAATTTTTCAGATTTTCTCACGTTTGCTACATTTGAATACTCGATTTTTATCATTTCATCTAATGCTATGGTGACAGTTGGTTACGTATATGTCACACGTAATGCGGTAACGACGTTGCCAAGTGCATTTTTTGTGATTATTTAGTTTGTAATTTTGTTTTCTTTTTTTATTAAGAGAAATGAGTACAAATTTTGTTTTGTTCACTTTCTTTCTAATCGTACTGCGTTTATTTGGAAAGTTTAGATAATATATATATATATATATATATATCGCTGTTGTTGCTGATGAAAGGTTTAGTAGAGCCTTAATTGACGAATATTCAACTTCGAGAAGGAGAATAGGTCTGGATGCACTCTAATGAGCCAAACGTCAATTTTCACGGTACAAGAATTTAAGCAGCCTTAAAGTTTAGCAAGTAAGCTTTACCGCGGAGCCGTTTCTCAAACGGCTCTCCGCGTCAATCATATCTCTAGGTGTACATGCGTATTAAAAGAAACATGTAACAAATGTACAAAGCAAGAAAACACTTTACTAGGATTAATAGTGCATAACTTCTTGAAACTTTGATTATGTTCATAACTCGATGTAAAGTATAATGCGTAGCAAGTGGTACATGACTAGATTAACTACTTAAATTATTAAAATCGTTCTGTACGTATATATAACGTGTATATTATAAATATAAATGTCGAGTACATTTAAATATTCTACTTTATAATACGTATGTACATTAAAGTATATTTTTCCACTGTACATTTTATCATTGTTGAAGATCTGTAAACAAATCAACGGCATACAATAGCACTGTACCATACAAAGTAATAGTCACGTTAAATGGTCTGTCTTTCATGATTGAAATAAAGTCATTGACACGAAACCGATCACTCTTGCGTTTTGTTCGATTGAAACACACCTGCTCTGCTCAAAAAATATTTGTACTATATATTCAGTCGCTCCAAGCGTTACATTGCACGGACACTAACGGGGAAAAAAAAAAAACCACGGACTAGACGAAATTTTCCAACGGCCAATATGCGAAAAAGTTAGAAGAGGAAAAAAGTAATTTACAAAGCTCGGGGCTCATCCTCTCAAGAAGAACCGTCGGAGCCTCGTCGGTTGTTCAAACAGCCGCTGGGACGGCCGAGGTTCCGGCAGTCGGTCCTGACGAATTTGCAGCTCTCGCCGCAACTTTTGACGGAGACTCGTCTACAGCGCTCGTCGCACTTGGCCCCAGCAGCAGAGTTTACATAAAAGTCGCTGGAAAGTTCGGACAGCCGCTCGTTCCACGAGTCCATGACTTTGAAGCCGCTCATTCCGGAGCTTGTGCGCTTTTTGATTACTTTGCCGGCGGCGGAGGACTGCTGCAGGTAATCAGGCGCGGCGGCCGAGGTCGAGCTGGACGACGATGAGCTGCCCTCGCTGATGCGCCAGATCTTCTGATCGTCGATGGTGGCGAAGCGCTCGAAATAGTCGCGCATCGAGGAGTACCTCCGGTTGCCGACCTTGATGGGACGGAGGGGCGCGTGAGGAAAGGGAAGGAGGCGTAGGATCAAGGGTTCACACCTGGCCCTTGGGAGACTTGGAGCCCTCCGAGGCGTTCGAGAAGTCGTCCGAGTACTTGAGGCTCTCGTCGGAGCTGCTGGCGGCCTTGTCGTCGTGCTCCTCCTCCTCCTCCTCCTCCTCCTCCTCCTCCTCCTGGACGGAGGACAGCTCCTTCTCCTCGTGGTCGGACTTGTCGGCGACGGGAGACCTGTTGTCCGGCAGCTCGTCGATCACCGACTCGATGTCCTCCTCGATCTCCTCGGGCTCCTCGCTGCGCGCCGAGTCTGGCTTCTCGGCTGAAAGGCATAAGATATACGAGTAAACACCGAGCGGAAAACTTTTCTCCATCGGAGCGAGTTTATGAAATAATCTCTCTCTCTCTCTCGAATTACCAGGCACCGCGCTCGAGCGCGCCAAAGTTTCCGGCGAACTTTTCGCCTCCTTTCCGGATCTCCTCGACTTCTCGCTCTCGGTGAAATTAATTTTCCTATTAGAGCTGTCCTTTTTCCGCGCCGACTTCTCGGCCTCGCGCTCCAGCTCGCACGGCCTGCGACAAACGGCGCTGATTCGACATACGCAGACTCGAGAGAGTATAGGATGCAATAGAAAAGTCGCACTCACTGCGTCTTGCAGTCGCAGCGATGCTCGATCCTCCAGCTGGCGCACTTCTCCAGCGCCTCGTTCTGCTTGTTCTTCGGATGGCTGAGCCGCGAAGCGTCCGGGCCGAGCGATTTGCCGGCAAAGTCGGTGCTCTCCTTCCGCAGGATTCCGTGGGAGCTCTCCTTGTGGTAAGCGCTGCTCAGCGAGCCCGCGCTGGTACTCCTGTCGACTCTCAGCCTGTGCGCGTAGGCGACCTCGCTGCCCACTTGCACCTGCGAAACCGCGAGAGTTGGCCAACTAGCTTAGCCGATAACTAATCAATTAAGTTTCGACGCTTCTATACGCACAGCCTCGCAGAGCGACATGTCCTTGCTGCGCTGGAAAAGCTTCCTGTAAATCCTCTGGATCTGCTCGGGCTCGACGTGGTTGTCCATCAGCGTCGACAGCACGTCCCTCTCGGTGACGAGAAACTCCGGGTTGGCGTCGACGAGGAGGACGCGGACGCTCTTGTTTCGCGGCGACGAGGCCGCGCTGGTGTTGTAGAGCTCGCCGTTCTCCTGGAACTGCCGGAAGGACTCGAGCTTCTCGATCACCTTGTTCTCGTTGAGGACCTTCGGGGGCGTCGGGGGCTTGGGCACCCGCTGGCTGGCGAACTTCTCCGCGTAGACCAGGTCGGCCTCGACCTCGTCCTCCTCCTCCTCCGAGTCGTCCATCATGTTCAGCGAGATTTTCAGCTGGTAGATCTCGTAGAGCATTTTCCTCTGGCAATTATTCAAGTTCAATGGCTCGACGCGGTAAACGGGATCGATTAACGGCGCGACTGACGGGGATCATCGAATCCTGCACTGCAGGCAGCCGTTAATTAAATTATCGGAGCCGCCGGCGGCGCTTCTAAACAGTCCCCCAGCAGCGTTAAACCGCCAAATTCGATGATCCTCGTTAGTCGCCGAGCGCGAAGCCCCGAAAACAAGCCGCCCTTGATTAGCATATTCCGAATACCAGATACCTATATAGCTCTCAAATAAAACTCGGGCTAATTAACGAGCGCGAGCGAACTTCCCGGGGAATTGAGTAGCCTGCACTTCTTCGTGCAGTGGAACTCGTCGTTTGGCGCGTGGAAAAATTACAGGCGCGAGCAAGCTGTATACCTTGTTCAAACGTCCGGAACTCCTCTCAAGATGCTTCTCGAAAACTTGCTTTAATTCCCGGTCTGTGTAAAGACCGCTCTGGACGATTTCTTGCGTAATGTCGTAGACGAACTTGGCGTAGCGCGCCTCCTCCTCCTCTGCCCCTCGGCCCGCTTGCAACTTTCCCAAACTTTCCTCGGGCTCGGACTGCTGCTTCTGGCTTATTTCGCCTCGCGACGACGAGGACGGACGTCGCTCCTGCTTAGTCTCGTACTTGCATTTCCTGCGAACATTATTACGCTTCTTTATCGCTGCGCGGTATATAGCAGCCGATGTCAATTAGCGCGGGAAATAACGAAAAACTCATTTTAATCGCTAATGAAACTGCAGGCGGAAAACTTTCCGTATAAAAGTAAGCGCGCTCCGACGCGGTTAATATTACGATATCAGCTCGAGAACTCGCGTGTAAATAAGGAAAATTCTTAACGTGCGCTATACAACAATACCTCGAGCTCGCCGTGCTGACGCAGGACTTCGAGCCGCAGAACTGGTTGATCTCGTCGAGCCTTTTTCGACTCTTCAAGCTCGATTTCGGCCGGTCCTTGGCAGTGCTCGGTCGCGCACAGGGACAACTCGTCTCGTTGACGGCGGCGGCTCGTCCCTCGGCGCTGCTGTAGCTCCGCTCGTTCGACGAGCTCTTGCTGCGGCAGTGAACCCTGATTATCTCCTGAAAAAAAACGGCCGCCACTTGAGCCTTCCTCGGGGCAAAACGCGTCAAAACGGCCGTGCCCCCATCGAAGCCGTTGTAAAAGCCCGCTGCGGATAGTGCGGCTCTGTATACGGAAATGCGCATAAAAATACCGCTGCGTCCATAGAACTGGAAGAGCGGAACTTTTAATGTATCGGAAAAGTTTGCCCGATAAAATTATAATTCCGCACTTTCCGCCTTATTTTTTCCCTCGTATCGAGCTGCATTATGGGAAAATGTTCCTCGTGATAAAGGAGAGTGCAGCGCGTCGCAGTGCGGATCTTACAGAGGGATGATGCTCGGTGTCGTATGCCAATTTGTCGATGGTTTCCTCGGAAGGGCATCTCTCGAAAAATCTCAGCTTACAGCTCGAGGGTCGACTGGGAGTCGAGGCGAGGCATCTTCTCTGCATCTGGAGGCGGCTGAATCTCGGGTTCCTCGAGTCCACGACGCTCTTCGCCAGCAGCACCCGACGCAAGTGCGTGCACATCGATCGGTGCAACGACACCTGATCGACGTAGCTCTGGCCCGTCTGGTTGTACACTGGGTGGGAACGTTTTCGCATTAGATTCACTGTTATATTAGTATATCCTAGCCGCGAGTGTATGAATTTTTTTGGCCGAGTTAATTAAAAGTGTGTCAACAGCAGCGTGACTGTACGGATACACACACGCACGCACACACACACAACAACGATATAGGAGCATTTTCGGGCTTGTCCATCAGCGTTACCTGAGCTCTTTAGATTCCCGCTGTCTCTGCAGCATCGCGTCATTTTTGAAACTTTGCACTTTTGTCGACTTCAAAGGAAAAACTCGCATGGAGAATTTGGAGCTGCCGCCTCTGCAAGCACCTACACGCACACACACACAAGGGACGTGATTGATCCGCGCTGGGCCCCTGCCTCCGATGCCTACTTTTTGTTTGCCGGGCGTTACCCAGGCGACGCGCACACGTGGGCTCTCGCTGTCAGCTGATATGCGTGTTGTGTGTATACGCCGTATACACCGAGTTTAGGCTATCGGAAACTATGGCGATATGGCAATTGTGCGCTGTGATGAAGTCATTTTCTATATATACACCCCTTTGTTCGAGCCGCGACGTCGCTGTGTTCGGCTCGATAACGAGGTATAAATATCGAATTGCATATTCGTGTCGAAACTGAATTTACGGCCGGCAACAGAAATTTATCTCTCCTGCAGCACATCGGGCTAATTAAATCGCAAAGCGAGGGCGCGTATGTTTATGAATAAGGGAGGAGAAAGAAAAACGCACTGAATTTTTGTTTCTTTTCGTGTATTTATTATTGAAATTATGTTAAAGGGTTAGTCAAATAAATAAATTAACATCGCTATACTCTACTTGTATTTTGTCGTTCATGCAGTCGATCCGCGCAGCGATTGTTGCAACCCTTCGAGCGGGCGGGCGGGCGCGCGGATGAGTTCCGTCGCTTTGACGCGCGCAACACAAGTTCAACATTATGTGCGCACCAGTGGCTAAGCGTCTCGGCGCTCTCGCGTTTGCCTCGATTCGTACGAACCTTCGTTCGTCTCCCTATATAATGTGTCTATATGTATATATAGCTGATGCTGCGGGTATTACTATATCCATATAAGTGTATATACGAGGAGGTCGGGGAGTGGGCTTGTTAGGTACTGATGAGCCGAGAGATATCCTACCTTCCGTACTTATTGCTACGTTACACACTACACATAAAACTGTACAAAAAAATTTCTTCCAGAGAGATAGAGAGCTAGGGGATGATACATAATATATCGCTGAATCGAAAAATCCATCGTACAAAAAAGGCAAACTTGCTCGCTGCGTGTTTTAGCGCGAAACTCAGGATAAACGAACTTTGCGGGCATACAACAGAGATGTAGCGTCGCTTCGCTATATACGGAGTGTAAACGTCGTCGTACAAACGATACGTACCAAAAAAAGCGATACAAAAAGTCTCTCGGGTATACACGAGCGACGGCTGCACGCTATGCAGTGTTGTGCGCATCAAAGGTCGGATCAATCTCGAGTCGCCGTGTGTGCGTGTGTCTAACAGTTAAGTATACGCGCCGTAGGTGTGCAGTCTAATAAATATAATATATACATTCCCAAGTGTGAGAAAAGAGAGGAGCCCTGACGCGTCGGCGTTCGAAGATCCCCGCTCGCCCAATGAACGCGGGGACCATCGAACGCGGCTTCTTCCTCCTTCTTCCGTCGACGCGACGAGGAGGAGAGCCTCCTTCTCGGCCCGCCGACGACGCCTCTTGTCTTCGCTATTATTATTCCCTTATCGCGCGCCGCGCTCGTATAATGTATGCGAAAAAACTCGGTATACAAGTATCCCCGAGGTCTGCTCGATATCGTATGATTTGCATGAATGCGCGCCTCGCGACGGCCGATAACGGCCGCACACAGATAAGCGGCTTTGCGGCGGCTCACGGTTTTCGCAATCCCCCTCCGCAGAGTGTGTGTGCAAGACTCGGGGATCCCGTCAAAAGCAGACGCTCGCTCTTTCTAAAACGCGCATCATTATGGAAGTGCGGTCTAGGAACGAGAGTGAGAGATATGAGAGATATCGATTGGGAAAAAGGGGGTTGGGGAGATAAGAGAGAGAGAGAGAGAGAAAATTGGACGAAAGTGTGAGACGGGCCGTGGCGCGTAATGACGTTGCAGCTGCAGACGCTCAGCCGACGCTCTCGGACGTTCTGGGGACGACCTCGTGACTGGTGGCGATCGCCTCCTTCTCCTTCTCCTCGGCCGCGCCGGAGATGACGTAGACCGGCTGGCTGTTGTAGGCCAGGAAGTGCTGGTCCGCCGACATGGCCTCCGTCGAGTCCTTCATCTTCATCTGCGAAATCGGGAGCGTCGGTCATTGAGTGGAAAATTTATACGCATATTCTTCTCTCTCGGGCGCTCTCTCACCTTCTTCCGGTAGAGCACCAGGAGGATCAGCAGGCTGCTGATGACGAAGGCGCTCGCGGCGGCCAGGACGAGCGTGGCCGTCTGGAAGACCGGCGCCTCGAGCTCCGTGAGGATCTCCCGCTGCTCGAGGGCGACCACGCGGTTGTTGGCCGTGCCCGCGGTGACCCGGTGCGTGAACCTCGAGGTGGTCGCGTCGGCCAGGTAGCCGAGGACGCTGAGCTTCTGCATGCGCGTCAGCTCCTCGAGGTGGAAGGCCACGTCGACCTTGTTCGGCCCGACGACCTCGAACGCCAGGACTATCGACTCCTGGCTGATCTCCACCTGGACGCCGTCCTTCAGCCTGGCGCCCAGGCCCTGCAGGAAGTCCGTCGCCTCCTTGGCGAAGAGCGGCTCGTCCTCGACCGGCAGGAAGCTACCCGGGAAGTGCAGCGTCACCTCCACCGCCTCCACCGGGGTCGGCACTGAAACGGCGTTTTCGTCAGACGGTCTGCGAGACTGCGCAGGGCAACTCTCTCTGCGTCTGTACTCACGGCAGATGTTGGTCCCCTTGACGAAGGGCTCGGAGCCGACGAGCTGATTTCCCGCCTCGTCGACGCACCAGCAGGTCTCGCCGGCGCACTGGGTCGGCTCGAACCTGCCGTACTTGTCGCAGATGGCCGGCACGAAGCCCCGCTCCCGCATGGCCTGGCACCTGCTGCCCAGCACCTTGTTGATCTCCTTGCCCTCGGCCGACAGGCCCAGGAAGGCGCTCTCCATGTAGGCCTTGATCTCGGCGTCGATCTCGAGGTTGGCCGAGCCGCCGCCGCCGCCCCGGCCTCGGCGCGCCTGCCGGAAGTTGCACTTCGGCTCGGCGTCGCGGGTCAGCGAGCCCTTGATCGGCTCGCCCTTCTTGTTCACGCACCAGCAGACGCCCACGTGCTCGAGGCACTGCACCGCCTCCCAGGCTCCGGTGTCGGGGTTGCACCTGGGGACAGAGAGAGAGAGAGGGGGGGGGGGAGGGTCCTTGTAAATGGCTCCGGAAAGATCTTTCCAAGTTTCATGGGGTCCGACAATCACGCCTCAACTCACCTGGGAAGGAACGACGGCTGCTTGTACTTCTGGGAGGTCTTGAGGTTCCTCTCGCGGAGTCTCTCGCACTGGGAGAGCACGGGGCAGACGGTGTCGCAGACGAGCTTGCTCGAGAAGTCGTTGTAGCCCGCGGAGCAGTCCTCCTTCTTGCGGCACTCGTTCATCTCCGAGTCGAAGTACCAGCGCTCGCTGCTCTCGTTCGCGCTTCTACGGTGAACGTCCTGGGCTGGGCAGGGGGCCTTGCGCGGAGGCTCGAAGCAGACCTCTCGGGGCTTGGGGCAGCAGACGGCGTACTCGTCGAGCGGCGAGAGCTCGCACTTGTGGGTCGAGGGACAGCTCTGGCCGTGGGGTCCGCAGGTCGCCGGACTTCCGTCCTCCACCAGCAGGGGCGAGCCGTTCGGGCAGGGGTTCTCCTTCTTGGGCAGACAGACCGGGACGGGCGGACAGGGCGGCGCGCTGCAAGCCACCTCGACCATTCTGCGCGCAGAGGTAGAGCCGTGTTTAGAATAATAATTCATCGACGGCCATTGTTGTGCACTACTGCAACCGCGTACAGGGCACCATACCGACGAATATTACTCCAACTCGCGCGCGCCGGTTAATTACAGCGGGAAGCGATGTTTATTTACCATTTCGAATTGATGCCTCTCTATATCCGAAACTGACGCTCGCCAGCGGATTGATTGTCGTTTCGATTGAATTCTCGATTACTCGTTAACTATTATTATCATTATATGCGACCCGCTCTCAAATGTACCGCGCGCGCGTATGCGCATTCGACGTTTCTCACGAGGAGCTTTTAAGTGATGCTTAAAATTACTCGCAGCACACGAGCTGCATTTTTCGCAAAAAATCCGACTACGGAAATTAAGGCTCCGACGACTCGCGGGCTTTTTGCAAACAAGTTCCATTCGAATCCCTGTAAAAGCTTCGAGGAATAAAGTCAAAGCTTTAGGGGGCGATTTTTTAGAAAAAAAAACTTGAAAAAATTGATTGCCCGTGCAGCAGAGCTTTTCGGAAAAAGCTCGCATAAAGTAGAGAGACTCGAACTACTGTTCGGTCGAGAGTAATTGGCACAGTGGGTCAAGTGAAGCCTGGCACTATACGTATACCTATATATACTTTCGCGCGCGCGGGCGTACGTTTTAATTAACATTTTTTTCGGCGACAAAAGCAGAGCAGAGAATTAAAAGCCGACAGCTTTTCCGGATTAAATTAAAAATGCGTTTGTTGAATTCGATAAAAACAGCCATATCGCGATGAGCTGTTCGATCGCGTAATTCGAAAATAATACAGCCGACGGGTGCGCTGATGCGTGCGCGTATGCTCTATTGTGCAGAATGCCGGTTCTGGCAAATATCGGCCGCATTGTTCCGGTGAATAGGGAAAAAATTTGCTTCGTCCCGATTTCACGACTGCCCGCTAAGCTCGAGTAGAGCGCGTACCATATCAGCGGAGCCATACCTGCAAGCCTCGTTCTCTCCGCGGCAGGTAACGGCCTTGCACGGGTCCCTGCAGGCGCAGACCGGACAGCCGGTGGTGGGATCTAGCTCGAGTCCGTCGTGGCAGTCGAGGCCGCAGTCGACCTCCGGGCAGCTCTGGGGCGCGCCGCACTTGGGCAGCAGTCCCTCGACGACCCTGGTACCGGCGGCCTCGCGGCCCTCCTCGTCGACGCACCAGCACATGCCCGCGTGGCACTGCACCGGCTCGAACTGTCCGTCGGCGTCGCAGCGGGGGATGTAGCTTCGCCGGGCCGGCTCACCCGACTCCCGGGCGCCGTGTTCCGCGACGGCCCTGGCGTGCTGGCAGGCCGTCGCCATCACCGGGGAGACGCACTGCGTGCCGCAGCCTGTCAGTGGAACAGTCCCGCTTTAGTCGGGCGAAAATAGCGAGCGGAAGAAAGCCGCATACGCTCGTTATACGGGGAACGTGTCCATAGAGCTTGTTGTTTCAGGCCGCACTCGAAAGATAATGGTTTCAGGCAGTGACAATAGTGTCGTAAGAGGTCCCTTTCTCCGAATTCAATTATGTCAGCGAGCGCGAGGAGGCTCGCGCCGCTCTCGAGACTTTGAGAGAATAAAAGCCCTTTTTCTCCGGACGTAATTGAATCGCGCCTGAGAAACTCGCTCTCTGTCATGCCCAGCTAACGGGAGTCGAGTTTTCGAAAAAGTGAAAAATCACACTGTACAGAGCGCGATGCAGAGAGAGAGAGAGAGAGAGACAGCCGACCTCGGCCGAAGACAATCGGGACAATCGCGCGACGCGTCAAATGCGCAACATAATTCCCGGCGCATTGTGCAGCGAGCCGCCGCTGTCCCCTCGACGCTCGGACAACAATGCGCTGATTTTCAATCGATCCTCATCGATTTTTCGTCACCTCGTTTACTCACCGGTGGAGCAGCACTTGTCGCCGGCGGTGCACTCCTGGTCGGTGCTGCAGAGCACCTCGCAGCTGGACGAGCTCGGCACCAGGTAGGGGCACTGTCCAGGCTTGATGGCCAGGCAGGCGGGCACCGATGGGCAGTACTGGCCCGGCCCGCAGTTCACGTCGACGAGGGTGCAGGCCTCGTTCGGCGCGCAATTCACCTCCTGGCAGGGGTCGCGGCAACGGCACTGCCGACATCCCGCTGCGTCTGTAATCGAACGAGCTCGGGCTTAATGACACTCTGTGTGTGTGTGTGTGTGTGTGTGTGTACTTTTCCCGCGACGCGAGGTAATTAGGCTGGAATTTCTTTTCTCCCCGGTCTTAATGAGACGCGAACGCGGGGAGAGAGAGAGAGAGACTGCCGATGTGATTTACGACGCTGGAAATAGCGTCGCGAAATTGCGCTCGAGCGGATTACGTGAAAAGCGAATTTTAAATATAACGCGTGAGAGAGAGAGAGAGAGAGAGAGAGAGAGAGAGAGCTTGAGAGGCTGAAATTAAGTGAAAATCAACGACGACTAATCTCCGCCGCGCTCGCGACGATATAAATCATCCTCTTTAAGAATACATTAGCCGCGCGCGAAAAAAGCTCGCTCATTTCCATACTATGAATTTCAATAGACACAGGCGCGCGCGAGGGCCGGGCGCGTTCAATTTGCACGCAAATCGGTTGACCCGTATATCGCCCTCTCACCTAATTCGAAGCCGTAGGGACAGGTGAGGTTGCATCTGAAGGCGTCGCAGAGGTTGAGCAGGTCCCGGAGCTCGGCGCAGTCGGTGCTGGCAGGCTCGACTGGGCTCTTGAGGCTCGCGCCGTACTCGTCGACGCACGAGCAGTTCTTCTCCTGGCACTGGAGCGCGCGGTAAGAGCCGTCCTCCTCGCACTGGGGCGCCGGGATCGCCAGAGCCATGCCCTCTCTCGTGCCCTCCATTCGCTCGCCAAAGTCGCGCAGGTACTCGCACACTGTGGGAAGAAGAGCGAGTTATATGAGCAGGTTTAACGCGGTTTCGAAAGAATCAGCGTTTACTCACTGGTGGGCTCCTTGGCTGGCGGCGGCACGATGGGACAGCAGACGGACTGCTCGGCCTCGGCCACGGGGCTGCAGCTGTGGTTCTGCGGGCAGGTCCTGTTGCCGGCCGCGCAGATGACGGCGTTGCCCTCATCGTCGCTCAGAGGCGAGCCCGAGACGCAGGGGTTCCCGAAGCTGCGTCGCAGACGACACTCCGGCTTCGTGGGGCACAGGAAGTCCGGGCAGCCGTCCTCGCGGCGGAGCACGCACTCCTCACCCGGTGGACAGGGGTACCTGCAACGGTCGCCAAGTTCTTTTACAAGTTATATATGAGTATGCATAAGACATGATATATATGCGCTGCAGTCATTTAGCGGATAAAGAATCCTTCAGCGGGCGTGTAACCGAGTTCAGGGAAAAAATGCTCTCAAAGTTAGCCGGGCTCTACGATGGCAAAGTATCTCCCCCGTGTCTGACCTGGTTGCTGTACCGCAGCGTTTTTTTAATCATCTCGATTTTTCCGCGCACAGCGAGAAGAAAATATATTTCACGCGGAGCGCGGGGCGGCTACACGGCACTTTACGAGCGCGTTGTACGTAATCTCTCGAGGGAGTAGGAGACGTGCCGCTCATATATCTCTCCGTACAGGCCTGTAATTGACGCACTCGATAAGATATGCCCGTAAAATGTTTACGCGGCAAAAAGCCGATCGGGCCCAGAAAAACCTGTGTACGTACCCTTGGCAGGGGTCGTCGCACTCGCAGGTGGGACAGCCGTCGGCGTCGGTCTTGAAGCCGTACTGGCAGACCTGGGCGCACTGCTGGAGTCTGCAGCCGGACGAGGGCAGAGATCGAGGTTGGCCGGAGCTCGTAGGGGCTACCGTCGACTTCTCGCAGTCGACCTTCTCCGCTGGACCCATCGAGCCGCTGACCTTCTGACCCAGCGCGTCCACGCACCAGCAGACCAGTCCGTTGCGGGAACATTGGCGTCGCTCGTACTCGCCGTCTGTTGATGTAAACAGAGAATATCGCTGAATTATTTCCTGGTCAAAAGTAATCTCTCTCGGCTCGTCCTCTGTTTCTTGAGCAGAGCGAGAGATAGTGCAAACACACAGCCGGAGGAATTCTTTCGGCCGCAGAGGGATTCGCGCTTTAATTAAACTTCAAAAAGATCCGCTTTCAGCGCGCGGCGGGATCTCCATTGAGAGCCCTGTGTGTGGCTGTACCGCGAAATCGTGATCCGAAAAGCAATGATTCCATCAGTTTTCAGGAAACGAGAGCGAGCTTTTGTCTTTTTAATCTTTCTCAATGCCAGCCTGCAGCGGGGATTATTTTCACCGGCGATATAATTCTTTTAAAATTCCGTATCTCGCGCTTCACGCCTCTCTAGGCTTGTCACGTCTCATTATACGAGCCGGAAATACACAGCCGACGGAGGAAATATAAACATTTTCATTGTGAGAGGACGATGAGCATTTTCACGATAATAGCGAGCGCAGCGCGCAATGTTTTTCTAAATCCCCGCGTAATTCACGCTCGAGCTGACTCTCTCCGTAGCCATAAATTCTGCGACACTTCGTTCTCGTATACGCCTCCCCCCCCCCCCCTCCCCCAGCTCTCTCCGTTGATACAAATATATCGTTTTTTTTTCGGGGACAAAGGGATGTACAGAAAAGAGGAAGACGGAAAAAATGACGGAATTTTCGACTGTACAGCGCCGGAGCATAAATCAAGGAATAAAAAATGAAGCGTCGCGCCGTGAAACGGTGTATAAGCGTCTCTTTGAATATTAACTCCAATGCAGAGCGGGAGAGCAGTAGCGAATGCGCATCACCTCCCCGTATACACGGCGAAATTAATTTGGCCTTTACGAGCCGTCCTCTCTCTCTCTCTCTCTCTCTCTCTCTCGAAAGCTCGTGCATAATCGCGGGCTAATTCGCGAAAAGCTGAAAGGACGTAAACGACGCGCGAAAGATCGCGAAAATCCCGTCGACAGCTGCCGGGCTAATTTCCTCTCTCTGCAGTCGCTCTGCTCTCTCTCACTCTCTCTCTCTCTCGAGCCAGCGAAATGCGATTTTTCAAAGGCAGAGCTTTTTCGGGCACGTTCGCTCGCTGCAACGGCTTATAAAACTTATTGGCCGAGGCGTAAGCTTTACGACTGGTAGCGCAGGAGCTTTCTATATATGTACTGCACACGGAACGGCAGCGTGTGTGGAACGTGCCAGCCGAGTCTTTTGAATTCGATTGAGCTTCCCCGCTACTCTCCCGACGTATTGCTTTATTGTAGAGTGCTTTTTACGAATGGCGGGCCGCGCGTTTTATATGGAATATCGAGATTTTACTGCAGTCGTACGCTTTTTTTTCCCTGCTTTTGTGCCGGAGAGTTTTTCCGTGTTTATTTTTTTTAGCCCGGCTTTTTCGATTAGTTTCAGGTTATCAGGTGATAAAGGAGCGCGAGCATCG
Organism: Nasonia vitripennis; assembly: GCF_009193385.2. Lineage (NCBI taxonomy): Eukaryota > Metazoa > Arthropoda > Insecta > Hymenoptera > Pteromalidae > Nasonia > Nasonia vitripennis. The sequence continues at coordinate 1,194,746 of NC_045760.1, forward strand.
GGTTCCCCCATCAAGTTCGCAATTGGGCAGCGGTTTAGTTAGTAATCGAAATTCGAGTTTCGCCGACTGATATTAAACCGATGATTCAATCAAGCGATGTTTCCACCATCGTCAAACTATCCAGCAATACCTGCAGCAGCGCACGCGACCGACATAATTCCCGGCGTTTATTTTCAATTAATAACGCGAGGCGCGCATACTAAATTAACAGGAGCAAACAAATTAGCTCACGGGAAAGGAAGGCGCAGCGACTGCAGGCGCGATGATGCAGAGCGCACAATGGGTCTTAATCAAGCTTTCCGCAGAGCGGCGCCATATCTGTCTTTTATAACACTTGTAAATACGCTGCTGCATCGTCGGTTTATGACGGCTCGACTAGACTCTAAAAGCCATAGCGTGTATACCGTACATACGGAGCCGAAGCAGCCGAGCGAAAGGGGCTGCTCTCCAAACGGCTGCCGCGTATACATAAGCTCGCTTTCTCTCCGTTGTTCTCTCCGCGCGGGCATAAAGTGAACTGGATGCCGGAGGTTTTGAGACTCCGCGGGCCTTTTGTTTTAATTATGTTGAGCGCACCTACTGTAGTAGTACAACCATAGGCTATCTTTGGCGCGGCGCGCGTTTACGCTTTTTTCCTAATTCAGCCCACTCGCCGAGCGTTTGTTTATCGCTCGACAAGGCGAGGAAATGAAAGAATTTTTTTTTTCCCCTCCTTCTCAGCGGAGAAAAAATAGAGCCTCTGCTGGAGGAAAATTAAAAATCCCTCAGCGGCGGAGTTAGCACTCGACCGCGCGATAATTAATCTCCGTTAAAACTCCGCGAAGCAGCTAATAATTTTATTATATTTCTCGTAATTATATGGTGGTCGTGCGCGCAGGATGACCCGGCGAGAAGAGGGTGTATAAGCCGGAGGTGCAACGCCCCGTTACTTGGCGCCTCGCCAGTCGAGCGTCTTATATCGCCGAGCGGGCGGCTGTTTTAGTAACATCTTAACTCCATTAAATTTATTACACGCCGAAATTGTTTTTTAATGGCGCGATACCAAAAGTTCGCCGATAAGTCAGCTGGGCTCGCGTTAAGGATCATTAATTAAGGCGAAAAATTTACCGCCCACTGGCCTAATCTAGCCGGAAGATCAGCGAAACGCATAATTGAACACGAGGAGGAGAAGATAAAAATGCCGCGTTATTCTCGGGGGAAAAAGCCTCCGCCGGAGCTAGAGGAGAATCTTCAAGGAGCTCTCGCTCAATGCGCTCCTTTCAAAATTGCCGCGGCGGCACACGGTGTACGGTTTTGGAATAGCATTTTTCCGCTCGCCCAGCTATACTGCATTGATGCAATCTCGCGGCAAAAGGAGCGCGCCGGAGCTTCATAGTTTCAATCTTGGAAAATGTTCAAGAATAAAGGCAAAGCGCGCCGCAGCCCCAAGTTCTAGAAATAATGGTTTTCGATAGACGCGCTCGTACTGCTGCAACTGCCGCTGATAAGAACGCCGGTACTCTTCGGCCATCCGATAGCGCGAGTTTGACAGTTTTCGATCCGCGGGATTAACGTCGGCCCGCAATTTACCCGTTGCACACGTCTCTACATTCGACGTTGCTATTGCCCGAGCTGTACACCGCTGATGAAAAATGCCGGAGCAAGAGACTCGCGGAGAATAAACAGAGCCGCTGCTGGAATTCTTTTTCGAATCAACAAGAGCCGGGGCGTACGCCGCGCGCCGCTGCGATGTGGGTAAACTTTCAGAGAAACTCCGCTGCGTGTTTTCGCAGACTTAATAACTCGCGAATTTCGTTTCCACGAGAGAAAAAACAGAGAGAGAGAGAGCGACTCACCTTCGGAGCACTGGGGAACGTAGCCCCGGCCCTGCCTCTCGGAGATGCTGAGCAGCTCGGCGAGCATCCTGTTCCTGTGGCAGGCGCTCAGGCCCTTGGGGGCGACGCAGACGCTGGCGGCGCACTTGTCGCTGGCGCAGCACTTCTGCGGGCCCGGGCAGTCGAGGTCGTGGGAGCAGGGGCTGCCGCAGTGCTCGGGCTCGTCGGCGGGGCAGCTGCCGGCGCGCTTGAGCTCCTTGCTCGCGGGGCAGCAGACGCCGTACTCCTGGCCGGGCTCCACGAGGCAGCGGTACAGCGGCGGGCAGTCGGGCTTGCCGGGGCTGTCGCCGCAGAGGAACGGCCGGGCCGAGTCGCTGATCTGCAGGGGCTCGCCCGCCGGGCAGACGTTCGCCATGGACTTGGCCTTGCGGCAGCTCGGGATCGGCGGGCAGGGCGGCCTGGCGCAGGGCACGTCGATCAGCTCGCAGGACTGCAGTCCGGGGCAGCTCACCCCGCGGCACGGGTCGCGGCACTCGCACCTGGGGCAGCCGGTCTTGGCTTCGATCTGTGGAGTCGAGAGTGATCAGCCAAACATCCGGAAAATGCGGAGAACGAGCGCGCCCGTTAATCCGCGCCGACTTTTTTCCGCAGCCAATAAAAAGGGGGGGGAGTGGGGGGGGGGACGATCAATCTCGCCCCGACAGCTTTTTCGAGCGCCGAGAAAAAGCGGCCTAATTTCGCGCGCGCTAATCCCCCGGGTTAATTAGGAGCGAGCGCATGACGAATCAGCCCGGAAAAAAAGCGGAGCGGAAGAAGAGAGCGCTGCGCGGGCGCTCCCCCGTGGCTGCGAACAAAGCCCGATGAATTACCTCGAATCCCAGCGGGCAGAGCATGCGGCAGGAGTGCGCCGGGCAGAGCCTGGGCTTGTCGCAGTCGACCAGCCGGCGCTGCGGCGCCCGGGTGCCGGCAACCTCGCCGCCGTACTCGTCGACGCAGTAGCAGCCGCCCGAGGGGTCGCACTGGACCCGCTCGAACTCGCCGGTGACGTTGTCGCAGCGCGGGACCAGCTGGGCCGGGCTTCCGGGGCCCAGAGCCCGCGAGCGCCGTCTGGCGGCCAGGGCCAGCTGCTCGCAGCCCGTCAGCTCGCCGGGCACGCAGCGGTCCCCGCAGGCCGTTGGGCAGCAGCGCTCCGACGGAGACTGGCATTCGCCATCGGACTTGCAGGCGGCCGAGCGGGCCGGACAGATGTTCTGCTCGTCGTAGGCCGGGCAGCGGCCCACCGAACGGGTTATTGCATTGCCTGGAACAGAGAAAGACGAGGGTTGCGTTAGTCATCGATGTCTCGCCGTGTCCGACCCTTACTACTATCTCGTCCCGCGGGGATTATGACCTTTTTCCGCGAGCCGAGCGATTACGAGTCTGGCGGCTGTAAGCGTCGGTAAAGAGCTGCATTGGGTAACTCTCGGCGATTACGCGCTCGCCAGTTTCGCCTTTTACAGCGGACGCGAAATAAGCGTAATTATATAGTGCGTCAAATTTTAAGAGCGTTATTAATTGAAGCCGCCGCCGCCGCCGCCGGGGCCTTTACGGCCGCGCGCACGTATAACGTGTAATGACGGCGACTTTACGCCGCGGAGCGTTATTAGTTCGGCGATGCCGAAGCGAGATGTAACATAATTTCTCGAGCGAACGTGAAAACAGCGAGACGCGCGTCAGAAGGTTGCCGGGAATTCGATCCGCATTCCAGCTGCGGCGCGTCTTCCTCGAAATCTCGACGTATTATATCGAGCGCTCGAATTCAATCAGCGAGAAGCGGAAGCGCTCTCTCGATTTCCGCTCCGGAAATTTCACTCACGGCTGTGTATTTATAATATTAATATAAATACGACTGCGTGTCGCGATCGATTACATTCCCAGGCCATCTCGCGCGGCGAATTATTCGAAAAAAAGAGAAACGCCGTAGAATCGGCGTAAAGGGAGATCGAGGAGAGAAACGAGGATGACACGCGCGTCATCGCGACGATATTTGGCTCAGCGGAGCCGGATATTAGCGCGCGCTCCGCCTTTCATTCGCGAGCGCGCCAAGGAGAGAGAGAGAGAGAGAGAGAGAGAGAGAGAAAGAGTAGCGCTCGAGCTCCGTGGAAATAATAAAAATGCCCCGGAGTCCGCCTAACGGTTCCTCGCATCCTACTGCCACACTTACTACACTTAGCTCTCGCGCGCGAGCCGCTAACGCGTATACCTGCGCGCGCTGTGCTGCGCGTGTGTATATCAAAGAGCGTCGTATGCCCCGGACACTTTTCATCCTCCTCCTTTTTTCGCCTCCTTCCACACGTGCGCCGCTCTACACTATATAAATCCCTCTCTCCTTTCTCCTCTTCCGTTCTCGTTTCCCTTACATCCTCCTTTTTCGCCGCCGTCGCCGCCGAGTCGATGATTTGCTCGGCCGTTGGCCCCTATATATACCTGTACAGAGTTCCTTCGAGTGCGATTTTTCGAGGCCCCTATCTCGCCGCGGATGTACTCCATCTGCAATTTCGTAATTGCAGCGACGAGAGAGAGAGAGAGAGAGAGAGAGAGAGAGAGACGGAGACAATGATTTTCCGCGCGATTGCGCTCGGGATAAGTGGAGCGACGGTTTCCCAGAGATTCGATTGATTAATCGAGCGAAAAAACGTACCCGCGCGCCGCGAAGCGATGTTTTCTCCCATTCTTTCTCTCCCCGGCCGCCGGCCCCCACTCGAGCTAATTATGTTTTATAGCCGAGCGCCGGCTTGTTTTCCGGCTTGTTCCCGGCTAATCGATTTATCATTGCGCCATTTTTTCCAACTACATCGTCGGCCTGTCTGCATTGCATAATCAGTCGCCGCTGGTTAAACGCGCATTATCGAAAAATTCGACCCACGGCATTATAATAATAATGCACTTTTAAAAAGGCGCCGGCGGTATCAAACGCGCTACGCTTTTCACACACGTACATATTCATAAACTCGCGTCGAATTATTCATCGCTCGGTCGAAAATTCCCGCGACGATACGCCCGCATTAACATATAAATACAGGCGGCGTAGGTGTGTACGCTGTGTGTGCGCGCAGTATATGCGTCGAAAAACAGCGAACTTGGCCTTTAAACTCGGATCGAGAGAGTATAGTCGGTGTAACCGCGTTAAACGGGAACTTTTCCGGCGTTTTATCGTGTCTTGTTGAAAAAGGACGTCAGCTCCTTAATTCGAGGCGCAATTAGTCGAAAAAAAGGCGTTTACGCGGAGCAAACGGTACTGCGCATACTTAACGAATCGCGTGTTATTCATCGGTTTAAAATCGCTCGGGAGAGATCGCCCGCGTGGCGGAATGTAAAATTTATCAAGATTTCCTATTTTCCGAGTCTGTCGGCCGTGTGTGCGCGCGCGCACGCACATCTGCCCGTCGGCTCGAGAAAAAAGTTCCCTCTCCGTCATAACCGTGTTTTTCCCGCGACTATTCCTCGAGGTATTCTTTTGAATTCCGCCGGAGAGCAAGCTCGAGTTTTACTTTTTTCGCCGTCGGGTCGATGTTTCCACGTTCATGAATAACAACATCAAAGCGCATATTCGGAAATCCTCCGTTCTTATATGCGTGTACGCTGCGCCATGAATGTCATGAATTTTTTCCTCGGGAAAGCTCGCTAAATTTTACATACGCAGCGCAGCCGCCGCGAGCTTTCTCGTAATTTCGCTAAATCACGCGAGAACTTTTTCCTCCGCGTTATAAATCCCCCAGCCATATACTCGTAGAAAGAATTTTCAGGAGCGAGTGGTGTTACGGTAGCTCGCCCGGTTTTTCTTCACTCGCAATTTCGTTTTCCCGCGAGCGACGAAACTTTCTATCGAAAGTGCGACCGTGTCGTGCTTCCCTCATCCGCATGCTGATGGACGTGTTTCTTCTCTCGCTGTTCCTCGTCGTCGCGCTGAGGTATAACGCATGGGAAAGTCAAAGGCGGCAAGAATCGGCCTGTAATTAAACCAGCGCTGAAACTTTGCAGCTCTTGCCAAAGACGTGGGAGTAGTTTGCAAAAGACGACGAGGAGGACGGAGGGAAACGAGGCATTGTTGCCGCACCGGATGACGATTTCGGGAGATCGATTAGACTAGATTTCTTTTTTTCTCGCCTACTGCGATCGCGTTGCGTTAACGAGATTAATGCGCTTTCTGCAGCGAGGGAAGAGAAACTCAGCAGAGAGAAAACGACGAGCGCCGGCGATAAAATCGAATTTATTATTCTTCCGCGCACGCGCGCAGTAAAAGCCCGTGCGGCTGTTACGGCAAATTCGAAATTACGGGATTTTCGATTAAATTAAAGCGTTAGACCCTCTCGGCCACTGCAGCGAGCCGTAAAGTCAAAGTCGTGAAATAGTGACATTGAAAAATTTCTCCGGCAGCGGCGTCATAATTGAAACTTTAAAAGCCTCTTTTCCGGCGCAGCGGCCGTAACTTTGCCTCTCCTCCCTCTCTTGAGATCCGAACTTTAAAGGGCGAAACTTGCGGCCGGGTAAGCGAATCTTGCTATATCCTAGGCGGCGTTTTTTCGAATTTCGGCTTCGTATAGGAGAAATTCGCGTCGGTAGAAACTCGGATGGTAATTACAAAGCGCTTAGAAAGCGCGAGCGATTTCCACTTTCAAACACGCGTGCAACAAAGCCGTTTGTTATTAGCGCGCGGCGTAAATCAAAGAGCGAAATAAAATTTCCCCCTCGATTACCATATTCAAATGCTCGAGAGGGAGCGAGGGCTTGTGTTAAAATTGAAAAAGTCGCGCTGATTAATATAATCTCTCCCGCCGCGACGCCGAGAACGAGCCATTCGATAAAACAATTTTCCGGCCGGTCGTACGCTCTCGGGGGGCCTGTAATACAAATCGCCTTAATCCGCGCATTAATTCAACCTGAAAATTCGCGCGCTGAAATATAAATTGGATCAAGAAATTCGCTCGGCGCCCTCGCTTTTTTGCCCTCTCGCTCATCTCGTCTTCGGTCCAATCAGACCAGTCCATTTCGGCAGATGTAACGCCTGTACGGCGCTGAAATATTCGCTTTCCGAAGGAAAAGAAAAGGAGCCAGGCGCGTGTGAAAGTTTATACTTTAACCGCGCTACGCTCCCACTGCCGCTATCGAGTCGTATTATTTCAATTAGGCGTGTGCGCGACGGCATACGGGCGAATGCGCACTTGTACGCGCGGCAAGTACGTTAGTTGAAGCTATTACCCGCAGCGTAGCTGCCAAGGGTCGTATACTCGTCCCGAGCGAGAGAGAGAGAGAGAGAGAGAGAGGAGGTAATACGCGCGCAGCTCTGCAGGAGGTGAAATCTCGTTGACAACTCGAGCTATGTCTGCGCTTATACGCGCCGTACGCGTCATATACAGTCGCGCGACGATGTTCGCGGATATAAACCACTCGCAATTTCATTAGCGCCAGAACGGATTTTAGCCGGTGTGTTCGAGAGTATAATCAGAGCGCCTCGTCGATGTTTGACTTTTGATAATTAACGTCCTCGAATGTATATGTATCGCGATTAATAATCGCGCTCGCGGAAATTCGGGCGGATTATATTCGTAACAACGGCGGAACTCGCTAACGAATGTCCCGCGAAGCGTATAAGGTATTAATCAACGAAAAAGGCGCTTATCTCTGGGAAAAGAGCGTCGATGCGCTCGTCCATCCCACTACAGTACTCGGCAGTCCGAATCCGGGTCGGATCTCCGCAAGCGCCATAAACCACCGCAGCGCGCGTCATATCATCCGCACTGACATATCCTCGGCGCGACATATCTTAATGTCCGCGTATACACGCACCAAGCCAGCTCGTGTGATAGGAACAGCCGTAATAAAAGGAACGCGCGTAGACCGTAAAAAGTCGGATGAAAAATTTACTTTCGAATCGTTCGTTAGAGCGAAAAAGGCCGCGGGAGATTTGTATCGCTCGCGAGGATGAAAAAGAGTACGTATTCCCGTTTTCGTATATCAATACACGAATCGAGGCTGCTGTAAAGTTCAAAGCTCACACTATGGCGCGATATAGAAACCCAGGGCACGCGGCAAGTCGCTCGAAAACCCGTTGTTCAAACGAGACTGCGTTTCGCGCGCGACTTTCACCGCAGCGGCTATGAAATGTCGCCTCGAATATGAGTACGAAGTGTGCTACTGCACCCCGGACTTGATTTCGCGGACTCGCTAAAAGCGATAATAAACAGTGATCAACGTGTTCGGGCCTGTGTGTAACGCGCTGACGGATGGTCCGGGGGAGTAGGCGAGCGGACAATATACTCCGCGTAAAGCGTCATCGATCACCGGGAGCCGAGATAGAGCGGATGTATAGATAAAAATAAAGGAGTGAGCTGCTCTCGGGCTATTACGAGTAGCACACACTTCTTGCCTCGATATATACGAATCATACATCGTAGCTCCCTTTTTCGCATCGATATATCGCAAACAAGCCGCACTGCAGCATTTTTTCCTTCTATTTCATCTCGTCTCGCTGAATGTTTGCATCGCGCAGGGAGAATCGCTGAAAGCCCCCTGTGCTGCGCCGGCAAAAACAGCGGACCTCCTGTGAATGCGCGCGAGCAGACGTTCTCTCCCGCTCGCGAGTTTACATCCGATAAGCGAGGCATTGTGTCGCGAGCGCCGCCGGCGGGGGATTCAATTTTATTTTTATACGTGTACATAAAGGATGCTCGAGAGAGAGAGAGAGAGAGAGAGAGAGAGAAAGAGAGACTAGTCGCATGAATACCGCGGAATATCGAATTCCATTAAAGGCTTCTTTAGCGAGCGCCAGACAGCGCGATAATGTCGCGCAAATGTCACTCGACGCGGCTATTATACGGATCGGAGAACGCTTCGATTTTCGGTCCGAGTGCGGACAAAATATTAGTGTGGGTTAAGGAGCTTCGTTATATAAAAAAAAAAAAAATAATTACGCTAACGAAACCGGAGCGCGCGACGAGATGAATATTAGCTTTTATTAACGCCGCGGAGAGGAAAACCGCACGCGCGTCTTTGATCTTCCGCTTTTTCACCTTCCTTATAACGGACCGCCGCAGCTTTGAGCATATAACGCAGCTCACACCGTATATGCACAACAAATCAAATTTCGGAAGACGCTCCGCGCAACGTCGCCGTAAATTACCGCGCGAAAAATGGAACGCGCGCGCCCGCGGCGGCGGGATATTCGAAACTTTCGATTTTCCGCGCCAGCAGCGCGCTGAACTCGAAGCCCGCCTCCCTAATCGAATCCGTCGAGAGGAATTTCCGCATATGCGCGGCTGTATACTCGCGCGCGGCATCTTTTGCCTCGACGAGCGCGCGCGGTGGGAGAGAGACGGCAGGAAAAGGGATTGTTCCGATATGCGGGATTTCGTTCGATGCGCCAATGCTGTTTGTTGTTCTCGCGTTTAATCCGCGACACATGCGTGAATATAACGAATTTTAACGCCCACGCCGAAGTGTCTTTCGATGCGCATAATGCATCGGATTCTCGCTGCTCCAGCTCTCTCTCTCTCTCTCGCGCGCGCGCGCACGGGGGCAAAAGTTAAATGGGCCGAAAACATAATAATAATTCGAAACTTGGCGCGTAACACGCCGGATCATGCGCATTGCATTATAAGTTTTAAAATTGTTTGCATTAGAATGTAGCAAAGTTAAGATGAGCTGGAACTTTGCAAGAGCAGCGCCGTTGTCGACCTGTCGCTGTCCCCGTCTAAGCCCAGACGTATACAGGTAGACGCCCGCATATGGAAAATTATAATCGTATATACGAATATAATTTCGCGAGGGGAGCCGTCGCGCAGCTGATATCGTTAATAAAGGATCCCCCTACAGTGGAGGATATCTAATTACTCGCGCGCTGGCAAACGCAATTTCGCCTCGTAGAAGGAAAGTTGAATCTCAATTTCATTAGTAGCCACTTTGCGGACTGGCAAACATTGCTGTATGTATAAGAGCCCTCTCATGGCTTGATTACAATGAAAAATACAGTCTTTAATAAAAGTCAGTGCCGGGAGAGCGTAATCCCGACAAGAGTCCTGTTGAATCAGGTCGCATCATCCGCACTTTGTAAGTAGCTTAAGAAAGTCTGAAAAATCCCATAAATGTTAGAAACGCCCAGTTAACGCGCCGGCTATAAAAGTTGATTGAAGAATGACCGAGACCAAAGTGGATTCTTTAATTCTCAAAGTCGAATAGATACGACGCCGCACAATTGGAAATCGCGCGCGAATGCGTACGTTATTTATGCGCCGCATTCTTGGCGTTCTTTCAATAATCCTTTCTCCGAAAATTCTTCTCGCATAATACAGCGAGGAGAAGAGAGAAAAATTCAGACTCGGCGCGCGCGGGGGAGAAAAGAAATCGCGAATTCCAGAGGAGGCTCCCTCTCCCCCCGAGGTATAGGCGTCCCGATGAAAAAGGAAATAATAAAAGTCGAGAGAGAGAGCGAGAGAGGGAAGAAGAGCCGAAATTCTCGTACGTGAGGTCGGAGGGCACGGGGATGCCGCAGTAAAAATCGAATGAAGGCTTAATCATTTTGCAGCTATTTTTCGTCCTGCCGAATCGGCGAAATTTTTCCGGATCTCCGCCGGCGTGAGCTGACACGAGCAGCGAGTTTGGAAAAATAGGTTTCCGGGCTTTACGTGGCTTAAATAAGGAATGTACTCGCGGAACAGCAGTCGCTTTTTATTATTTATGCCCCGAGCATCGAAGCCGGCTGGAAAAAAACGTGACGGCTGCTCGACTCGTGCGGATTTTTCTCGACTCGTGCTTGCGCAGCTTTTCTGTAATTGAGAATTAACGAAGACCTCGGCCCCCGCACGTTTTCAATATTTCTCGCAACATACAATTTCTGTATAAGACAATGGAAAACCGTATTTACAACATCGAAAATACGCCCACGCAAACAGCGCGTTCCGCGTTCTGTTTGCGTTAATCTTCCGGTGGCTGCAGCGGAGCATGGCGCGCAAACGTTCATTAAATATTTCGCCAAACATCCCTTTCACGGAGCTCGGGGCAACAGCGCCGCGGTGTATACGCAATGATAAAACCTCGGAGTTCAATAAAGCGGCGGCGGTTGCTGGTCAAAGGTCGAATTAATTTTCCGTCCGATACTGCAGCCGCAGAGACAGAGACGCGTCACACGTGCGAGACAGTCTCGGAGATTCGCGTCACGTACACGGCTATATATACGTTTCGAGAGAGCGCGCGCGGGCACATAGGTACTTTCATTTACCAGCCGCGCTCGCCAATAAATAATCGCGGAGACGAGCCCGGCCCGTGTGTACACGCGGATCCGCGTGTGTTTTTATGAATCCCGCACGAGAGGTATAATAAAAAAGCTCGGGATAGAGCTTTCTTCGGATGTAATGGCCACGTAGGGAGGGGGGGGGGGGGGAAAAGTTGGTACAACGCGAGGAGAGACAATAAGCTCGCGCCGCGTGCTTGCTTTGTGTGTGTGTATGTGTGCGCGCGCGCGCACGCGCGACGTTCGATTTATGGCTCCGCGCGCGTTTACGATAAATCCCACGATTATTGCAGCCGCCTCCCTCGGCGTGTACTGCAATTTCATGCATACGTAATGGAGGGGGTGTACAAGTTGTGCATTGTATATATATATACGTACCAGCGGCGACGGCGGTGAGGCAGATAAGAAAAATACTCGACGTCACCCACACAACGGCGCAGGCTCGCTGCCCACCGTTGTTCGGCACTCGGCGCATCTTCAACGCATCAAGTGGCCTTTGCTCCGAGCGGCTGCACCTGCAAAAAGCGAAAAGAGGCGTTATTCACTTAATTACTCAACGTCCCTTTCAGCCAGCTCGAAGCGGTCTAGGGGGGTCGAGGATAGAGGTAAGAAAAAAAAAAGGTATTACAGCAGCAGCTCCCAAAGAAAATCCTCGAACGCGAGCCGGCCAAACAGGAAGGAAACTCATCCGCCTTCAATTTCGCTTTACTACTGCGGGCCCCATCAGAGCCGCCGCTGCTGCAGCTCTCGAGTCCGCGGTATAGGCCAAAAAGGAACGGGCGGAGATAAAGCGCGCCTGTCTAACGGTCGATTGAAAGAAAGCCCGCGTCAAAGGGCGGCTCCGTAAAAAAACGACAGAGAGGGCGAAACTACCCCGCGCGTATACTCCCGAGGAAAAATCAGAGGTAAAGGCCGCCGGGATACTCGAGAGAGAGAGAGAGAGAGAGCTGAAATATTAAAGGCTAGGCGCGCCTACAAAAAGCGAGGGCCTAATTCCATTATCCCCTGGCGTACAACCGCAGTAGCGAAAACGTTTCATTTGCCCCGCTGCAGCGCATGTATAGCTGTATACAGCGTAGAACCGTCCACGCGAAGAGCGACGTGGATGAGGAGAGCAGAGCGCGAGCGCGCTAAGAGGATGAATAACAATGGCTCCTCGGTCGTTATACGCCCGGGGAATATTCTAATGCAGTTGCTAGTCCGTCTTTCTATCTCTCTATCTCTGTATGTACCTTCTACTCGAGACTCTCCGCTACGTTATTCATGAGACAAGGCCTCGAGACTTCTGCTTCGGAAACTGCGGATCGCTACGTGCAGACTATAACCTACCCCGAGGCCTTCTCTTTTTGCCCCGGCTACACCCCCTCGACTTATCTCTCCTGTTTTCCTTTTTCTCGCTTTGCGGATTTCGCTTTAATGCCGCGCTTTATTTCCTCCTCCCCCCCCCCCACCCGCCCCGCCCTCTTCTCGCGCGCTGAAATTTCGCTCTGTAATCTTTCTCTCGAGAACAAGACGCTCGTCCTCGTCTCTCCTTCCCCTTTTTCTTCGCCTCGCGCTGACGTCGTCTTTGTGATTTTTTAAACGCGGCGCAGCAGCCCTGTACACGCGCGCGACGAGGCTCTTTTTACGAGCCGAGGGAAATTCCGGCTCGGACTTATTAAATTATTCACCTGAGCGCCGCGCTGCGTCGTGAACGCGCGGAATTTTCGATGTGTGCGTGCAGGCTGCGGGAGAAACGAGCTCGACTCCCATTAAATTCGAGCATCATCAATTATATACTAGGATTTATCCTCTCATTATATTTATATAAAGTGACTCACGATATCGTTTAAATTCGAGTCGCGCGACAGTGGCATCGATCGAAGGTAACTACGCTTTATTATGTGCGAAGAGAAAACAACTCTCTGACGACATGCCCTCGCCGTTTGCTCTAAAAGGAAAACACAATATAACGATGATGATAATAAGGTTATTGCATCGCGGCGCCGTGGTTCGTTGCTTTTCTTAATTGCCCCTCGTTGACGAAATTTCGTTGCGTCAAAGGAGCTTCTCCGCGTGGCGTTGAAGGAACGAAATTTCGCTACAGCAGCTACTTATAACGCGCACGATTACGAGGCCGCGAGTCCCGATTGATCGATACGCTCTCGGATTATTACGGGCGAACTACGTTTTCATTATTTAGCGAGCGCGCCTCGCAATTAGCCGCGAGAGAGAAGTTTCCTATGCAAAGTCAAACGAAAAATCAGAGGAGCCCAAGTCAGCCCAAAGAGCTCGCTTCGCTTCAATTTACGAAACGGAAGGCAAATTAGGGTGAATGGGAAAGTGCATATCTTATTATCTTATACCTATCGGGCTTTTTCTATGCCCTGGCACGTTTTCTCGTTAATCTAACCTAAGTAGGCATGAAAAGGACGAAAAAGGGCGCAAAAATAGGTAGGGCCGATGTTCGGGCAGTTCCTGCTAAGGGACAATTTCCCGACACCAGCTTCAAACCCGTTGACGAATTTACTCGAGGCTTTTTTACACAAGATCGTTAACCGAGGACATTCGAGGGCGAAACGCATAATTCAGCCCGCAATCAATCTCCTCGCGGCTCTCAAAAGGCACACGCGTACGTATACGTATATACGCAGCGCTCGAAGCCTCGCCCGATATATATCCACTCGACGACGGATGAGCCCCGTCAATTATCGCTCGAGTCTCTCCCTCCCCGAGAACTTATCCGAAAACGGATTCAAAGTTTCGCTCGTCGGGACCGGGGGTATTATGAATAATTCAATTAGCCTGGCTCCTCCAGACAGTCATACGCGCATACATGCATACGTGCAGCGCACGAGCCGTACCCGAATAGAAATAACGAGATTAAAGCCGTGTAGCTGTGGCGCGCGTCCCTGCAGCCCGCGGAATCGACGTTCCGTGATTCAATCGTTCGCGCTCGGCCGCTTTCCCGCTGTTTTTGCCCGGCGCAGCGTGACGTCTGCCTTCTTTCCCCGGCTCAAACAGGGCCAATCTGATTTGCATATGTACGCATCGGCGCGAGTTCTAATGGAGCCGAATCGAGTTGCCGTAAGCGGTGCGTGTGTTTGTTTGAAAAATCGAACGTCCTTTTTCCCGCGCGGCGCTGCGGTCAAAGGGCTCGTTACAGTCGGCTGATGTATAACAACGCGCCTGCGAGACTGGCTTAGTTAGCGGAGCGTTATGCAGCTGCAGTGGAACGAGTCGAGTACGGTAAGACGAGCGCGCGTTGTTTCATCCATTTTAATCAAGTTTACATACGCCACCGCCGTCGCGCGTATACGTATGTTTGAATTTCATCGCGAACAAAGTTTAATTCAAAGCCGAACGCGCGCGCGTGCAAAGATATTTAATTACAACAAAACGTTCTCTCTCTCGCTCTCTCTCTCTCATGGCAAGCGCGCGATGAATGGGATAATACAGCCTTTGTGTCGCTCGCGCGCGCCGCGCAGCCTTGTAATATATCCTTTTAACGCGCGTATCAATGCGGCTCTAAATAGACGCGCCCGAGAATGTGTGTCGCCGCGGTGACGTTGATCAAAGGCCTGCGTGCATCAGCGAGGAAAAAAATGAGATCGGGCAAATTATTCGAATCTCGCTGAGCTATGAGCAATATCCACTCTCGGCGTTTTAGGATCGACGGCGGCGGCGCATATCGTCCGATCGCCGAAATTACGACGGCAGGCGCGTAACTCCGCGAAAGGCCCCTCGAGGGGTGGCCCGGGATAATAAGCGGCTCCTGACGCGATTACCGCCGTGTAATTACCCGCCGGGCGTTTGAGCGACTGCGAAGCTATGCTCCCTTCTCTCCCACCCCCTCGTACAGCCTGATGTACAGCTATATGTATACCTTATACGCGCGTATACCTGCCTATCGCGGGCTAACGACCGACTCGTAAATTATTCATGCGCCGGGGGGCTATCTCTCTCTCGCTCGCTGAAAATTTCATCGGCGCAGCTCTCTCTCTCTCTCTCTCTCTCTCTCTCGCGAATAATTATGACGGTCAATTCCGCGGTCTGATGATACCGCGAAATAAAGGGACGCGCGCGGAGTAGAGTATCGATCTACGTCTCTCCTCCGCGCGTCAAACTCTGAATTCCAGCGTGTTCTACAAGGCTTTTTACATGCACGCGGCCCGAGAGCGGTTTAACGCCGGACAGCGGAGATGCTTCCGTTTTAACGCGTTTTAGGGTTAACCGACCATCAAACGTACGGGGGAGAAAGCTCTAAACGTCCGACTCTAAAAGCCGCCGCAATGACACACTCGACTCCCGTCTTCGGATAAATCAAGTCCTTCGTTTATGCCTTTAAATTAACCGGCGGAGAACAGTCGGCAAAACGATCCCCCTTTATACGCGCGCTGCTGCACTACTCGCGAGTTTATTTTCGCGCGAAATTCTCGGCGTACGCAGCGGTATAAACGCTTTCGAACGAAGTTACAACGCTACCGCTAGCTGAGCGTAAACATTCTTTCGTAACGCTGCAGTGTTTTTTTTTTTTTTGTTCGCCGCTGCGCAACGCGATTTTATTTCCAGAAAATACCTTTCACTCGCCGAGATTCCCGTACACACGCGCGAGCAATCACCCCGAGAAATGTTTAGAATATTACAATGTATATGGAGAGCAGCTGTCGAATGGAATATTGTATAGAATATAATATTTCGCGTCATGCTCGACATCCGAGCTTTGTTAGCGTGTCCGTACGGCAGCTCTTGATCGCGCTGCGGAAATTTCAGCCGCTCGCGATGATCGATCGTAATTCGGCCGAAATTATTCGCTGCACACGGCTATATTGTATTAACACGCAGCCCCGGCGTATAATGGAGCGCATATGGGGTTTCAATCGGCTCGGAATAACGAAGCGAAATATTTCGATGCCCGCCGCCGTCGAACGACCAAAAAAAAAAAAAAGCGGGATGATCCGAAAAGTTTTCGCCGGGTAAATTAGCGCTCGGGCGGGAAAAACAAACGCTTTTCATAGGCCCGCGGGCGCGGAAATTCGACGGCAGCGGATTCGTATTTACGTTTTCTTTTTCCGGCGCGGTGTTGGCCCTCTATTTCGCCCCGCCGGCAAACAGGACGCGCGGAAAAACATTCCGTCTGCCGGGGGTAAAAAATATCGGCGAAAAGCAAACGTAATCTGCGAATGCTTTCCAGAGGGGACGGATTTCGCCGCGTGTGCGTTAATCGACGGCGTGGGTAACGGACGAGGAAAAGTAAGCGGTGCGGTCGCGCATCTGCTTATACAGAAATGCCGCATCGGAGCTGCGCGTATTCAGGTCAGACTCGTCAGTCGAGCACCTTCCGGGTCGATGGAGTGTGTCTCCGTCGCTCTAAACCTGCCCACCAGTATAAGCGAGAGAGAACTTTCTATTGTCATACGCACGAAGAGGTATGCCTCGCCAGCGTCGCGTCATCGGCACTTTCATAAAACGCGCGCGCGCGCGCGCGAGGCACACTTTGCCGCTGCAGAATTTCGTTTTATGTGGATCGCCCGTGAGATTTCTTTTTTTCCTGGGAAGCTGGCGTTGGCTTGGCGATTTCGGTCTACGCCATGGGAAAGAACGTCGATATTCTCGACGATGCGCGCGTGCATAGGTGGGCGATTTGGAACAGACATAGACCGCGTCCGTTTTCACTTTTGACGTCACGGAAGATGACTCCGTGTAGGCTTTTAATCGAAACCCACACGCGTTATTCGCATCGAAATAATTGAGAGCGCGCAAAAGCGCGCTTTTCTCGATGATCTGCGGGCAAAAACGGAAATAAAATTAAATTTCCCGCGCTCTCTAGCTCTCGCCGAAATTTTCCATCAACCTGCAGTTTAATAAAGCCGGGAATTATACATTTCTATCGGCAATCATGCCTCCTACGCAGCCGGCTCACAAAAGCCGCACGCGCGCGGCTGCTGCAGTTTGAAAATTTGCAATTAAATGGCCGTCAAATTCGCCATTCCGCGAGCGTTATTTCGCCGTTGAATTCTTCTCGATATGGCGAGAGCAGCTCTCGTGAATTTCAATCGCAATTATCGCCTCCTTTCAGTCCGAGAATCTCCCGTTTTCATACACGTGCACACGGAGCGTCTGTCGATAGAGAAACGGACGAGGGGGATAATCCGCCAAGGCAATCAAGCCAAAAACTGTTTGCCGCGATTAATTATAAAGCCGAAAGGTAATCCGAGAGTAGCGCGTCTATATAGACGTAGGGGAGCTGAAATAACCGTGGACGGCGGAATAAGCGTTCCTTGGATTTTCATCCGTCAGGCGGCTCGTGCGGCGCGATTAAAATGCTAATTAATCGGCGAAATTCGCCCGCGACAAATGCATAGTCTGCGGAAACTCGCCGGGGCTTAATCTGTCGCCGGGGGTATATATTCGATCGGCCGCGACTAATTCAATCCTTCCCCCCGCAGCTCTGGCCGAAACTTGCTCCGCGGACTCTGCCGACGACGTGTGTGTGCATAGAGTTCGAGGATGTTGGCCGCTCCGGGTCGCTCGTATAATTACGCGTTATTTTTAATGAGATTTTTGAGCGCGGAGTTTTTCGATGGCGACGAATTTTCCGCGAGAGCGGAATACGAATCGAGCGGCGCGCGTGGGGGGATTCAATTAAATTGCAAAAAAATCCTCTTACGGATCCCCCGGCCATTAAACGCCGAGCTCCGGTGCCGCGCGCGCGCGTTATTCACTTGCTGATTCGGACGAAACGCGCGCAATTGCCAAGGCCAGCTGCATCGCAACTACGGCCTCGTGGTTTTCCGGGCGTGTTTCGCCTGCATCTCCATATATACCTATACACACACACACACACACACACATGGTTGCAAAGGCTCGACGCTTCGATCGGCTCCGCGACAGAGAGAGCTAGAGAGAGAGAGAGAGAGAGAGGAGCTCTAAAATATGAGATTGCGGCCAGATTGGACGCTGAATTATTCAATGGCAGCCGCTCTCGTTCTTCCCCCTCGTGTCGCCAGCCGCGAAAAATAGCCGCCGACTGTAACGATTTCAATCGGCGAGATCTGCGCTGAATTTTTCAAATCGGTGCGCGCCGAGCAAACTCGATTCTTTCAGCTCCTGTACACACGACTCGATGCTGCGGGGGGAGAACGCAACGGCGCG
Source organism: Nasonia vitripennis (assembly GCF_009193385.2). NCBI lineage: Eukaryota > Metazoa > Arthropoda > Insecta > Hymenoptera > Pteromalidae > Nasonia > Nasonia vitripennis. The sequence continues at coordinate 1,212,959 of NC_045760.1, forward strand.
AAAAATCGAATCCCGACGACGACGATAATCTTTCCCGTGTCTCAATCCTAACGGAAACGGCTGCTCCGTGTACACCTGCAGCGGGGAGATGAGATAACAATAAATATCGATTTCACGTTCGTCGCGCGCGGTAAGCAAATTACCCCGAGAGAGCTGACATAATCCAGTTGGATTCATCAGCGGAGAGACTTGACGGGCGAGTGGAATAACGCGATTTCCAGCCAATCTGTTTATAACCTTCGAGGAAAGGACTCCTCTCTATTTTTAAGCGGACAATCGAGTCGAGTTCTGCAAAAATCGGACAATAAAGGAACAACAGAGATTCGAGCCCGAATTTCGCGGTCTCTCTGGAGCACATAATGCTGCTGGAGTCTCGAGTAAACAGGAGTGGAAAGGAAATTGTCGAAACAACGGTCTCCGTCGGAGAGGAAAGGTTAAATTCGTTTCTTAATCAAGCCCGCGGCGAAGAGTGGCGGGCTCGTTTGTAGCCGAGAGAGGGCGGTTAAAATTTTACCGAAAATATACATTATTCACGCGCGGTGCGTGGGTGTGGCCGCCGCGGCTGTTGAAGCTAATCTACCTACCTAGCTTCTTAGCGAGATGGATGTGCTCTCCCCCCCCCCCCCCGCCCCTTTCTCTTACCGCCGCTGGTGTACTTACTCGCGGCAGAGATGCGAATTTCTTTTGAGAGGGCCCGGAAATAAAAGAACACTGCTCTGCGCCGGGAAAGTTTCTGTAAATACACTCTCGGCGCGCACGGACAGAGAGATATAAGTAGCTTTTCTCCTCGGCCAGATATAGCGGGGATTAACTTTTTAATACGAGCCGGAGTTTAGACAATTATTTAGACACACGAGATATACGGATTAAAAAAAGGGAGGAATTTAGCGGGGGCGTGCGAGCTCTTTCGCCCTCTGTCCCTCGCTGCTTTATTGAAAGCGGTAAATCTTGACGCTGCGATCCCCATCCGCCCTTTCTCTCTCTCTCTCTCTCTCTCTCTCTCTACCCTCTAAACTCGTCTCTCCGCCGGATTATTGCTCTTCTTTCCAGCGATACGAGCTCGGCTTTAATAAAACAGCGCAGAACGTGTACGCGAGAATCACGGAAAAGCAACGTATTCGCGAGCCCTCGGGGTCTATCTCTCTATCTAATCCCACTCTACCAATAGGGTATACTACACAATAGGGAGCGAGGGTCAAGCGCGCCGGCCGAGTCTGTCCATTATGTCGAAACTTTGCTCGCCGGCAACAACTAGTCGCGCGAAGCTGCATATCGGTATTATAGCTTACACAAGGGAGTATACGGCGGCGGGCATTAATTCACTTCTCGCTCGAATTCGAATCTGCATAATCGATTTATCTACCTCGCCGTTCCGTTTATGCAATTTGCGCGGGGGAAAAATTGCCTCCATCGTTCATCTCTCCCCCTTCCGCAGTCGACTGCGCTGTGTTTTCCGTGGAAAATCCGCGAGAGACGAACGAACGCGCATTTGTCCGCGTACAGCTCGTTTCTCGCCGAGATAGCTGCAGAGGCGCGAGAGATGTGTAGCGGTACCGCGGGAAATTGAGCTGTTATATCAACAGGTTAACCAGATCGGAACAACGAGCGGCTACCGACGCGCTCGGGCTCCTGACACCGATTCCTTCCCTGCGCTAGCGCCCGTATATCCATCTCGCCTAATCCGAGCCGCGCAAACGCAGCGTATAACGCGGCGCATCGTTAGTGGCTCATCGACTGACAGTGGCGCGCGATGCCTGCAGCGTATCCATCCGGCATCGGCGCGATTACAGATTTCCCGTTGGTTATGCCCGACGATGAAGCCGGCTGTAACGCTTATGCGCCCATCGGCCGGTCTACCGCGAAATTTCGTAACGACCTACCCTTTGTCTCTTTTTCGACGTCCGATCGATCGCCGGGCTATTTTTGCGCATCCAAGCTCCATCGCATACGCGATATCTCGGCTCTCGCTCGGCCAAAAACAACAGCGGGCCGCAGCCGAACGGCAAAAAGGTCCTCGATTAGCGGAGGGTCGCGGTTGATTAAAAAAAAAAAACACGAGAGTCGTAAATTCATTTAGCGGCCGTCCGTACACGTGGGCGTAAAAAATTCGGCCCGATTTGTATTCCCTGGGAATTTGTACTGCGGAGGGTAAAACTCGCCGTCGCCAGTGCGGCGCACACGTGCGCTCACGTGCCTCGCACCGCTGGCGCTATAAGTCAGACTGGCTGTGCGCTACTGCTTTTCAGCAAACACGAGAGCGGCTGCAGTCGTGAATAAACATCCATTATTTGGAATCACCGGCGACTGCACCGCGCGTTCCTCCCTCACTCTGTTTGCCGACCCGTCGAGTGTGTATGCGTGTACGTTTTTCGCGCCTCGCGCGAGTGGGCGTCCGATCGTTTGGAGTTTTTTGATCCGACCCTTGGCTCGTTAATGTTCAACCGAGAGAGCGGCGCTGGAAATTGGGAGACGGAAAGCTGTCGGAGGAGGAGAAAAGAAGCTTTCGCTTAGCTCGGGTATCAGGAATGTTAACGTATGGTTCAGCTGAAAAAAAAAAACTCGCAGATATACTCTCCTGCCAGTCCATTAACTTTTCAGCGAGCCGCTCGCTCTTTTTTTTTCTCACGCTCCGACACTTTTCGCGCGGCTGACCCCCTACTCTCCTCTTCCCAATTATCCTCGCGAAGATTGATGACGACTCCGCGGCCCTTTTTACGCCATGTCCGAATCTCGACTTTGACGTGTAAGCGGACTTTATTCGGAATCAAAAGGGAGATCGTGTGTCGATCGCCTTTCAATTATCAATGCGGCACACTCACCTGAAATTCGAAACTATCGGCGCAGCCTGAATCCGGCGCGTGGTTTCTCCAAATTCAAAACCTCCGCTTCTTCCAACTGTCTGTATCCGTGTTGCGTATCACAAGAAAAATCCTCTTCCTCCGACAACTCGAAGGGCCGCGCACTCGATTGTAAAAGAAACAACGAAGCACTGGTTAATCGTAAAAATCCGCGGGTATAAACTCTCGGAGTCGCGCAAACGTAGGCGCAGAGAGAGAGGGAGAGAGAGATGTACAGTTCGCGTGGAACGAAGCTCGGCGGAACACTGAAGCGACCTGTTTCCCGAGCGCCGGCTGCAGAGTATACGACAGCGCCGCGGAGGGAGTGAGAGAGAGAGAGAGAGAGAGAGAGAGTGCGCAGGAGGAGGAGATATCCGAACGCGCGCGCGAACTACTGCCGCATGACCCCCTTCCGCGCAGAAGCAGTGCCGGCAACGACGACGGTTATAACGTACATACACACATCGAACGGAGACGTGCTAAGAGACCGTATACTCTTCTTCTTCTTCTTCTTCTTCTTCTTCTTCTTCTTTTTCCCCTCTGACGAGCTGCGCGAATTTGCGAACGCTCGTCAAAAATTAAGCTTCACTTAGGAAATTAAATTTTCCAAAGTTCGAATATATACGCGGGAGCGCCGGCGCTGCTTTAGGGACAATAATGCAGGATAAAAGTAATTTGCATAGAAATTTCAATCAGCGCGGAACTAGTGCGCGCGGACGAATAAATTAGTCGGCTAAATTCGGGAAATTGGCCGGGCGCGCGAGCTTTGTTATGAAAAATACCGGCCGCTAGTTGAAGCGCGCGTAATGGCGCACAATTGAATCAGAAAATTTCGAATTCAATCATAGCTCTCTGCTGCACACAGTAGGGGAATCGTAAAAATTTTACATCGAGCATTCCGCGTTTATTGAAACATGACTCACGTAGGAATTTATGCACCATATATACATACTCGGCCGAGTTATACGCGGCCTCCTTACATATGTGAATCACATATACGCGGCGAGTTTGTACGAGTTGCATAAGAATCGCGAGGAGCTAGAAGAATCAGAGATCGAAACTCCGCTCGCGTACGCGTATTCCGATGCGTGAGGATTTGTCCCTCGTAACGTATATATACATAACTTTCCTCGATAAATTGGCCGGCCGCGATTGTTTGGCGTTGTAATTAGAAGGAAAAAACGATAAAACGCGAGCCATTTGACCCAATTCGAGCGCGAGTTCGATTAAACCCGCGAGGATCGTCGAGACGACGACAAGTTCCCCCGTTTTCATCGACGGACGAGCCGCTTAATTAGCGAGGCGTTCCAGAGTCATATTCGCAACGCGTATACGGCTCGTCGCGCGAGTAATCTCTTTAAAACAAAAGGCCCTCGTCGACACTGATACGCGTAGCTTTATCGGCGATCGATTTTTAAAAATAATCGCTATTCCCCCGCGCGACGAGACGAGTGTTCATTGTTCGAGATTTCCCTTTTTTCATCCCTGATTCGCCGGCTATTGAACTGAATTATTTCTCGCTTTTCCGCATCCTCGGTTTATTGTACTCGAAAAACGAACGAGAGCATTATTTCAACAAATAGAAAATTAATAATTCTAGAAAGTCGAGCGAGCCCGCAGCACTTTCTCTCCCCGACGCTATAAATGTTTAAGACACGCAGCAATAATTTAAAATTGCGCCTTTCCGGCGGCCAACTCGAAAAGAAGGGGCGAAAACAGCGAAAATGATCTCGTACACAAAGGGCCGCGATAAAGAAGAAGACGGCGGCGGCGGCGGCGGCGGCGGCGAGCGGTTCAACAGGTCGATCCGCGAGCAGCGCATTCCTAGGCGCCTCGGGGCGCGGATCTCTTCGATCTCGACTGGCACGCGAGCGAGCGAGAGAGGCCCCAGTGACCGACATTCCCGTTTCCATTCTTCCTGATCCTCCTTCGCCGGATGCTGCGGCTTACGGATGCTATGCGCTGTGTGTATATATATATATATATATATATATATATATATATATATATATATATATATATATATATATATATATATATATATATATATATATATATATATATATATATATATATATATATATATATATATATATATACATATACGCGAGCGCGCGAGTCGGATTATTCCAGCGACGGCGCTTACTTATTTCAACTCGCTTACCTCAGCGACGCCCCTCTCCTTTTTCCGCTCGGCGAGAGGCGCGATTGACTCGCTGCTGTACGGTTAGACGTGCGCCGCGGCCTTTCTTTTTTTCTCTCTTACTCGCTCGCTCGCCGTCTATAAGTAGTGGCTATATTACTCCGCTACTGGCGCGATCTCTTCCAGATTATGCGCTTCTGAAGGCTCGCGTCTATAAGAACAAATCGAATTTTCGAGCCGCGGCAGCGCGCTTAATGCAGCCCCAAAAATCGCCGGCAGCGAGCTGGTTAGCGGCTAATGACTCTGCATGTTATACGAGTTCGATGTATACACACCGCGCGCAGATGTTGGTAACCACTTTGGTGTTGGGAACTTGGCCGGCGCCGAGCGACTTAATTTGCTTGGCCGGCGCGCGGCCTATATTTAAAAGTTTCGCGCGTTGTATGAAAAATAAGAGAAAAAGTTTGAATTTCCCGCGCTCGCAGCAAAAAAAAAAAAAAAAAAAGGCGATATTCGTTCGCGAGCGCGACGAGAAGTAGGTTAGAGCCGAATATCTCGGAGTTAGACGCTTTCCGAAATTTCGGAAAATCCGTAGCTCCTGCAATTACGAGCGACAATAACTCGGCGAGAAGCAAGATTCCCTCCGGCAGATTTCAATTAAGATATTTCCCAGTTGCGCAGTGAATTTATTCCCCCCCCCCCCCCCTCTCTCTCACTATCTGCAGCATTCGCTCGTCAACGATCGAATTAATTAGAGGAGAAAATAATAATCCAAAGGCGGTGTTTGTTCGGAAATAAGAAAATCTCCTCTGCCGCATCGAGTCGCACAAAGCCACTTACTTAGCGATTCGCTCGTCGTCGTCGTCGTCGTTGGCGAGCGACATAAGTAATCCAATTAGAATCGAGAGAGCCGAGAGCAGCGACACATTGCTCCTGAGGATTAGTCGGCTCGACTGCTCCTCTCGCGCGCGCGCGATCGATAAACAATAATTCTCCAGCTCTCGCTTATATAGCTGCATCTCCGCCCCGGGCTAGCTACGGGGATTCGGTTAGGTGTGGAGCAGCAGCAGCAGCAGCAGCAAAAGTAATCAGCGTTAATTGCTGTTAGGGTATATCGAAAATTTCACGGCTGGCGAGTACCCGAGGCCGGAAGTCGCCGAGAGATAGCTGCCCTTTGCCGAATTGCCGGAAGCCCGGCGAGTTGGCGCCGCATTGTGCTCTCCCCGCGCATCCTATATATACGTATATACACAGGAGGCAGGAACGGCCGCGCGGCTCTTGTCTTTTATGCGCGCGTATAACGGTAAACTTCTCATCCGCATTGTCCGAGAGGCTCTCGCGTATACATATATACACACGTGTTGCGTGTGATAGAGATGCGTGCAGGCGCCGTGACCGCGCGGCTGCAGCCGAGGTTGCATTATGCAGGCGGCCCCGTCATTACTTGGCTCGACGAGGGAAAAACGGCAGATTCCTCCAGGCCGGAACGACGCTTCCGCGTGTTGTTGGCCGTTGTGTCATCGGCGCGCGCACATGCCGCATGTATATTCTAAAGCCTCGGCAAAATCCCTCGTAAAACTCGGCCCGAATTTCCACAAGGGAAGGACGAAATGTACAAGGCTGTGTGTGGCGCTTGAGCGTGCATGTTTTCGAAATTTCGCATACGCCACCGCCGCCGCTGGGCCATTCGTATAAATTGAGTATAGCGCGAGAGCTCAGAGGGAGAGTCTCTCTCTCTCTCTGCAGTCGTGTTTTGGCTCTTGCTCCGAGTCTCTAGCTTTTTGCAAACTAGGGCAAGCGGAAACGCGCTTACTCCGCCGTCTCCCTCTCTCATCTCTCCTCTCTTACACATCGCGAAGAATAATATGCATCGTGCCGCGGGCGGACTCGTGGATTACATAAGTATTATTCCCTCGTAATGGAAAGTTTTCGGCTGCCGCTGCTTTTTTCACCGCGTCTCAAAGGCGCGTGAAAAATCGTAACGCTAAACAGCCGACGGACATTAATCACTCGAACATGTGCCGCGCGTAAACACGCGGGATATAATAGAGGACGTATGACGTACACGCGTGCGCGAATGTATGCAGCACGAGGGAAAAAGCTATAACGCTACGTCAGCCGACATGATTAAGCGGTGGGGAAAGTTTAATGGATATCCTCCGCAGGATTCGCGAGCGCGTCCTCGCTGGCTTCAAAAGTTCCCGCCGAATTTAAAATAAATTATTATGCGCGCGCGCGCGTTATCTCTCCAGCTCGCGGGTCTGAGTGTCTCTGCGGTGTTTTTGCCGCTGATTGATCCCGTGGTTTTTGTTACAAGCCGCTGAGAGCTGGGCGCTTGGCCATATTGATTTTGCAATATTTCACTTTTAACGCTGCAGTGTAGCGAGAGCCGTCGTTTTATCAAAAGTTAATCAATTCAGGGAAGAGCTCGGAAAAATTTCACGGCTGTCGTTAATTTTAGAGCGGGTAAAAGGCGTATATAGGTATAGCTGCAGCGCGGCCGTTAAACTTTCACGCACCTATATTCGGCAGCTTAAATATTCATATTTGTACAGGGCGCGTAATGCTTTTTCAATGCGCATTTGCATACGTTCGTATACTGAAAAATGTCTGCATACACACTGCGTTTAATACGTAGTACACTAGTAATGTGCGGGAGTATAAAGATAAAAGGAAAAAGCATCGGCAATTACCAGCCACTTATGTAAAAATCGCTCGACTCGAGCGCAGCGTCGAAGAGAGAGAGAGAGAGATATAACAAAGGGACTTGTATCTCCCAACGCGCCGTCTATTCCAGCTCTATTCACCCACGTATAATACACACGCGCACAGCGAAGCCTCACCTCATTAGTATTTCCATCATACAAGGCGCCATTATATCTCCCGGCTGCATTGGTATTCACATTTTCGTCTCTCGCAGCGGCTCTCATCCCGACTCGGGCCTGGACCCTCCGTATCCAGCTCTGTTTACAAGCAAAATGCACAGGCCGCGAGGTCCATCTCCGGGGACGAGGGGGCGATTCGCGAGACGAGCAATTACACCGGAGAAAAAGCGGGAGCGGCATTTGCACGCGCACGAGAACAACAGGCGGAGCGTCTTAGATACGGCCCTGCGCGAGCCTCGGCGGTGAGAGCCGCTGTTTGAACACCTGAATACTTAATAAACGGATAAAAGCGAGCATCAATAATGACGCTCTCTCTCTCTCTCTCTCTCGGCCGCGCGTTTAATCTACATTTTTCCGATGACAAATATTCCCTAGTCGGAGAAGACGCCTCGAGCCGAGCGCATGGGGTCGAGACGCCTGGCTCAGCTCTCGTCGATTTCGATACGCACACGCAAGCTGTGCCGTGCATAGTTTTTCCTTTTCCTCGCAGTAGCCGCTTCGCGCGAGCCGCCGGTTCGGGCCCTGGAACGCGATCGCCCGAGCCCCGAGCGTTCCATATGTTAAAGGCCGATTCGTTTAATCTACCAACTATTTTCGAGTGCTGCCCGCATCAGAGGCGGGCTCGATCCGACGATGGGAAGCAGGAATTCCGAGGATTACCAGAACGCCGGCTTCTCCAATAAAACCGAGGTAATTATATCGAGAGAGCAAACTTTGCCTCTCCCCCTTAAAAACAAGGCTTCGCAACAACGTAATGCGCAGTCGGATAACGAAAGCAACGAGGAGCGCTACCCCCAATCGCCGGTGCTGCTGGACCTCGACGAGAACTCGAAGCAGCAACAGCAGCAGCGGCAACGGCTGCAGCTCCGGGAAACAGGCGACTACAACGGCGTTCAGCACACGGCGGCAGGTTGTTCACTCGTACGATTAATTTTATTGGGAAATCGAGCTCTATGCGATAACGCGCGCGTACATACGTTACGTTTCAGAGCTGACGGAGGAGGAGTTGGCGATCCGTAGGCAGAATTTGAGGAAGCGATGGCAGGACGCCGCGGCATTCGAACGACGCTCGCTGCAGCAGGGCGATCAGGTGCTGGCGATCCGAGTGCCGGAGCCGGAGCTCCTCGGCTCGCAGTCCAGCGGCGTCAAGGCCCGCGAGCCTTCCCAGACCGAGAAGGGTTTGTACTATGCGCTTATTTCGTTCTCCCTCGCTCTAGAGAGATTTCAGCGGGCCGCAGCTCATCTGGGCGTGCAGTCTGCCGCTCGTCTTCAGCGCGACGTTGTGCATGTAGGCGGCCCGCAGACTCTCGTCGCCCTTGATCAGTATCCTCCGGGTGAGCAGGGCCTCCTCGTCGGTCCTCGATCGGAAAAGCGCGGCCAGACCCGCGCTCCTCTGCTGGGAATCCCTCTTGAGCGGTCTCGGCTCCGAGGCGACGTCGACGCGTTTACTGGCGGGCGAGAGCAGCTGGAAAAAGTCGGCGAAGATTCGCTTCAGCCAAGCCGCCGACTGCCGCCTGCTCTTGCTCTCCTGAGGCCCCGGCGGAGATGCTTGCCGCTGATCGTCTTGCTGCTCCTGCAACAGCGGCGCTGGACTCGTGGCCGCTTCCCTATCGCTCGGCCTGTCCGTCTGGGTGAAGGAGGAGACTTCTCGGCGAGCGAGGCTATCGGGCAAGTCGAGCTCCGACACTTGGCTCTCGCGAGTTCGCCGGCTCTGCAGCAGCAGGGACGCCTGGGAGTCCGTGTAGCTGATCACGGCCATTTCGATCGACGGCTGATTTATGTCCAGCTTTGACGGGGGATTTGCCCTCTTCCTCTTCTTCGATGCCGGCGCACCGAGGCCGGATTTGCTCGTCGGCGGCGACGCGTTCTCCGATGGGAAGATCCGCAGACACGTCATTTTCTTGCGGGCGTGCGGCAGCGGCTGCCGGAAGTAATGCAGCTCGTTCAATCTCGTGCCTTGTTTTTCGGGATGGGAAATTTTGTTAGATTCGACGCGACCCTCGCCTGAGAGGCGAGCTATTCGACTGACCTTTTCGACTCCTCTTCATGTTTGCTCCCGTTCGGGTTTGCTCATCGTTTATTTTTTTGAATTTTCTCTCGGTTTATTTCTTTCCAGCTTTGACCGCGACGGCTCACTTTTGAATTTCGAGGCGCAGAGGTTAGACGCGCTCTTCTTTTTTTCCGCCTCTCTCAGCTGCGTCAAGTAGTAAGACTCGGCTGCGATCAGCCCGCGTCCTCGCGCTGAAATAACACTGCTGTAATGATTCTTTCAGACTACAAGAAGTCCGCCTGCGACAGGGAGCGCACCCGTATGCGCGACATGAACCGCGCGTTCGAGCTGCTCCGCTCGAAGCTGCCCATCTGCAAGCCGCCCGGCAAGAAGCTCTCGAAGATCGAGTCGCTGCGCCACGCCATCACCTACATCCGACACCTGCAGAGCCTGCTGGAGCCCCAGTACGGCTACGGGCCGGCGCCGAGCTCGGCACCGCCACCGCCGCCCCCGACCTACTTCGCCGCGCCGACGGGGCCTTACGCGGAGGTGCAGCGGGCCCCCCGGTGGGACGCCTACGCCTACTACAGGTACGACTACCACGCGCCAGCCTTCGCCGGCCTGCCGCCCATCGGAGTGCCCGGGAGGGCCGCGCTTCTCGACCACGAGCACCCGGAGCAGCGGCACCAGCAGTTCGCTTACGAGCCGAGACCGTAGCTGGCTTAATATTATGACTTTGGAGCTGTATTTTTACAAGAGAGCGTTTTGTATATTTATTGTGTAATGTAATTTTTGTATGCTGCGCGCACACGAGAGCAATAAAACACTTTGTCGATATGTACATACGTAGAGAGAGAGAGAGAGAGAGAGATACACGCGGTGAACTAGTTCTCGCCGCAGCCCTTCCCGGAATGTCACTCAACGCCTCGGAAATAGCTCGACTCGAATCCCCGAGGAAGAGCGCGTGCAGCCGCGCATGCATATACTGTGTGTATGCACATAGGTATATATATAGGGTGACGGTATACTCGCTTGGAATTGTAAATTGCGCCGCGAGGAGGGAGATGCAGCAAGCGCAATCGCGAGACTTTGACGTCCCATTGGACAGGGGAATTCGAAAATTCAACGAGATAGCTCACTTTGCGGGTGTGAAAATAAGAGCAGCTGTTCGTTAAAAAAATTAAACTTTATTATTGCAATCATCATTCTTTCTCAGTATATAATATCGAGTTTTTAATCGTTCAGTATTCGTCTGTTTGCGTTATGTTAGTAAAAAATATATTACGCATCAAGAGTTCCTAGTCAAAGATCGTCACAATGGTTCATCCCATACACACGCGAGTTATAGTAGGCTCTCTCTTTTGATTAACAATAGTTCCACGCATTGCCCACTCTTATAAAATGATTTCTAACAGTTTCCTAATTATATATAAAAATATAATTTATATTGCTATTAGATCTCTTCGTTTTTTTCTTCATGTTCAATAGACTCATGCTGATAAATTATTATAGTAGAAATTTATGTACAAATAGCAAAATATAACAATATATTATTATTAAATAACTATACTATTTTGAACTACTGGAGTAATATTTGGAGGGACTGTGGTCGGATATATATGTACAGGTAGATCCCAGACTTTCGTCTCGACTTCTATGGTGGATGGTGCCTGCCAACTCGTGGTATTCTCGTTGGGGAATTCGATGGGCTTCACAGTCGTCACGAATTCAAAGTGCAGTCGCCACTTCAGAGTGACCAGCTCGGTATTGAAGTCCGGGGTTATGTGAAAGGGGATTGGCAACATGAGGTGAGTGTACAAGAAGCCAATGACGACCTCGTGGTGCTTATTGTAGCTGCTCAAAGCAGTTCCAGACTTTCCTCTCTTATAGTCTTCGGCTATGTGCTCCTCCGATTGCAGAGTCACGGAAACTTGAGTGCACGACACGGTTGCGTTAGAAAAGTCAAACGTCCCGACTATGTCCTCGCCCAGCTTGTAGGAATTTTTGAAAAGGCAAAACCTTACCACCCGACCCCGCTCGTTTGTAATGTTATAAAAGTTAGGGCTACGCCTTGCCGTTATGTTCTATAAATATTTTTAAAATTCCACTTAAAGTCCAGATATCTCTTTCATGGCAATTACATAGATCTATAGCAAGAACTTACCTGAAGTGTCTGCATTGCAAGTTCTATCGGTGTCTCTTTTTGTGTTTCTATGAACGTATTGTTAGGGCTCAATTCTACGCTGTCGCTGCTGCCGGCTCCGTCAGGTAACTCTGAAAAAATGTACCCTTTTAGAGGAGATTTTGGCTTGTTTCATAATTATCTCGATTTCAAGTGTCCCAAACCTTTTAAAGACAATACTCGGAAAGGTATCCTTAACAATTTAATCTGTGAATTGACACGCTGAGTACCTATGGTTATCTTATATGAATATTTAACAGCTTGTCCTCGGTATGAGGGAGGTGAGTGATTTGGAATGGTTTCTTTATATACAACTGAAAATATCAAAGATATGAGTGAGGAACATTGCCCAATTGTATCAAAACTTGACTTAATGAAATTCCACTCACAAGATTTGCTCTCTCCAGGGGACAGCTTCAAGTCACAGAACAAAATTTTAGGTTTTGTATTGAGTACAGCATGTCCGTTATCACTCGAAGATGGAGCAAACGTTGTATCTGCAAATGCAAAAATTACTTAGAAAACAGAGTAGGGAGATAGATTGAGCTATTTATCAAGGGGAATGTACCAGTATTAACAACAGCAGGAGTAACATCTGCTTTGATTTTATTACCAAGAATCAGTTTTTCATTTATCGAACATTGGCAATGGATTTGGGCGCTGGCCCAGGCAAGATTTTCAAATAAATCACTGCAAGCAAGAGAAATACAGATTGTAAATATTTGCAGTATATACAGAGGTATCGAAATTTTAAATTGAAAATATGCAAGAAATTCGCACCTGTTACTCTGAGCCTTTTCCAGAGTCGGACTCGCTGGATAGCTAAATGTGACCATGCACTCGATAACTTCGCTGGTAAAGAACGTGGATCCATTGAGCAATTTTGCAGTGATGTCAATCATCTCGACATAAGCAATACTAAATAAAGACTATTCGAACGATCGGACTTTTTCATCAAATAATCAAAAACAAGTCCATTGCTTAAAATACGAGATTACGTTCCACATAACCTCCGCGAGTCCAAAGAGGATAGTGCTAGAATTGTAACAAAGTAGGTCGTGAAAATAATGAAAAAATGAAAGATGATCAAAATGCCGAGTCAATCGTCGCTCGTTTACCCCTCGACATCGATTAATCAGCTTTAAACGAGAATGTTTAAGCTTCGAAAAGCTCTGACGTCTACTCTCTTCTCTCTTTCCGTCCACTCTGTCATGAATTCTGTGAAATGCTACGCCTACAGTAGCCTACTGTCTACAATGCATTCCGTTCCGTTGCGTTGCGCCGTGTGTTCTTGTTCTGCACAGAACAGAAACGTTGTTTCCAATCTATTGTTATAGCCCATGTCCGTACTATTTCATTTCAAAATTTTGTCAACAAAGAGGCAGCTGAAAATAGTGAAAATAAATCGAAAAGAACTCTTCATGGCCATTTAAAGCAAAAATTAAGTAAATAAATGACTGTGCGCAACCCATTCGTCTCTAAACATAGCCTGCAAATGTGGCTTCACCTCCGCACCACCTTCGAATCTTTTTGTCTTTTATCTTCTTGTGGAAAATCGTTAAATCTATCAACAAGCCTAATACATTTAGTACAGCAATTGATTGTTTTTCGTATTTTTGTTGACAAAATTTTGAAATGAAATAGTACGAACATGAACTGCAACGATAGATTGGAAACAACCTTTCTGTTCTGTGCAGAACGAGAACGCACACGGCACAATGCAACGGAACACACAGAACAAGGGAACGGAACTCATTGTCAGGCTACAGTCGCATCATACTTAGTTGGCACATTACTATAACGTTGTCGCAAATACTTATATACTGCGTTTTCGCGATCTGCCGTATGTTATTGTTGAAAATAGTTGATTGTTGCGTTAAAGTTGATATAAAAAGTGAAAATAAAGCGTGATACAAAATAATTTGTATGTCTCGGAAGGTAACGTTCGCAAACTTATTATGCGAGTTAAAATTTAATGCATGAACATTTTTATCTTTACGGCCTTTGCAATATTTTATTTCGCGTTCGTGATGGTAAAAAAAGTTGCAAGTGCACTCCCCACGTATGATATTTATATTATTATTATTACACCTGCTGTTTCAAGTTTTAGGTTAAGTTACTTGCTTTGCATTGTTGTGAGATATGAAATTAATTTTTTGCGCATTTATTTTTAAAAAGGCGGACGTCGTCGATCATGACAAGAGAATCAGCAAGAAGTTGAGTTACTTACTTCGACATGCAGCTGTTAAAAAAGGATTCAACATAAGACCCGATGGCTTTATTCCTGTTCAAGAAATTTTAAAAGAAACGCCTGGTTGCACTGTAAAAGATATTGAAAGAGTTGTTGCTAATAACGACAAACAGCGTTTCACATTGAGTAGTTTTGACAATGTTCTTATGATCAAAGCTAACCAAGGACACACTATCAGTCAAGTAGATTCGTTGAACTTAAAACTGCTGGACAGCGTGGACTTTGATATTGTCCATGGAACGTATCATAGTTGCTATGAAAAAATTAGACATCAAGGTCTGTCTCGAATGAAGAGGAATCACATACACTTTGCCAAGGGTTTAAATTTTATTAATGGCCTGAGGAGGAATGCAGAGCTATTTATTTTCATAAACTATCCTAAAGCTAAAGGCGACGGATTAAAATTTTACAAATCTGAAAATAATGTTATTTTGTGTCCTGGAAATTCTGAAGGTTTTGTCAAAACTAAATACTTTTTGAAAGTAGTTACTAGAAGTGGTGAGAGTTTATAAATAGATAAGGTAAGATTTTTTCATTCGATAATTTGTTTAATAATTTCATATAAGTCGATCTTATATAAAAATCCAAATTCCAGGAATTGTATTATTAAATAGAACAATGGGGATATGGTGTGATTTTTGTAAAATCACTCTCCAAGATGACTACGCTTTTCAAGGACATATTCTGGGGAAAAAACATTTGAAAAATGAAGAATATGTAAAAAATAATAGATCACTCGCGAAACGATCGATATTCGTTTCACGAATTCCAGCAAATGTACCATCGAAAACTATACTAAACTACTTTTCCAAATACGGAAATATAGCAAATTTTAGTTTTAAAAAAAATTATTTAATTCTGGAATTTGAAAATGAGTATGACATTTAACATTCCAATTATAACGCAATACAACTTTAATCATGAATTAATTTGACTGTACTTTTTGCAGGAATCCAGCTAATGTTTTACTGCAAAAACCAATATATTTTAGTGGAACAAGATTAAACATTCTACCTAGAATTATTCACGACAAAAGACGTACGTAAATTTATTGTCTTAAATGTTGATATTAAAAAATCGTGTACAATGTATCATCCATTTTATTTTTAGAACCACCTAGAGAAAATAAATCTAAAGAAGAAGAAGCTATCAATGACACAGTAGATTTGAATTACGAAAACTTAAAATCAATTTTTGAAGTCGAATCGACGTTCGACGAACAACTTGCGGTGTTCCTGGATAAAGTTGCCATCAAGGAATCCGATATCATATGGCGGTATGAACCGACATGTGAAAAATTAAACGAGATTTTCCAAACTGTTTTCCCAAAATGTAAAACATATAGATTTGGTTCTACTGTGTCTGGATTAGGATTTAGGAATTGTGATTTGGACATTTACATCGACCCTGGTAAATTTTTGACAATACTCAAGGTACACAGTTATCCATGATTCGCATCCTAATGATCTGATATTTTTTCAGGTTTTCCCGTGTGTCAAGAAAATAACAGTAAGCTGGGTCCGAATGTCGTGACTGCATCAGTGATATTTGCAGAAGTAAAGAGGATTCTTTACGCTAGAACGTATATATTTTCGAAAGTCGTTCCGATCCCCAAAGCAAAAACTCCAATAATCAAATTTTTCTACATACCATCGAAAACGTCGTGTGACATCTCGTTTAAAAATAGCTTAGCCGTGCATAACAGTCTGTTGGTGAAACATTGCCTATCCCTGGATCCGCGTCTACGACCCGCTATGATGGTCATCAAGTACTGGGTTTCAAATTTCGAGCTCAAAGGCGGTGACAAGATGTCCAAGTACTCGCTGACGTTACTCTTCTTATTTTACCTTCAGCAGAAATCAGTGAAACTTGTACCACCACTGATAGAATTGAAGAGAAGAGTAGTACCCCAAATAATCGAAGGTTGGCAGGTTAATTTTGACAATAGCAAATCGGCGAATAATGAGGATCACGAAGGTGCCGGAAATAGCAAGACTATACCAGAGTTGTTGCACGGATTCTTTGACTTTTACGCGCGTTATGAGTTCAAACACAACGTGGTTTGTCCCATCAACGGTCAGTCGCATAAAAAAGTATCGTTCAACGATGTCGACAATATACCTGAAAGCATGGATAGGTACAAAGAATACCTGAAAACGAAAGAGAATCCGCTACCTTTTCCCATAAATAAGACAATGTGCGTGCAGGATCCTAATGAATTGAGTCACAATGTCACGGGCAATATTTGCCCAAAGCATCTCGAAAAATTCCAAGCCTACTGTGCGGCAGCCGCGGAGATGTGCGTTGCAGCTGCTGAGAAAAATTACAAAGACCTTCTACCGTCGATCTTCTCGCTGGCCATCAAACCTCCGGCTGAGGAATCCGAGGTTAGCTTCCTCTATTACGCGAAAAGTTACCTTAATGTGGGACTACCGGAAGATTTCGAATCAAACACCAAGATCGCGGATAAAACATTGTTCATGAACGAGAATTGGTACAACTTGATCACGTCTCTAACGCAGAAGTTCTTAGAAGGAATTCTCAGACTTCAAGTCCAAGTAATTAGCGACGAACACGAGCAGAAACAGCAGAAAGTGGAAGAGCGGTCGGACGTTCATTCGAACAATCAGGATCAAATCTTGATGCATTGTACAGGAGAAGATTGTTTGTGGAGAGACAGGAAAAGCAAACTCAACGCCCTCGATCCAAGTATGCATTTACTCGACAAAGAAATCCAGCTCACGGAGAAGATGTACAAGGAGTTAAGCGAGAAGAACATGCTGCAAAAAATGAAAATCGACTTCAATTTTCGGATCTGGAAGAAGGGCGGCGAGAACGTCCACGTGATCGTGACTTTGACGAACAACTACAGTGCAGAAAAAATATTTCCCCATCTCGCGGCTTACATAAAGAACAAATTGCCGCACGTGTTGACCAAGACATTGGCCCACATGCAACAATTCAAAAAGACGCCCATTACCGAGCCCATTACGGAGCCCATTGCCGACTGAATCGCATAATAAATTGTAAATACGAAGTGCGCAATGCGCCGTTTTTTAAAATACTTTCTATAAATATTTGTACAGAGTATTTAGTCGCTACTTGAATAAATTTTATCAGACCTCGTCAGATGTATCTGATTTTTAGATGAAAAAGATACTACCTCTCTGCAGAGGAGTATTTTGCGCAAACTTTTCTTCCCGACTCCGTCGGTTTATCCATCATTCTTATGTAAGCGACGATATTAAATGAAACACTTTATTGAAGCAAACGGAGCGTCGTTTTGAATTTCCCGCATCCTCTCGGATCCGCGCGTCAACTTCCCTGCAGAACGATAGGGTTAAACAACCAAAGAGTGACAACGCAGAGTCCGCCAGGACCGACGGAGAAGGTAAACGACATAGGCTCTTGGTGCGCGCGCGAGGTGTTCCGGGCGACGATACGCAGAGCGGTTTGATTTCCCTGGCTGCGCTTAGGGCGTGCAGTGCAGCGTGTGCACTCACTTGCATACACATCCTACCCGGACTCTGTTCTTGTCTCGAGAGCTACTCGCGCGCGCGCGCGCGCGAATTTATACTGCACCTTAATTTCCTCTTCATCACTCACGCGTTCTCTCGTCTCTTTTCCCCCTTATACTTTGTAGTATACGATTATCAACAATTGTCAAAGGGCAAAACTTTAAAAGAAAGAGAGTCCGAGTCGAAGCTTAAATACAAACTACAGGAGGAAAGTGAGCAGTGCAGCGGCTGATTCGCGAATGAAGAGAGAAGCGAGCAGTAGTCTGGTGCAGCCGCCGCTCGTCCGCAGCAGTCGGTACAGGCCAGCAGCGGTGACGTCGCATCCACGACATCGTCGCCGTCGGCAGAGCTGCTCAGATCTCAAGTCGACCGGGAAAGCTCGTGCCAGCTCCTGAAAGATAGCTGCTCCGACTGGTCCGAGCGCGGTCTACTCGAGCCGGCAGCCGCGCGCCGCTTTTGTTATTATTTTGCCGCGGTGCTTTTGACCCTACGCGCCGCCGCCGTCGCCGGACGAGTTCATTGTGAGTTCGCGGGGGTGCGCCTGTACCGTCCGCCAGTCCCGCGGCTCTCTCTCTCTCTATTTTGATACCCCTGCTGCAGCACGAGGCCGGAGCCCGGATCACGACTCATCCTCGAAGAGGAGTCTGGTGCCTCTGCTCCAGGAGTCGGACTGCTCCGTTAGCGGAATCGAGGAGCCGCAGCGTTGGAAAGCAGCGGCAGCGAGCAGCCACGTGACGAGTGCGAGTCGTCGCCGTCGCAGCAGCAGCAGCGGCGGCGGATAGAGAGCAGAGACCCGAGCGTTGTCAAGCGCAGCACCGGCCGTGTAGTGGTGCGACGCATACACACAGAGCCAAAGCAGCGAGAGAGAGAGAGAGAGACGACGGACGTCGCGGCGGGCCAGTGTATACACACAATGCGGAGCAGGAGCAGGAGTAGCAGCGCGCCCTCGGCCAGCGACAGTAGCCGCCGACGGCCGTAACCTGACTGTGTGCGTGTGTTTATCCGTGTGCTGTGCCGATGTAAGCGTGTGTATATATATACAGATGTACTCGGTGCATGTGTACCTAGGTGTATTACTGTACAGTGAGACTGCGCCTCGATGACGACGAGGCCGTCGTCGCGGTCGTTGTTGTTGCTCGGCGGCAGTGCTCCGCCTTCCTCCTCTGGCGCAGCGGCTCCTCGGCGTCGAGGACTCCGCAGATGAGACTGGTCCATCTCCGTCTTCGCGAGTGCTCCGAGTGACAGCGGTTCCGCCGTCGTTCGCGGGAAATTCCGCGCGAGCATTTGTTGTTGTTGTTGTTGTTGTTGCTGTTGCCGTTGCCGTTGTTCCGTGCAGTGTGCGTGTGCATGCATCAGCGACGACGACGTTCGACACGCAGCGGCAGCGGAAAAAGGAGAGCGTGCGCTGAAATTTGCGCAATTGTCGTTGTTGCGAAGGAGAGAAGAAGGAGAGAAAGGAAGGAAGAAGAAGAAGAAGAAGAAGGAAAGCCGCGGCAGCCGCGAGACGGCGTGTGTTGGTGCGACGTGTCGGAAGGGAGGGAGAGAGAGAGAGCAGTAGCGGAGCGGAGCAAAGCAGCATAGAGAGCGCGCGCGCCTCCGCAGCAGCAGCGGAGCGACGACTATACTCGTCGGGGATATACAGTGTGTCCGTGCGTGTGTACGTGTGAGAACGACGAGGCTGCTGCGCTACTCGTCGTGTCCCCCGAAGCTGCCAGCGACGTTTGTGCGTTGTTGCTGCGCCGCGCCACACACGGGGGTGTGAGGAAGAGTGAGAGAGATAGCTACTGCTGCTGCATTTTCGCCTTCCCGTCCCGTAGCAGCAGCAGCAGCAGCAGCAGCCGCGGGAAGTGCGGCGACGCCAGTAGTGTCTTGGTTCGGCCGTTCCGTTTCTATACGCGCGTGCTTGCCCGCCCAGCCGAGCATCACGGCTACAACACACGGATATCTCCGATAATTCTCCCGCTGCTTCGTCGTCGCGGGTTCGCCGCGGGTCGGCTCTTTCCAGATCAGTGCGCGTGTGTGAGTGTCGTGCCAGAGTACAGCGGTTACGCATACAGCTACACGTCGTCGGAGCAGGAGGAGCGGAGGACGGGAGGGAAGCACGAGCGAGAAGCGAGCCACGAGGCGTCACCGAGGAGCAGCAGCAGCAGGTGAGTAATCGTTGCGGCGCGTCCCCGCGGCTGCCCCCGGCCCCGAGTGATCGACCGCGCGAGTCCGGCGCCGTCGGAGCGCGGCTAGGCATAGGACCGGAGCAGGGCATATATTTCGAAGCTCTCCGGTCGCGGCCGCTGTACGGCAGAGCGAGAGAGAGAGAGAGAGAGAGAGAGAGAGAGAGAGAGAACTCGGAGCAGCTTTGAGGTTAGGAATCTCAACGGTCGAGTGGCTCTCGCGTCGCACGAGAGCGAGGGAGACGGAGAACGCAGCCAAGCGCCGCCGCCGCCGCCGCCACTGCGCCCCCCTGCCTCTCTCGCTCTGTCTCGCTCTCGCACTCACGCTTCTATGTGCAGCGTTTCTCGCGCGCGCGCTACCTATACCTACACTGCCGCCACCGCCACGAGAGACACGGAATAATGGGCGTGCTGCTACTGCTACTGCCGAGGAATCCTCAGGAGGAAACGCGTGCGTGGGCGAGTTCCCCTCGCGTGTGCTGCTGCTGAGAGACCGAGCGGGCGAGCAAGCAAGAGCTCTCGGAGAGTACACGCTTCGCCGAGGGACAGCTGCTGCTCTAGCTCGTCTCCCCGACGTTGGGAAGATCCGGAATCCATCGCTACAGTCTCGGCAGTGGTTCCGCCGATGGGCATCATCCGAGGGACGCAAAGACGGGCATCGGCGCCAGTTTCTCGGGCTCGTGAATCGCCGCGAGAACGATGATGGAGCGCCCGCGGAGAGAAAGAGAGTGTCCGACATAACCTCAAAGCCCAATGTGAGAGTCGCGAAGTGACTGTGTGTGTCTCCAAGCGGATGGTGATACGTGTCTGCAGGCTGTGCTGCTCGCCTTTCCGTTGCGGAGCGCGACTCGTGAGTTGTGTTCTCCTGTGACTCTCGTGTCCGTGTGTGCATGTGTGCGAGTTTGAAGTTTTGGAGCAGCAACGACGCAGCGCAGGTAGTAAGGTCAATGCACTTGCGGACGACGGTTTTTCGGCGAGGAGCCCGTCGCTCGCGCCCGCTGAGAAAATGTCCTACGTACACGGCGTAAACAAAACCGAGCTGCTCCGCGGTGTATGTTTTCGCGTGTCATGTGTCTTCTGTGTGTGTATGTGTGTGCGTGTGTGTGTGTGTGTGCTGGACGCTCCGACAAGTGCCGCCTCCGGAATTTCGCGCACGACTTTCTAAAGCCGAGCCGATCGCCGTCCGGTCGCAAGATTATATGTGTGCAGTTTAATTATGTAAAGCCCTCTCCGTGAAAGTCGGAAAATTCGGTGACGTCGAAACGGGCAACGACTGGCATATGTGTGGCGAATAAATTGCGTAGGATTTCGCAGAGTATTTTATCAAAAGTGCAGCAGCGGCGCCGAGGCCAAAGGTCACCGAGCGCGTGTCGTTCCTCTCTCCCCCCCTCTCGACGGCTTTTTTGCTTCCTTTTTCGCGATACGCAGCAGCAGCAGTACCAGCGCGAAATTATTGCGTTTTATCCTTTTTTTTTGTAGTTTAGCGAGGTCGTCGAGAGCAGGAAATGAATGGTTTTTTCGAGTTTTTATGCGTGTGTCCGTCCGTCCGTCCGTCCGAAGATCAGCTGGCCCGAGAGAAGTCAAAATTAGCGGTGAAGCTCGGCGAAGTGAATTTATGGAAACTGGGCTTGCTCGCACGGGTCGATTTGAAATTCAAAGAAGCTGGATATTTTTAAATTCGCAAATGAGATTTTTGGCGCCGATTTCGAATCCGGTCTCGATAACTCCGCCCCGGAAAAGTTTCACTTTTCCTCTCGAGACTCGCGTCGTATTCCAAGAAGCTCGACGCGCACGACGATCAACAACAAAACACGAGGGATACATTCGCGACCTTGCAAAAGCCTCATGCGCTGCACATGTGCCTCTCTTTCTCTTTCCAGCCGCTGAAAACTAATAAAAGATGCCGCGGTGTTTATTTATCCGGGTAGAGAAGAGAAAGCCGTCCAGTGGGGGTATACGGGATAGAGAAATGTCACACACGGCTCGACTTCTGTTTTTCGCGCGCGCTCGCATCAGTGTGGGTGTGAGAGAGAGAGAAGCTCGTCGAGGAAGTAATTAGACACTGCGCGAGTTTGAGGTTATTCCTGGAGACGCAGCCGCGCAGCTCCTAATTGCTGCTGCTGCTGCTGCTGCTGCTGCAGTAGTCTGCCCCCTCCTACTCGGCTTTTTATCCAGCTACTCCGCAATCGAATTTGCTTCCGGCGAGCGTTTTTCCGACATGCGAGCGAGAAAAAAGCCGTGGGTTCGGTGCGCTAAATTTATATCGGACGCGAGAATTACATTCATTGCGCTTGACAAACGAACAATTTCGAAATGATGATTCGGAGTTGCACGCGGAGAGGCTTTATTTGGGACGCACGCGCTCGACTGAAACAATAACTGGAATTTCTTGTTTCTCTCGGCGAACCGACCGCCTCTCGGTTCTTCTCTTTCGAAATTTTTCTCTTTCGCGCGTGTTCTAAACGTTCTGGGATTTTTCAAATTTTCTAACGTTAAAATCGCTGTGTGTATCTCGCAGATTTGTTCCCCCGTGCCAATTTCGCTTGGCAGGACGAGAAAAAGAAGTTTCACGAAACCGCGTAACCTTCCCTCGGAAGATCGATCAAATTTCCGCGAAATACGCAAACGCTTATCTTCGTCTAATGGCGCGCGAAAAGTATTTAGTAAAAAAATATCTTCTTTGGAAGAATTCCGTCATCGCGCGCATCGCTATCGATAACGCCGCCGCGCGAATTTGCCAAAGTGGAAAGATAAGTCGAGCTAGGCGCGGTCGGCTTTAAAAAAGAGAAAAAAAAACGATCGCCCTGAGCGAACCGAATCACGAACGCGCGCGTCTAACGAGACTCGAGCTTTCCTCTTTTTCGACGTGTCGCCGATGCATCGCGGCCAATAATCATTAGTCACTCGCTTTCAATATCGACGAGTCGCTGCTGCTGCTGCTGTGAGAGAGACGATAAGCATCAGCTCTCTACGTGCTGCAGCTGCTACGAGAAATTTCGAGCGAGACCGGATAAAAAATGCTGCCGTTTTAGGGGAGAGCTTTTTTCCCTCTCTGGCCGCGCCGCCGTTGTCTCTCTCTCTCTCTCTCTCTCTCTCTCTCTCGGGATGAACGGACGCAGGAGCCTAGAATCGCCGAGTAAATGAATCGCCTTATGCAATAATGATAAATATAATGCGGCGCTTTACGCCAAACAATATAATATGCGCGATACACGTATCGGCGAATATCATCGAAGTTGCACGCATTGTCCCGAAGACTACACCACACGTGTGTCCACATGGCAGCCCACGTGCGCCCGCGCTTGCGCGAAAAATCACAATTAAAATTTTAGCCAATAGACTCGCGAAAATACGAGCCGCTTCTTGGCAGAGCAGTAAAACTCGTGAGATACGCTCAGGCTTTTGTCACAAGTATCGAGTTAAGCTGATTAGAGAAATAAAACGACGGGTGTACGGCGCGGACTCGGACGTCGCTGGCGCGCGGGGGGAAACGTATATAAACACGAGGGTACAAGGTAAAAATACAAGCCGCGAGAGCAGTGCGCGGTTCCGTCGACGCGTTGAAACGATCGCGTAGTTGCATAATTACAGGAAAATCAATCGCTTGGCAGAACGAGAGCTACCAGCGGTAGTTCTCTCTCCGAGCGATGACTGTGCAAAAATGCAGGAGATACGAGCGCGCGCGCGCGCGAAAAAAGGTTTTGCAAATAGTTGCGAAAGTCGGCGCATAAAAATAGTTGAGTGAATCAGCGCTGATTCACGTTATAGCCGATATGCAGCAGTAGCTCATCGTTGACGTAATTTCCCTTTATCGCGAGCGTTCATTACACAATGTAAACAACGCCGTGTCATCAACTACTCGTGCATATAGTCGATGCGTTAAATCGCTCGCGTTCTCGAGCATCGTCGTCGTAGTCGTCGTCTCAGCCCTATAATTAAAAATCCATCGACCCGCTGCTTGCGGAGAGAAAAATCGGCCGAGGGCGAGCCGTATTATATACATAAGAAAGAAAGGAGCTTCGCGGTGTGGCGGTGTACGCATTGATCGGCTCTCAATCTGACCCGATGCTATTTAAAGGCATCATCCCAGATCGCGTACACGACACGCGCACGAGAGACGAATTTTATTCTAGGACCGTTTAATGGAGCAGCCGATGAGCGAATGCCGATCGCGTATACGTAATAAGCGTGCGTGGTGAGGCGCAGCGTGCTTTTCGTTCAGGCGCTAGTTGCGGGTGAAAAAAAAATAATTTTAACGCGGGGAGCGTTAACTATCGGCTCCTTTCACTTGCTGCAGCCTTCGGACGAGCCGTTTTCCTCTTACTTTTCAAAACGAGCAGTGTGCATATTATGTGTGAGTGTATGTATGACTGAATGACAAATACCCCGATGCGTGTTATGTACTGATTGATGCAAAATATCTGACGACTTGTTTTCTCTCGCTTGGCAGATAGCGTCATGAAGCCCAGAACCTCGTGAACCAGTCCGAATGCCGCATCGTCTTTGCCAATCATCCTCCTCGATCTGAGCCCAGCGGAGCAGTTACATCATAACCGGGTCCCATCGGAGGATCGCAAGAACGGCGAGGGAAGAGAAAAGCAGCAGCTGACGTCAGCTGCGAAGCACTAGGAGCAGCCTGCAGCACAGTCCTCGTATGCAAGCGGCCGAGGTCAGACGATCGCTGCACAGGCGGAGGACTCGCCGAAGTGGCGGCAGGCGTCCTCGCTGCCGCTGTCGCTGCTCCTCCATCTCGTCCGGCTAGGATTGGACCAATGACAAAGCCGCACCACTGCTGCTGAACGCTTCGAGTGATCGAGAGACAGAGCTCGCCTGCGAGGAGAAAGGATCAGGAGCAGGAGCGAAATCGCAGAAACGCAAGCGCGGCCAAGGCGGAGGAGAGAGAAAAGACAGGGGCACCTTGGGTCGCCCTATGTCGTTGTGAGAGGAGACCTGGGGACTGCCTCCCTGCGCGCAGGGGCATGGAGTACGGGGGCGGCGGGGGCGGCGGCAGTGGGGCCGGCCGCGGTGGCGGTGTCCAGCCACCGGCGACCGGTGCCAGGGGCATCGTCGCCGGCACCGACACTACCGACGCCGCGTGGCACAAGCACGAGCAAATGATGATCATGGAGTCGAGGCACAAGCAGCAACGTGAGTATATATCCTATATACCCTTTATACTTTTTTTCCATTCGTCAATCTTTTATACCACCCCCGAGGAAGTAGGATTAGAGAGCTTTCACCGACTATACGGCGAATACAGTTGTTTTCGAAATAGGACCAGCCTCAGATATTGAAGTACTTTGCGTTATTGTTTGAGCGATGATCGCTCCGAGGAAAATGAAGAGACGTGGTATGGATGCATCCCAGACGTCGGGGGGAAATTCTTTGTCCCGCGAGCGCTTCTCCGGCTCTGAGAATAGACTTTCGCATATAAATCTAACGAAGATCTCTCGGCCTGAAAAGCTGCTCCACGTTCGGAAAAACACGCACAAAAAAAGGAAACTTCACCCCCTCGCATAATCGGAGCGAGAATGTATAAGAAGCCGCACGCGCTGTATACACAAGCGGAGACGTGCAGCGGCATAGCAGCCATTAGGGGCCAATAGATCGAAAATCATTTACAGGCGCGACGAGAAGGGTGCGAGCAAGCGAGAGAGAGAGAGAGAGAGAGAGAGAGAGAGAGAGAGAGAGAGAGAGAGAGAGAAAAAGACAAAAGACAGAGATTGATGGATGCTCGCGCGCGCGGCAAAGTAGAAGTAGTATAGTAGGGGAGACGCCGCGTTCGAGTGCCGCGCGCTTGGGATATATTTTTGAACGCCGGCAAAGGTCCGTTCCTCTATACTTAGCCGGCTACTGTCTCCTTTGCCGACGAGAATAGCAGTCACGTTCCGTTTCCTATGTGCACAGCAGCGATAAAAGAAGAGACAATCGTCGTAGGTATACGCGGGTGGCTGTTCGTATTTATTCTAAGGAAGCCGATTATTTCGATACGAGAAAGCGTCTCTGCCGGCGGCGGCGGTGGTGGCTAAGGGGTAGCTCGCGAGACAGAGATAGAACGTCGCGATAGAGGAGGGAAGGAGCGCAGAAGAAAAAAAGGAAGCTGCCAGTTGGACCGCTGCCTGACCAGCGGCTCTCGGGCAATTTGAAGACTCTCACCTTCTGGCAGAGTCCGTCCAGCCGACGAGTGTATCTGTGCGGGCGCATAGGCGCGATGCGGTGTATTTTCGACCTGCGGCATTCCTGGCGACTCGGTCTCTCTCTCTCTCTCTCTCTCTCTCTCTCTCTCTCTCATGCCGTGTATGTGTCTGTCGCCCGCCCTGTCGATAGCCTGGCCGCGAGAGACGTTGACCCGCCGACTGCTAGTCGTCGACGACTCTGCTTCTACTCTTTTATCCTGCGCTCGCTCGAGAGTCCGCGAGCGCCTGTCTCGCTCTTCCTCCTCATCGATTTTCAAAGCATCGAAATAGCGCATTTTTACGGCTATTCCGCGAAACTCGTTAGTCTGAAATTTTTAAGCTCTCATCGATCGGCCGCCGAGAGAAATAATGAGCGGCGATCGTGTGTCCGAATGAATCGCGGCGATATGATTATTTCAGAGGCCATTAAAACGACACTTCCTCCTCGCGGGACGAGTGTGTGTATCCTTGCTTCTCGAAAGAGTGCGAGAATACTCCATCGCCGGCTATCTTTAGAGCCGCAACCGTCGCCTTCCCGCCCCGACCTCGTTTTCGCTCGCAAACTCCGCGGCGTACACACGCTCCCAGGAAAAATAAAGGAACGTCCTCCGAGACCCACTTTGCGCGCGCTGCTCGTACCTTTGATCATCCTTACCCGGCGCGTCTAAATCGCCTTCCAACTTTGGGATTGTTCCTCGGCGCGCACAATGCAGCCAAATTTAATCGGCGAATATGTCATTCGATCTCTCTCTCTCTCTCTCTCTCACTCGCGCATTCCTTCTCGTTACGTCATCGCTCTATTTATACGCGCATCGTCGGGCAGGTCGACTCGCGCTCGCGGTTTGAAATTTCGACCCTTGACACATAGAGCGTCGCGAGATCAGAGAGCGAAGAATCGTGCCCCTCCGAAAATCCAAGCGAGCGCATCGTACACAGAGAGCGGAGTCCAGCGGCGGCGGTAGCGCCTGTCGCCGGGCGAAAATCGCGCGTTTAAAGGCCCCCGCATGTGTGTACACACACACAGGGACCGACTGCGCTCGGCAACCGACGAGGCACGCGCCTGCGCTCGCCAGACATCAGCTGAGTGGATCGCCGACCTCGGCTCTATATACATCGAGCGCGCGCCGCTGCCGCTGCTATATCCCCCTTCTTTCTCTCTCTCTCTCTCACTCCACGCGGCGCCCCGTGTCCGTACATCTTTTCAGCGGCGCAATCTCTCTTTTGTCCGATTGTCATCTTGAACATCCTACGTTTTGCCCTTTATTCGCCCATTGTTTATGCTCGAGCTTTATCGACGCCGCGGCAGCTTTTATCGAAAACGACCGCGCTCGCTCTCGTTATACAGATCTACTTTTTGAGTTTTCCAAACGAAGCAGCAGCGCGTGTGCAGAGCAGCTGTCTGTCTCGCAGCTGAATTATGGCCATTAGATAGAGAGGATTTATGGCGTTATGCTGATTGTTGCGTGTCTTGTACGACTAGCGCCGGAAGCGACGAATCTGATCGAAATTATAAGGCTCTTTTCGAATATCTCTTCCCGCCGCGACGAGGCTCAGCGTTTCCCCTCCTCTCCCCCTCTCTCTTTAAAATGCTGCTCGTTGGTGTATCGTGTCGGAGCGCGAGCGACGGGAAAAAAGGCGATTATTCCGAGTCAATCGCGCAATCTGCTAACGAGTTGTCCGCTCTGGCGAAAACGCTCGAGATAATCGCGTTTTAATCTCTCTCTCTCTGGCCGCTTTTTTCGAGAATCGCATTCGATATAATTCCGCGGAATAATAACACTCGTCGAATTCGATTACCTCGCGCCGCAGCGCCGGGGAAGAAAAAAACGCCGCCGCCGCCGCCGTCAAAGGGTCCACAAGTGTTCGACCGCGTAGCGGCCTCTTGCCTCCCCCGCTCGCTCGGTCACTTTAATCGATCTTGATTTTGCTTGGCCGGAAGAGAGGAGGAGAGCGAGCGGAAGCGGAAAAATGACTCTCTTTTTCTCTTTATTTTCGTCAAAGATTTTTCTCCCTCTCTATTTTTCAGTCGTCACCGCGCGCGCACGAGCCCGTCGACAAAGGACGAAACCGATAGGGCGAGAGAGAGAGGAGAGAGCAAAAAAAATACGCTGCCCCATAGCCAAGTCTCTACTTTCATTTAGCGCCTCCACTTGACGTATATACGCGTGTATTGTGTCCCGCCGCGATTGAAAAGTGAATTAACTGTCCTTCGAGTACAGAGTCCCTCTCGATGACGGCTAGTTAGTTTATTGAAATTTTGAGAGATCGAATCTGTTTGCGCTCTACTCGTGCTCCCTGATGTGTGTTCTTTTCGAGTCCCGCGCGCACTCTGTTAATTAAACTCGATTTCGATTCGCAGGGGCGCGCGGCCAGTTTTCTTCACTTTTCACGCGCCGATTAACGCGACAATGTATATACAGCGTTTCGTACACAAGACGCAGCCTCTCTCCGTTTCCGGATATTAATTTTATAGCCGATAAAGACTTTTTCAAACGGAAGCGCGCCGACGCTTCCGCGCGGCAGTAAAGTGCACGCGGCGTTTGAAGCGCTTCGTTAAAATTCTGACGCGAGCGCGAGCCGGAACGACGATGCTGCTACTCTTCTCTCGCGGCACTGCCGGACCGTAGCCGGACACTTTCCACTCGGTCGAATTTTTCCATCGCCTCGCGCGCATACACTTGTATAACGTTGCGAATATAACACGCACTTCTCGCGCGCTGCTCGAGCTTCTCCTCATCGATAAATCCGCTCGTAAAAATGAAAAATCGGCCGGAGGTGCTGCCGTGAATCCCGCGCTCGCGCCAAAACTTCCCATGCATATTTCATCGCGGCCGAAATCCCGCGCGCTCCATCATAATATCGAGAGAGTAGAGAGGGAGAGAGGGCTGACCCCCTGATGAACAAAAAGCCAAAAACCAAACGCTCCGCTCGTCGCGCGCACCTGTAATGATAAAAGAGATCCGATGAGTGAAAACAATGCGCGCTTCCCCTTGCATTTTTCCCGATATACGCGTATACACGCGTGCAATGTGTGCTCGCGTGTGTGTTTACCCATCGGCTCGCGCATGCTATGAGCGCGCAAGAAGCTGCGGACGGCCAGGCAGAGAGAGAGAGAGAGAGAGAGTAGAGAGAAGCTAGAGTCGGCGGCTTGTGCTGCTGCTGCCGCTGCTCCACCCCCGTGCGCGCGGTCTCCCCCCGACGCGATCAATACGCGATATTCCGCGCGCGAGAGAACCAGCAGCAGCAGCAGCCCCTGTCTCTCTCTCTCTCTCCATTCTCCAGGTCCCTCTCTCTCTCGCTTTATCGCCGCGAAGTTTTTTTAACTTCGTTTTCTACTTCTCCGCGGCAGCGGCGGCGGCGGCGGCAGCGAGCTTCCTTCTTCAACAGCTGTCTGGCAGCGCGCTTTTGAACCTGCCGCCGCGGAGCCCTCCGGGCGAGAGAGTAGGTGTTCCCCGATAAGGATTTTTCGCTCGCTCCGCGGAGGGACGCCTTTTTCGACTTATTTTCCTTTTTGAGCGGAAATTAAAATGGAAAAGTCGTTCGCAGTCGGATATGAGAATTATAACGATGCGCCGAATTCGACTCGCGCAGCGATCTATCGAAGGCGAGAAGGAAGAGAAAAAAAGCGCAGCTCGCATCTGCATCTATCTCCCCGTCGTGATTCGCTCTTCCCTCCGGCTGCAGTAGCAGCAGCAGCAACACGCGCGTTTTCTCGTCAGCGGCAGAGCAGCGGAGCAGCAGCCGGCATGGCGTGGCATAGCGTCGGCGCATAGAGCAGTTCGGGCGCGCGGTCTCTCTGTTGCTATGCCGGCTTCTCCTGCCTCCTCTTTTCGCCCCCACTACGCTTGCCGCTGCCGCCGCTGCCGTCGTCTCTCGCGCGCTCTATCGCGCTCTCTCTCTCTCTCTCTCTCTCTCTCTGTCTCTCTCTCTCTGTCTCTCTCTCTCTCTCTCTAGTCCTCGCACCCTCTGCGCGAGCGCGAGTCAACCCCCTGCTTTGGGAGGGAAGAGAGAGAGAGAGTGAGGGATAGCGTCAACCGGCGTCCTTTCTCGCTCTCTCTCCCTCCGCAGGATGGGTTCTCTTCTGCTCCGAAAGTGCGAGAGGGAGGCTCGTGCCGGGAAAATAAAATAAGAAATCGCAAAAGGGGATCGAGATTAAGACGAAGTGGACAGCGATAAGGGTCAAAGGGATGGAGCTTCTGCTCGGCCGATGTGGAATTTTCCAAAATCTCGTGCAGCTCTGCGATTATCGCTTCTGTCCTCGTCTTGTGTTGATTTATTCATTCGAATGCTCGCTGTCAATTACCCTCGAGCGATGCTTTTTACCAAAAGCCTTCCAAAATGCTCGAGCGGTGAGGGGGGGAGAAAAAACGAGGCGCGCCTGCTTCCTCTCTTTCGAAAAAGACACCGCTCGCGCGACACCGACAAAGAATTCGGCTAAAGGGACGTACGGAGCGAGAGAGAGAGAGAGAGAGAGAGAGAGAGAGAGAGAGAGAGAGAGAGAGAGAGAGAGAGAGAGATAAAAAGGAAGTCTCGGCGGAGGCACACTACGTATATAGAGTGGCGAATAAACAGTCGGAGATAGAGACTTTGTACAGCGTTGTCGCGGCTCCTCGATCAGCTGCTTTCGAGCCCGGTTAAACTATCTTTTTCTCTCCCTCGGCGGCGGGCATCGGAGAGGGCTCCTTTATCAAAGTTGGCAGCTCCGAGGAGCTTTTCCTTTACTCGGCTCTGACCTCTGTGAGCGCGCGAGCGAGCGGATATCGCGCCGAGAGAGCCGCACGCCGCTGCTTTATTGTTGCCGCATTTTTCACGCACACTTTGTGCAACGAGACGCGCAGCGTCAAGTATTTGACGCTGCAGCCGCTGAAAGTAAAAGGCTCGACGACCTTGTCTGCTCGCATTGAGTCACGCGTTGTCATTCTTTTATGCGCTCTCGCAGTAAAAATAGGATGTATAATGAAATGTGAATCAGCGTAAAAAAGAGCGCAGGCATAATGCGCGAGGCTAAACAGCGCATCGATCACGCACGATTAAGCAAACGCGACTACTAAGTAGTGGGTAGTCAGTCGTCAGTCGTCGCGCGGTGGAAGAAAAAGCACGAGACTAAGTACTGGCAGAGTGAGAGAGAGAGAGAGAGAGAGAGAGAGAGAGAGAGCAAGAAAAGGGTTGGAAAGCTATTCATCGGAATGAGTCGCAAGGCCAATGACATTCTCTGTACTATACCACACACACACACACACACACACACACACATGTCTGCTTGCAATAACGGTGAAGCTCTGTACGCGAGCGGTGGTCGAAGCGAGCGAGCGAGCCGGCTTAACTTCCGTTGGGCAAGATCAGTTACGCGCCCGTGAGAATTGCTGCGGGGAGAGAGAGAGAGAGAGAGAGAGAGAGAGAGAGCGCACCGAAGCCATTTCAGAAACAAACCGGCGCTCATGTCGCTGCGCGGATTATGTTGCAGCCCCCTCTATCTCTCTCTATCTATCTATCTTTCCCTCTGTACAGACCCGACACGGCGGATCAATTCATCCGACTCCCGCGGACAGATTTCTTCGGCTGCAAATCGACGATTTGTATCGATCCGTGATTGAAAACGCCCGTGATAAATGGGATTCCGCTGTGGGGCTTCCCTGATTTTTGTTCTCTCTCTGCGCACGTGTGATCGCAGAGAGCGAGATCAGCTGTTCAGCGAGTATTTCCAAAAACTCATAACGGTCCACGATATACTTCTGCATTCTTGGTGCGGACGAAATATAACAGCGAGTCGGAAGTCTCGGACGGAGGCTTGTCCGCAGATGGAGCGAGGGAAAAAATTTAATATTTTTTTGAGGACAATAAAGCCGGCTGCGCGGCGCAGTTAATCCGGAATTTTTGCGTGCTTACTAACTATTCCACATAGTGCGCTCTCTCTCTCTCTCTCGCGGTCTTCATAAATTCTCATATCGTAAAAAAAACCCCTATGAATTATTCAGAACGAGCGGCACTTAAATATAGAAGAACTCGCGGGCGCAGAAATGAAGAGGCCCGCGCCGCTATGCACCCTATTTATTTTTTCCTTCTCTTCTCTCGCTCGGCCATCCCCCTTCCCTTCATCTCTCCGAGTACAGCGTATACGCACACGGCCACGTGCGCGTTTGCTTATGCAGATCGGCGAATTTGCAATCGGACGATTTTGCGTGCAGCTGGATGTATGGAATAAGGCTTTCCGCAGCTTAACTCGATATGATGAAGATTTCGTAAGTGTAGAAGCCGCCGTACGGCGCAAAAATAGCTACACGTCTTTAAAAGGCGATTAACTCTATGAACTTCGAGCATAGCGACTACGGCGTCGGGAATGACGAAAATGCTCTCGAATCTTAATTGAATTTAGCGCAGGTCCGTGTCTCGCTGTCGGAGACGTCTGTGGGTCATCCTCGAGGAATTGCCGGCCTTGTGTGCGTGTGTACTACACTCTGCGTGTGTGTGTGTATGCATCTGTTTGTCACTGGCGATGCGCGCATTGCAGCAGACGACGACGAGTGCGCGGCGCGCTGTCCGTGGGAAGCTTCGGCATTTCCGGATGTAGGCTGCGATATAATAGGAGAGTCGAGTGCCAATTATGAACCGGCGACGAGTCGCTGCCGCTGACTGAATAAGCCATTTTTTTCTTCTTTACTTTATTTATATTCCTTTTCTTTTTTTCCGAAGGGAAAAATACACACTTGGCACAAGATCGTCGCGGTCCGCGCGCGCGATCGGGTGATTTTTCAGCGGCGCGTCGTCAACATTGGCAAACTCGCGGTGTAATAGCCGAAAAGTTTGGCAATTTCGAAAGCTCGCGTTCTTTTTTCGCAAAACGACCCGCGCACACCACGTGCTGGCGTCGAACGCTCGCCATAAATCCTCCGGAAAGAGAAAAAGGTCTCTCTCTCTCTCTCTCTCTCTCTCTCTCTCTCTCTCTCTCTGTAGCCTTATTTCGAGAAACAAAAAAAAACGAGGAAACGAAAAAAAGCACGAAGCCGACTTCAACTTCAAAGAGCCCTCTCGCGACGACGACGTCCACTGCATGCAAGCATCACACAGGGAGCACGGTGTGACGCATCGTGCGGCGGCAGCCGGAGGCGCAGAGGCCGGGCTTTACTTCTGGAGCCGGCGAAAATAAAGAATGAAACTGCAGCGCGGCGGCGGCGGAGAGACGAGAATGAGCGAGGAACCGAGAATGAACGGCTGCTGCTGCTGGGATGTATTCAAGAAGCAGGGAAGAGAATGAGACAGAAAGAGAGAGAGAGAGAGAGAGAGAGAGAGAGAGAGAGAGAGAGAGAGAGAGAAAGAAGGTCAGAGAAAGAGAGAACAAAAACAGAAACGGAAAGAAGAAGAGGAGAGAGAGAGAGAGAGTCGTACGCACGCTCGTACGTACGTGCAGCTCTCCACTCTCTCTCTGTCTCTCTCTCTCTCTCTCTCTCTCTCTCTCTCTCTCTCTCTCTGCGGTTATTATTTTTCCGCGAGCTCCTTACCTCGCAGCTACTATACACACTACTCCCGCATCTTCTTCACCTTCGCGTAGTCTCTACTCTACGTGTCCCTCTCTCTCTCTCTCTCTCTCTCTCTCTCTCTCTCGCTCTCGCTCTCGCTCTCTCGTAGCGCCGGCTCAAAGAGCCCACTAAAATTCTTGAATCTTTAACGGCGTGTGTACTAGCGCGCGCTGGCGTTAATAACGACGACGACGACGACGACGACAACGGCGATGGTGGCTCGTTGAAGAATTCGCGCGCGCAACTGAGCGTGGGCGGGGGTAAAAAGGAGGAGGGGAGGCGGCCTGTAGATCAAGAAACATGAATGAAGCGGGGAATGCGTGCTGGCTATCGCCGTGTCAGGCTGCTTTCGTGACCTCGCGATAGGGGCTCTCGACTGCACACCGCGCGTGTGTGTGTAGTGTGCGGGTGCCCCTCGAGGAGCTTTCGCTCTGAATGAATTTTTTTCTCCATTATTCTTATCGCGGGGGGGGGGGTGGAAAATATTTTTTAATGAATCGCGGCGTAGGTCATTCACGCGTTTCGATTAAAAATGCGAGAGTGTGTGCAGTGCGTATCGATTCGGTGGCGCGGCGCGGTGGCAGATACGAACTTCTCCTCTCCGCGAGCAGTGGAGCCATAAGTTCGTTTGGAAAGCCCGATGAAAAATCGCCCGATAAACGATCTGTATTGTTAGCTGCTGGAGAACTGTGTATATGAACGGCTCCGGTAGGCTCGTCGAGGTCGGACGTTTTCCTCCACCTCCTATACCTCCGCTGCCGTCAATCGATTCGGGCTCCTTCTGTGTCTTGAATCTCTCCACCCCCGCAGCAGCGGCAGCAGCAACCCTGTCGCTGCAGTCTAGCTGTACAGAGCAGAGCTATGCACTCCCTTTTTTCGAACTGCTCGCGTGGCAAGTTTCCCAGACATGCAAATGAGGCGGGCGGAGGGAGAGAGAGAAAAAAGGCTCGCGAGTGAGAGGAGGGAGGGAAATGGAAAATCCAGCCTCGAGGGGTGGGGGCGCGGTGTAGTGCAAGAAGCAGCGGTGGAGATGTCGACGACGTAGCGGGGCTGAAGTGGCCTGATTGAGAGTCGCTACTCGAGCGTGTTAATGAATGATATTTTTTTCATTCAACCGCGCCCTGGCCTACATTTCGCGCTCGCGCATTATGCGCCGCACACACGATCCTGAAAAAGCGCTCTACCATCACATACGCGGGCCGAGCATAGCCGCCCGCTACTACTGCAAGCTCTGTATAGTGTGTAGCGTAGTTGGTTGGTCCTGCGCGTATACGAAACGACTGTATTCCGGGGGAGCATCGATCCCCGCGGGTGGTGGTCTCGCGCGCCTGACCGCTCTGCAGCAGCGGCAGCAGCAGCAGCAGCCCGATAATGATCGATAAACTGATAACTGAATGGCCGTTGTGTTCCAGTGAGCGGGAGGACGGTGACGGGAGGCGCGCCCCTGTACGGCCGACTGGTGGCCGAGGAGCCGCTGCCCGGCGCGGTCTGCGGGGCCGGCGGCACGGGCGGCGGCTCCGGGGTCATGCCGCAGGAGACGCCGGCCGACATCCACGCGATGCAGGCCAGGATACCCCACAGGTTTCGGGACCCGGCCACCGCGCCGCTCAGGAAGCTCAGCGTCGACCTTATCAAGACCTACAAGCACATCAACGAGGTGAGTTTCGCAATGCATTTTATTACGCTGAGAAATCGGCTAGAGATCGATCGGGAAAGCGCGGCCGGAATTATCGAGCAACGTGGGCGAGGGAGAACGCGAGCCACCGCTAATCCGGAAGCAATCCGGCCTCGATTTGCGCCGATCAAAACTGCGCTCTCCCCTGTATACACGCTGTATACGGCAGATGCGGAGCTGGATGCTTTTTCCTCCCCCCGGAAATGCGGAGATTCGAGAACGCGCGCGCCGATACACTCATGGGTTTTTACGCGTGGATGGAACTTTCGGCCGCGCACGCGGCTCCGAAGTGAGTCATGATGCTCGGTATGGATTCTCGGTGGTGCGCGGCTTCTTTTTTTTTTCTGTAGAGAAGGCTTTTGATTTTGTTGCAACTTTGGTTATTTTTGCGCTTGAATTTGTTGCGAACTAATAATAGAGACAGGTAGATCTGAAAAACGATTGTCAATCTAGTCGAGGGAGAGCGAGTTCTATGCAGAAAGTAAGATATCATTGCTCTGCGAACTCGTTAGAGGGAAAAGATCGTGACGAATTATCACGCACTTGCTTGTAGACAAGACCGTAGAGCCGAGCACTGTTTCCTTGTGTTTTTTTTTCCCAACACGACTCGCACCGAACTTCCACGTATAAATAAAAAATGGTATTTGTATGGGAGTTCATTCCCCTCACTGCATTCGTAGCCAAAAACCGACACCATCGAAAGTCATCGCGCAGCATCATGTCTATTCGCACTTCGTACTGCGATAAGTCCCCCAGTTATAATCGAGGGAGAGAACGAGTGTATACGAAGGACGACCGCCGCCGCAGCAGCGGCGGGAAAAGGAATACCTTCGAGTCTTTACGTGTACGGCCGTATATATCTGTAGCCATTCTCTCGCTTCCGGTGAAGGGAGGGGACGTAGGCATGGACTTGGCTCGCGCATTCCTGCCTATCCGGCGGGGATATAGAGTAAGAGGCTGCTGCAGCCCGCGGAATCCAGTGTCCGGATGCAGCCGGGCCGTAGTTATGCGCGCGATGGACTGCGTGTGTGCTGCACACACGTATATATGTAGTGGGTCAGCAGTACGCGCGCCCGTGGCTATATAGACTGCAGTTCGCTCCGCGTATTTATATTTTCATAGAGCCGAGAGCGCTGATCGCTCAGCTCGTAATCAGTCCGCCGAATGATTAAGCCGCTTTGATAAAACGCGACACGTCGCGGAAGTGACTGTATAGAAAAAGTTTTGCATTTATTCGCGGGGCGAGAGGAGCTCTTGGCCGGGATCAGACAGGCGCAACTTTTTCCGAGCGCGTGCGACGCGAGTTTCCCCCTCGTATATATGCTAAGTGCTTCGCGGTATCCATTGTTTTCCGGCGATCGCGCGGCCTGTACTTCCCGATTGATTTTATTGGTTTCCCGTACCGCCGCCGGCTTCCGCGAATTCTTCCTGTCGCATTATGCTCTTTCTCCCCTTCCCTGTCCGTACACTTATACACTACATACTGCCGTCTCTTGCTTGCCCGATTTTCTCGATCTACCCTCGGCGACGCTTCGAAAGAATAATAATGCAGGCATTCCCCTGCGTGCGCTTCCGAATTGGCAACTATTGCGCGAATACCTTCCCTTGTAGGCGCGCGCGCGCGCGCGCGGGGATTATGAATCTCCGATGAAATTCTTACTCCCCTGCAGGCGCGCGGGGATCGTTTTTCGAGTTCGAAAAGTATTTACCGCCTGACAGGCTGCGATGCGCGCAGAGGAAGGCGAGAGAAGGAAATTATCGAGATAATCCTCGGGTTTCTTCGAAGACGCCGCGAATAATTACGGCGACGCGACCCTCATTTTCGACTGGCTTCTTCTTTTTCCCCCTCGACGCTTACAACAATTTCAATTTCCAACTTCGCGTGTCCTCCCGAGCACGGGTTTACTTGGCGATTTCAGCACTTCGACTTCGGCGAGCTGCCGTCGTTTATCGCGTTAAATAAGCGCGGATTATTAATATCCCCCGAGTGAAATCGCTGCGAAGTAAAAGTCCCTCTCGACTACTGCGCCGTGCGCGAGCTTTCGTTTTTTGGAAGCGAATTTCTACTCGATATATACGCATACTTCGTCGTCGAAAACCAAAAGGCCGCGTGTACTGGAAAGTGCGGATTTTCTCGGAACGTTAATAACGCAAACTGGTTATTCTCGTATACCGGATCCCGGTTTCACTTATCGCTAGACTTCGCGATCTGCCCCCTCCGTGCGGAGCAAATATACCATAAACCATCCAAAAACTATATTCCGATGCCAGGATGTATAATCTCGCGAAAAAAAAGAGAATAATCGTCGACCCTAGCGCTAATCCACTGCCGCGGCCGAAAACTTTCCGTCGAGCGCAACACAGCGTGACTCACTCGCTCCTTCTTTCTTCCTTTCTCTCTGCTCTTCCTCGCGCGTTGAAGCATGGTTACACTTATACATAGTCTTCGACTTTCCTCGATGATCCGTGCGGGAAATGGAGCGAGACGCGAACGACGCTTAAGGCTGTATAGGTGTCGCGGCGCTATACAGGTATATTATCTCGCGCTTAGATAAGACGCCGCGATAAGTTGCAGCTCTCCTCTTTATCTTCTTTGCTCTTCCTAATCCCCGTCCTGACCGCGTCTGTGCGTGCGAACGTCGATCTGCCGCAAAACACGCCCTTTTTCGCTAAATTTCGACGACTCTCGCGGCCGACCGATAAATCGTGATCGATAATCCGCGATCCCGATTCGCATCCGCTCTTCGCGGGTATAACGAAAAAACGAAAAAGGAAGAAGAGGAAGAAGAAGACGAAACGAGCACGAAAGGCTCATGTGTCTCTGTCAGCGCGTGTTCGCGGATCCGTGCAATGCATCGCGATTGTTGCATCAACGCCGCTCGCGCGCGCTTGCGGCGGCGGCGGCGGCGGCCTGATAAGACATTGATAACGAGAGGAGATCGGCGCCAAAGCTCGAAATTTTTCCTCTCGCTCCATCCCGCGCACTTGTGTACGTGTTCAAGGACGGGCTCGCGAGAGAGAGCGGAGAGGGAGTCTTAATGCGGCCCCAGCTGTATCGCGATTTCCATGCAAAGTGTCGCGTCCGCGATTCGTGAATCTTAAAATGCCGAAGTAGGCAGAGCCGATGTATCGGCGACTCGGCGCTCCATTGATAAACCGTCGAGCGGACGGAAATATCGATTCCGTTTATGTGCTACTCGGCTCGTTCGCGACCAACTGAGACCGGTCGAAAAGTCCAACCGTCGCAGAATTACGTAGGCGCGTAAGTGTCTCGCTCATCACGCGAGCTCTCTCATTCATAACTCGGATCTCGCGCGATTTCCTCGTCGCACAGCAGCGGATGTGCCTCTCGACGCGCGAATGTCGTGCGCCGCCGCTGCGGGCAGAGAAAGGAGAAAGGCGGAGAACGAGGGCGATCGAGAGATTAACGAGCTGCCGTCGTCTCTGTGTGTGTGTGTGTGTGTGTACGTACGTACGTAGTTTGTCGCGCATACACTGAGTTCTTTTTTCGTATTTCCAGCCGACGATATAACCCAGGCGCGGGCGGCGGCGGCGGCGGCGGCGGCCTCGATCCACTACGCGGCATTATGCTGAAGTAACGTTAATTACAGGCAGTTTGAAATTATTTCCAGGGAGCGGGTGCGCGCAGGGAACCGAGCCGGGGTTTATGAACTTCAGCGTTGCATATTCAGCGCGCGAGCGCGGGACTGGAACTTCAAACGCGGCCGCGAGCTCGCCGGGCGAAAAAATCGATAACGATTATCATAGCACGCGGCGCTCACCTGGCGCGCCGGCGAAGTTTTCGTTGCTGCTATACGTGCACTGCGCTGAAGTCTCTGGCGAACCAACGAAAAAAAAAAAATAATAATAATAATCTCCGCGGCGCATTAGCCGAAACGCCGTCGCTTATCTGCCGCGCGCGCTCGCGATAGTATCCATCGGCGCGAAAAAAATGGGACAAGGTTGCAGCCGAGATACGCGCTCGGGCTCATTACTATACGTTTATCGGCGCAACATAAACAACGCGCGTCGTTACGCAACGGCACGGCGGCAAGAGCTCGGAGCTAGAGCGTCGCAGGTCCGCCGAAATAATCGACGAAGCACGTGCGCGCATCGCGGGGCTTTCCTCTCCTCTGGTTCTTCTGCTCCCCACTCGCTATAGGTTATACGCGGCGTCGCGCACCCCTTTGCTGCGCGCGCGCTTTTGGTGGCTCGCGCCCTCTCGCGCCATGGCGAACCATATGGGGCCGCTCATGCACTCGCGCATAGCAACAGAAACGGACTGTGCTAGAAGCGCCGCACGTCGGCTGGCTGGCGCTCGCTCTCTCCTCTCTCCGCTTCTTCGTCCTGTCTCTCTCTCTCTCTCTCGTGTGTTGCCCTCTCGTGCGATTGTTGCCGCTTTGTAATTGGATGGCGGAAGATAAAGGGGAGGAAGTCGATCGACAACCCCCGTAAGAGAGCTCTTACATATTCATCCCTTGCTTTTCTTTCTTTTTCCCTCCTTTTTTCGGCTTTTTCGGCGGCGAGTTTCGTGTTTTCGCATCGCCAGCGCGATTTGCATCTTTCGAATGTTTTTTCGCGAGCGACGACGTTTTCGCTTCGGAAAGCTCCGACTTCCGGCTAGTTAAGCGCGGGGGAGAGTAGCGCAGTGTAACGAGGCCCACCTGGAGAGCGTTACGCATGCGAGAGAGAAAAAAACTCAACAGGTGTAATGCGCTGCGACGCATTGTAAACTACGACGAGGAAATCCAGGCGTCGGGCGGCTGCTGCAGTAGCAACAGCGTGATTTTCACGTGGTCTCTCTCTCTCTCTCTCTCTCTCTCTCTCTCTCTCTCTCTCGCTCGCTCTCTCGGTGGCGCGCGCGCGACGCTAATATCGATTGCACTCGAGCGCGTCGGCCAGATCGGATTCTGCGCCGTCTTTTTTCCTTCCCTCTCGCAGCCGCGTCTTTCTAAGCGTATAGCCGCCGTCCGCTCTGCAACGGCGGATCCCAGCCCCGCTGCAGCCCCGGGCGAATTTCGGCGCGTCATTTTTAGCCCGAAGGGTCCGAATCGCACAATTCGCCGCGCTCGCGCGCTTATTGATTTATCGCGCGCGGGAAAATCGAATGACATGACACACGCGGTAGGTAGGTAGGTGCAGTACAGCTGGCGAAGTACGAAGGGCCGCGAAGCACGCGAAGTCGAGGATAAAAAGGAACGGGAGGGAGCAATGGAAGGCGGGGAGAGATATTCAAAGGCGAGCGTGCGAGCAGTATGGTCTGCGCTGTTCGCGCACGCACGGGAGAATAATAGAGAAGTACAAGTCGAAAGCGGCGAAGTCGGCTCGCGAGCGCGGGGGCGGAAAGACAGAAAAAGCGCGAGACAGACGGAGGGGGTTGAGAGCGCGAGGGGAAGTTGCCCTGGGGCTGCTCTCTCGGCAATGTCAATGACCTCGAAAGAGCGCCGCTCTCTCCCTTCCACGCAGCTCTCTCTCTCTCTCTCTCTCTCTCTCTCTCTCTCTCTCTCTCTCTCTCTCTCTCTCTCTGTTATCTCCGCTCCTCTCCCGCGATTCTTATCAGGCGCGCAGCCGCACGCGCAGCCCTTTTCCCGAGGAGAGGAGATGTACGCGTTCGCGGGGCATACGCGCAAGTATTTATGGGCGCGAAAAAATTTTCGAAGAAATTCGCAAAGAGCTGCGAAAAATCGAGGCACGGCGATGCTCGCGTGTAGAAATAGCCCCCGTAGCCGAGCGAGCGAGCGAGCAACTTATAATAGGGTGGTGTTGTTAAGGGGGTACGAGTCGGATGCCGCAGTTACCGACCCGAGCTTCGGCATCGATTTATCCGAGAGAGAGAGAGAGAGGCGACTGTTCACTTCGTCTTCGAACTTCGGCACTCGTTCGTAGGATTGGGATATTTTTCGAATCTGAGCACTCTGGCGATCCCGAGTATGTTAACGAAGCGTCCCTCCCTCCCTTCTCTCGCTAATGACCGGCTCTTTATTCACATTCAAGGTATACTATGCCAAAAAGAAGAGAAGGGCGCAACAGATGCAGGGCGAAGACGGCTCGCACAAGAAGGAGAGAAAGCTCTACAACGACGGTTGGGACGACGACAACCACGACTACATTATCAAGAATGGGGAGAAGTTCCTCGATCGGTACGAGATCGATTCGTTAATTGGTGAGTTTTTGCCTTTCTTTTTTCTTTGGTGCAAATGACTGATCAGGAAAGTAACCGTCTCTCGTTTGTTTACAGGTAAAGGCAGTTTTGGCCAAGTGGTGAAGGCATTCGATCACGAAGAACAAACTCAGGTGGCAATAAAAATCATCAAGAACAAAAAACCCTTCCTAAATCAAGCGCAAATTGAAGTTAGGTTACTGGAGATGATGAATAGAGCGGATACCGATAACAAGTATTATATAGGTACGTCGCACCTGAATCATTCATTTTCACCCCATCGTCGAATTGAAAAATACTCACGAAGCAACTTTGCCTTGCAGTTAAACTCAAGAGGCATTTTATGTGGCGGAACCATCTGTGTTTGGTATTTGAGCTACTGTCGTACAACCTCTACGATTTACTTAGAAATACGAATTTCCGAGGGGTGTCGTTGAACCTGACGAGAAAATTCGCACAGCAACTGTGCACTGCCCTCCTGTTCCTGTCCACGCCGGAATTGAACATCATTCACTGTGATCTGAAGCCTGAAAACATCCTCCTGTGCAATCCCAAGCGAAGCGCAATAAAAATTGTCGATTTTGGCAGTTCGTGTCAACTTGGACAGAGGGTACGAACATTACCATTTCTTATACAAATTGAGCAACTTTCAAGTATACTCATGGGAACCGATCTCGCTTTCTTGCAGATATACCAGTACATACAGTCTAGGTTTTACCGATCACCCGAAGTGTTACTAGGCATACCTTACGACCTCGCGATAGACATGTGGAGTCTGGGTTGTATTTTAGTAGAAATGCATACAGGAGAACCCTTGTTCAGTGGAGCCAACGAGGTAAGCTTTTATCGCATTCAACCGAGATGACCCGGTCGAAGCAACGATTAACCATGTAACGACAACTCTATTTGTCCCGCCAGGTTGACCAAATGAACAAAATTGTCGAAGTGCTGGGCATGCCGCCAAAGCACATACTGGACCAAGCGCACAAGGCGCGGAAGTACTTTGATAAAGTCCCCACGGACGGCTCGTACGTACTGAAAAAATCCAAGGAAGGCAAGAAATACAAATTGCCGGGCACCAGGCGGTTGCACGACATCCTGGGCGTCGAGACGGGCGGCCCCGGTGGCAGGAGGCACGGCGAACCCGGCCACTCGATCTCCGACTACCTCAAGTTCAAGGACCTGATACTGAGGATGCTGGACTTCGATCCCAAAACGCGGGTCACGCCTTACTACGCGCTGCAGCACAACTTCTTCAAGAGGACGGCCGACGAGGGGACCAACACGAATATCGCCGCTGCCAATAGTGCCAACACCAGTCCGGCGGTCGTGTCGATGAGCCAGGACCACGGTTAGTACACGTTGTCTCGTACGCAATATTTGAATTTATTCTATAACTTGGAAAAAGTATCCATGCTCAAATAAACCACATCCTATTGCAAGATTAGCCAGTTAACGTTTTCAATGAAATGCAATTGTGACGCTTTATGCTGCAAAGTGACTTTTGGTTTATTTGTCCATGGAGGCGTGCGACTTCTCGGATAGTTTTTGCTTTCATGTCAGAAGCGAAGTTATCTCACTCATGCAGTGCCCAAGTATATCATAATTATTATTGGATTTTCATTTCTAGAGGACAACACGTTTACTTGAAAAGAACTGCCTATATGTGCTTAATATCACTCATCATCCATTGTTCATCATTTTTTTTTTTTTTTTTTTTCTGAAGGTAAAATGCCCTTATGAGCGACAAATCAATATTGATGAAAATATTTTATGCTCAATCGAGAATCTCAATTTCTATCAAGATTTTTGTAAAATTATCAAGAATCACACAAACATGTGCAAGAAGCTCATATGTGACAGTTAGAAAGATTTTCGATTGATTTATATTTGTAATATGCTCTGGCAGGTGGCTATGCTAAAGATTGGAAGTTTTACATTGTGCAGAAAGTAAGAGGTTTCTCACATTACAGGAGTCGGCTTTAAACTTACCAATCTGAAGCGATCATTATTTTTTTTACATTCTTATCACCGCAAACATTCTTATTTTTAGGCAGCAATTTAGTTCTACTAGAGGGTCTAACGTTACGTTTTAATTCTTTAACTTTTAACAAGATTTTTTGCGTAGTCGTGTCTCGAATTCGATTGAAAAGCATTAATGAACTGTACGTATGTAACATTCGATCCTCTCGCAATATCTCTATCCTTTTCTGCTTATAACGATTTTTGTTCCCCCCTATTGTTTATATAGCACGCCGCAATGTAGATCATTAGTTTTACTTGCCGGCGAGCAGTATCATTATCTTTCGTTCTTTTTGCCCTCTAATTTTTATTTTTTTATTTTCTGCACAAACTAAACCATACTTGTTGTTGTTGTTGCCCGTAGATATGATGGGGGGACAGTACGTGGCTCGATGACTGTCGTATCCGCGGGGCGGCGACGACCTGTCCTAGGCCCCAACCCTAATCTTACTTACTAACATAAGTAAGTTCTGTCTAACAAACAAATCCTGAAATGCTGAGAAACTAACAAACTCCAAATTACAATCTCTATTGTACTCCTATGGCC
The DNA here is from genome assembly GCF_009193385.2 of Nasonia vitripennis. Lineage (NCBI taxonomy): Eukaryota > Metazoa > Arthropoda > Insecta > Hymenoptera > Pteromalidae > Nasonia > Nasonia vitripennis. The sequence goes on from NC_045760.1 coordinate 1,257,027, forward strand.
TCGGATGTATTGCGCGAAGCCTTGCTTGTAAATGCCAAAAATTAATCGAGAAAACTGTAAACGCCAAGTAATGGATCACAATGCCAATCTTGCCCAGAACTTGGCTTTGAGTTTTTACTTGTCAACTAATCTGTCTATGTATGCTTCATCAAAGTATCAGTATAGGAAAATTATGGTTTCCTATCAAAATATACAATGTATCGTAGAATATGTTGTGATTTGACCAAACGAGTGAAATGTTTTTTTTTCTGTATAGCTATAGCAACAACATATTCTATAAATACGAGCTTGTAAAATTTGCATAAATGTAATTCGCATTGTCATTTTACCATCCTTTGATCACGCATGTCTTTAGCTGCTTGTATCGAATCTTATAAATGTAATGCAAAGAGCGTCGACAAAATCATGGCATGTCTAATTACGATCTTAATTTTGAAAGCTGATTTTGCAAAAAATGAAAAATCGTAAATTAGTTCTCGAAAATATGAATCATGTACAAAGATCAATTGCTTGCTACAGCACTTCAATTGACGTGTTGTAATAATGCATGCTAAGCTTTTGATCGAGTTTAACCGAATAATCACATAATATTTACTAGAAAATACAAAAATTTACTTGGATAAGTTTAATAACCGATACTACTATTGTGTTTAAAGAATCCCCGTTTCGATTAACCAAGCATGCTTCGAGAACGACTTACTATGAATGTAAAACCTAAAAACTTACGTGATACTTTATGTTTTATAGAACCATACGAACATTATTCTTCTTTTTAATGCCAGAAATGAATAAAGCTGTCAGCATTTTTTTTATTTACTGTATACACGTATTCTTTCTTTTAATGCACATTAAGAAAATTTTGATTCCTTTGTTACAGTTTCGTGTTTAAAAACCTCAACTTTCTGTCTTAAGATTGAAAATGTAAAATAAAGGCCCGTAGCTCAAAACTGAGAATTCTCACCCCGTAGATTTCCCGTAGCGACGTATTGATTGAAAAAAGGAATTACATGAAATCGTTTTCGATGACCTTGGCTCGATTTTCCCGTGGTCGAACAACACTATTGTCTATATATCTCCTAGTCTAGTGTTAGCCAACCCCGTCCAAAGGCCCTCATGTTTATTATGTTATAGTACTCGAACCGTCCTAACGGATGAAACTGTAATCTCTTGATTGCGGGTACGTCGATAAGTTGATAATAGTTGCAAAGTGTTTGGATAAATCGAGTTCAGTGTTAAAAGTACCCGCAGCTCAGAGAGACAAGGCGTCATCCGGCAGGTCTTGTGGGAACAGACAGCTGATTTTTGTTTCCCTGCTATTCTCTAGGACTGGTTAGCATGTCTGGACAGGGCAGTAGCAGCGGCGGAGGCGGTAGCGGTAGCAGCGGCAGCACCGGCAGCGGCGCGCAGCACCAGCCGATGGAGTGCGAGTCGTCACCGCGACACACGCTGGGCCTAGGAGGCAGACGGCCAACGGGCAGCTCGAACGCGCCGACGAGCTCGGCGCCGGCCTCCATTGACGCCGGCAGTGGCAACGGCGGCGGCAGCTCCCTCATACAAAGCTCTCTCGGCTCGTACAACAGCCTGATTCTTCCTAGCATTCCCCACCTGCCCGCGGCGATGATGGGCTCGCCGATGAGCGGTATCCACCACCAGCAGCCGAGTTTCTACAACTACGCGAGCTACGGTGCCGGTACTGAGGGCCACCGCCAGGTGGTAGTGCCCTCGCAGGTAGTCGTCGCCGGGGCCAAGCAACGCGCTGATGCCGATCGCGAGGACAGCCCGATGGTGGGTGTCTGCGTGCAGCAGAGCCCTGTCGCAATCCACTGATCCGAGGCAGGGCACGCAGCCTCAGTCGCCGCCTCCTCCCCCACCCCGTCCCCGTCGTCGCCGTCTCCGTCCTCGTTCTCGTCGCGATGATCGACACGACGGTGAAGCCGGCCACCACCGGCTGTGCTGCTGCTGGAGGCTCTTCTCTTCTGGACTGACGACGGACTCGTCTGCAGCTCTTTACGGATTTCGGCCGCCGCCTCGTTCGCGGAGATCCGACTCGAGGATTCAGCTTGTTTCCAATGTTCGGCGCTGACGATCGAATGCTGGGAGAACCATTGAAAAATGAAGGAAAGAAAAAACATATAAACACTCTGGTGGAGCGCATGTGCTATCTGTTGACGAATTTTCTCTGGATCTGTAACGAAACGAAATACCTGATCGAATGCGTTATGAGTATTGATTTCTCGCTTTTTGTAAAACGAATGTCATGAACTGTATGCTTTTCCAGTAAATTACAGATTCATCAAAATTATACATACGAAATTGTAGTGAATTGTTACAACGCGAAACTATAAGTACCAGTCTCATGAACTATCCATTCTACTTAAAATCGTATTCTCAAATCCAACTGTCAGTTATGCTGAACATACTTCCAAACAACACGGAGACCCTTCCCGAACTGGCGACTAATCGTTCGAGCGAACGTGCAATGCAATGCGTTTAAATGGTACCGATAAATTAGACAGTCCTCTGGGTCAGCCTCCAGGAGAAACCTCTCGATCTTCGCTTTCTTACCTCCTGACACGTAGTAGCATCGACCTCATCGAGAGCCGATCATTTATCGAAAGAGATAAACAAAAAATGCTGGCGCATGTCTCGGTCAATAGCATTGTGTGCGTAATACGTGTGCGCGCATCCGACGAAGAAGCAAAAGGCTGACAATCACGACAACGAAGGATCGCAACCGAAAAAATCGAAAATAAAGATTAAAAATCAAGACGAAGCCAAAGGGTGTTAACCCCTCTTCCTCGCGTCACTTGACTTCGGTCACGCGCCAACTTCCATACTTACTCGACGGGACGATCAGCAAATCAACAAGTCGACCGGCATCCGCGAACCAAGTCGGAGGAGTCAAATCGAAGAAGAACGAGCTGTACACGGAAGGTTACTCGTTTATTATCTAATGCTAAAGTATGTGTGTGTATATATCAAATCTATATATCTATATATGACCATATATATAGATATAGGCAGTATCGTGCCGATCGGCGCAGTATACGAATATATAAATTTAACAAAAAAAAAAGAAAAAACAAATAACGCGAAGATAACCAGGAGGTGAAGAAAGCTGCAGAGAGAGGAAGAGCGCCGCGAGTTACCTCGAGAGCATGGATGCACGGGGAATTACGGCCTAGTGTGCGGATGAAACCCAGCTTGGCCTCTTTGGGTCCTGCCCGACAGACACTTAATTAAAATTAAATTTAAAAAATATCCAAGGACAAAGCAAATTTAGTCGATAACGCGACAATGGATAACTTTTACCATATGAACTGAGTGGCCTAGAGAGGAAAAAAGTGATAATTACCTATTACTATTGCATTAAATGAAGGAAAAAATACAGATAAACAATGTAATCATGTACTCCGATAGAGTTTTATACACGATGTGACGAATGTAAAAGGTACATAGTGCGTATTCGCAGTAAAAAGAAAAAGAGAATGATTGTTCTTTGTACAATACGTTTAGGTGAATGCAAATGAGAATGCAGCTTTAGGGTCTTAACTTGTAAGTTCAGAAAAAGTGAATGAAAGCGCGAATGAGTGAACGTACCAGCGATAACATGTAAGTGTGTGCGTGCGTAGAAAGAGAGAACGGGAGGGGAGAAATATGAATTTGACTTTTATTTACTTCGGATCGGACGAGGCGTTGTATGTGTGCATAAAACACGCTGAGCGGCGCAAATTCCAGTTTGTTGCTTACAGGGACTTGAAACAAACTTGAGAGTCTTTGCGCGACTTAACAATACATATTTATACATAAAGTATTGATAAGAAAGTTGAAGTGTAAACGCTAAGAATCATCATGAATAATCATATGAGAAAAACTAGGTACTTTGAAATAAAACAATACACGCGTATCACAAGTACATGCGGTCCCAACATCGTTATTGATTTTTGCCGTTTTTATTTTCTCCTTTTTTATTATTATTATTGTAAACCACAATTTTGCTCAGCCTAGTGAACTTGGCTTAACGAGTTCGAGGGAATGCGAAATGAAAGTGAGCTCTGCGAGTTTTTTAGATACTGCTTTTTTCAATGAAGTAAACAAAACACGTACTGAAATATAGAGAAACACTGAAACTAGCTAAGATATTCAATACGTAGACTGAACAAGTGTTTGTTAAGGTATTAACGCAAGCAATTTTCGTGCGCAGGATTTTCATGAGACATCGCTGGTCCGTCGATTTCTCGCACACATTTACTGTGCCGCAAACCCTTTAAAACTATGATTCCTTTTTTAATACCTAAACGATAAAGACTGTTAAAGTATTTACTACATAGTGAGCGTGTGTCATAAATCAGCGGATAAGTAACTTGAAAATACTGCTATCGAAAGCATATACATTTTAATAGTTAATATTCCTTTAATTACACCAATATAACGTTCGAGAATATACTTTCTTCTTTTTAATGGCATTATTTACACAATTTGTATTGAAAACGATGAATTTTAATCAGAAATTTTAAAAAACGTCGTAACGTAACACAGTGAATTCTTGGCGTAAAACAAATGCTGGGAGTCTTTTCTCGTATTCTCATATCGTGTTCGCGTATCGGTTTGGCTGTCGAGGCATTCGAAGCGACTGTAAGCGCGAAACCAATGCATTTCATCCAGCTTGTTAAAGGGCTTGGGATAAAAAAAGAATTTCATCGATCATTTAGCTCGTAAACGACGAATTCCTTTGGAGTACGTACAGATTTTTCAAGTTATTTATATATTTTTATATCGCAGTGTCGACGACGTGTAAATGTATATTTCTATGCCCCTCCTCCATATGACGTCAGGTATGCGACCGTTGAAAGCCTTTCTAGGATCAGTGAATTTTGTTGGATATCTGCGTCGTGTGCTAATATGTACTTTTTACCTCGCGTTGAGATTGGTTATTGAACTCAACGGTGACTTTTGAAAGTTGTTGTAATAAGTAAATGTCGAATCTGCTGCAGCCAAACGGATAGTAGTTGAGCATACAAAACGAGTGAATACAAAAACGGATGCACGTTTAAGACGCATAAAAAATAATGACAAAGTATCACAAGTTCTCTTGACAAGTGCGAGCGATGCTCAGAGACCTCAGAGTTTTCTGTGATAAATTCTGACATTCTCAACGAGAAATAAAAAAAGAGAATAAGAGTAAAATAGGAAATAATCTCTAATAGAACGGCAAAAATCAGTACGCTTTTTCAAAGAAGCAAGAAAACGATAAAAACAATAGATAATGTATGATTTCAGATGACCCTCTTCCAAGTCTCTCTCTGTTTGATTCTGTACGCGAAAGTTATCACGCTCGAATAAGCTAACAATGGCCCATTCGCCAGGATTAGTTTTATTTTAAACCGAAATCTTTTGAAATTGAATCGTTTGACGTACGAAAAATCTTCTTTTCTAAAAAGAAATAAAAGCAACGTAATTATTGACAAATTGCGGTGGCGACTTTCGAGTACAGAGTTACCTTTGACGATGCATCGAGGCATTTTGTTCTTTATTTCATTTTTTTTCACATGACGATCGTTAATGTTCGAAATTATTTGTTATCATTAATAACAGAGTTCTGTAATTGATTTAAGACTATGAATTTTAGAAAATTAATCAAGAGGACCTAGGTGACATTCAATTTAAATATTGATTTGTAATGCGTTAAAGTTAAAAGTTAACAATAAATTAATAAAAATTGTAACTTTTTCATGATTCGTAATTTAAATTTATCCACGTTCATCAAGTTATGAGTACTGCTTTCTAATAATCATTACAAATAAGCATTTTACTCACATTAAAAATCAATATTTTTCCTAGCCTTTCACCATGGGCCTCTTTAAAATAACATTTAGGGACAATTTCTTTTGTGGCAGAGTAATAATATCGACTGCGAATTTAAAAAATATGTAGTGCGGATTTTGGGAATTAAAAAAAACTATTCAAACATTGTTAGTTCGTAATTGTAAAAACTATTAAAAGAATTGCGTTTTTTTCTATTTTCAACGTGCACGTCGTTCCTGGACGATCCTTTCGCCACTCAACAACAGTTGACCCTTAATACTGATATTTAAGCCAATTAGCAAATGACAGAATTGTACACATTACATAGCATAAGAATCAGCGATACATGCTTTAAGAGATTACATATTGCAAATTTGTATTTATACGCAAAATTTTTTTAACTTTTCAATACGGAATACTTTGACAAACGAATTTTTTAGCGCAAGCCTTGGGTTAGAATCGACACAGATATTCATGTATCATAACTTGTAATGTATGTAGTATTTGCTACTTTTTTTAAAAAGGTCCGTTAAAATTTGCCGTTAGCTAATCGAATTCTTTCAAAGTTTCCGTCGAGCAATTTGTTGGTCTGATGAAATATTACGCCTAAATGAATTGTAAGTCTTTAGAGCATGTATGGACTGAAATAACATAAGTTTCCTAAAGTCATGTGTAAAAACATTGTGTTCAGAAGAAATATACTATAATACGACTGATAAATGCCTGCAAAGTGGCGAGCAAGCGTCCATCGAGGAACATTATTATATTCGAGCGAAAATATACGTCTCGATCGTCAATTGGACGCCACCAATCGGAGCATATGAGGAATGAATGAGAATAAGAAAAAAATAAAGCGCTAACATTTAAGAAACAAAAACCAACCGACTTATAAAAGAATACAATGAGAAAAATTATAAAGAAAAAAAGATGCGAAAAACCATGAACTCCATATGAGACAAAGAAATTGTATCTAACCTGTATACATTGTCATATTATTATTAATATTATACATAATATTGTAATTGAAAATTTGAAACAATATTACATAAGGTTAATAATAAACAAATGCATCTCTACTATTGCTTCCTTCCTTTCAGTTTTTACGCTCTCTTTTGTTATTATTCAACTATTTATTTGAATTCCAAGTTCCAGTTACACATTTTCTTGAAACTCATCTTTTTTTTTAAGTCTCTCGTTTTCAATGTAAAATACATAAAGAATCGGAAAATATCCCCTATGTGGGGTGTATATAAACCAATTGATTTCCCAAAATTATTCAGAAGTGTCGTTACCAATACCTGGAATTATTATTTATACTTTCAACGATTGCTTCCCGCAGCAGTGCAGAGCAACCAGCACATCGGGTCCACCTCCGACTTTACCCCTTGTATACATATGTACATATAGTCGACTTTAAAAGCTTATTCCATTATTGGCGGCCATGTCTCACTTGACCAAAGCGATAGCAGCACTGTGTGAGCAGTCGTCGAGTTAAAGTTGTACAGTTTACCCGCGCATCGGCGCATGTACGCAGTCAGTCCAGCTTCCTGTGTATATTCTACGACCCACGTATTTTATACATCAAAACAAATCGCGCTACATACTTTTATTAAACGTTGAAATGTTTAATATATATCAATGTGATAAGTGCCATTAATAATTCTGATGATACGTGTAGTTTATGATCGTTTAGATTAGTTTAGGATAGCTTTACATAGCGCAAAGCCGCAGCGATGGCTTCAAGGTTAAGTGGTATGTTTTGTATTTTAATATTATTAATAAATCTTTATGTAACGCGCTATAACAATGTTTCGGTACTAATTCATGTTGAATAACTTTTAGAAAGCAGCGACGCATCCAGTGATGTGGAGTCTGTGGAGTATAACCATGGAGTTAAAAGAAAACCGGAGAGATATTCCGTTGATGATAGTTCTGAGGAGCAATCATCGAAAATGCCTTGTATTGGTAAGTTATTGTACTTAGGTTACAGAAATGTGTTTATAATGTTAGATTGTATATTTCATTTGAAGTTGATGTATTTTTAGATCCAAGTGACAGTTACTACAATAAAGATTCACAGTCAGAAGAAGATGAACAAAAAGAAGATAATCGTGACTTTGAAACACCCAATATAAACAGTTTCTACAAAACTCAATTCAATCTTAAGTCCGATGAAGAAGCAGATGAAAACGGGCAAAGCTCCTACTACCGTGCCAGTAGTTTATCAGGTATGAATCATACTCTCACTCCACCTATACCTATAGTATACACTACACTATTAAAATAGTACAGCAACGATATCAGTTTAATGCCTTTTTACACTTGTAGACTTTCATTCATTTGCAGTACTAGTATTTGGATAAAATTTTTAATGAAAATTTTTTTGTTTCAGAAGAAGATAAAGATGATGTGCTAGAGATAAATAATGATTCTACAAGAAAGAGTGAGTTAAACAAAACAAATGTAGGAACTGCAAAAGAAAAAAATGATGCTGCTTCCAAAGCAGAGCGTATGATGATGCGGATGGGTTACCAAAAAGGCAAAGGTTTGGGTAAAGAACTACAAGGTAGAGCAGAACCAGTATCAGCCTCAACTCAAAAAGGTCGTCGAGGTTTGGGTCTAGAATTAAAAGAATTAAAAAATGCTCATATTGAGTTTAATCCAGATGAAGAAGTTGTAGAAGCTCAGGAAGAAATATTGTGGTTAGATAATCCATATAAAGATTCTCCATCTGTAGAAGAAGTGACAGAGTGGGAGAATGAAAGAAAAATTGGTCTATGCAAAAAGACTATTGATGGAGAAACTACATTTTGTGATGAAATCGTGGTTAAAAATATCATTAATTCTAAATCAGTGTTTGATAGACTTGACAAAAATGAAATGCGAGAAGCAAGAACACGTTCTAATCCATATGAAACAATTCGAAATTCAATTTTTCTCAACAGAGCTGCTGTTAAAATGGCCAACATTGATAAAGCTTGTAATTTCATGTTCACGCAACCAGACAACTTGCAGTCAGATGACTTGCTGTATTTTGCAGATGTTTGTGCAGGACCTGGAGGATTCAGTGAATATGTCTTGTGGAGGAAAAAGTGGCGAGCAAAAGGGTTTGGTTTTACGCTTAAAAATGAAAATGACTTTAAACTCCATGATTTTCATGCTGGACCATGCGAAACTTTTCATCCTTATTATGGACCTAAAGAAGATGGTAATGTTTATGACCCCAAAAATCAGGTGGCCTTAAAAGAGTTGATTATGAAACAAACAGGAGATCAAGGTGTTCATTTTATGATGGCTGATGGTGGATTTTCTGTCGAAGGACAGGAAAATATACAGGAAATTCTTTCAAAGCAGTTATACCTTTGTCAGTGTTTAGTAGCGCTGATGATTGTCCGTACTGGTGGACACTTTGTGACAAAGTTGTTTGATTTGTTTACACCATTTAGTGGAGGACTAGTTTACATAATGTATCGCTGCTTTGATCAAGTCAGTATTTTTAAGCCAAATACATCTAGACCAGCCAATTCTGAAAGATACCTAATATGCAAAGGAAAGCGACCTGATATAGATCATATTGTTGACTACTTGTTTAGAACTAACAAGAGCATATTCAAAAACAAAGAAAATGACAAGAACGATATTCTCGAATTAGTCCCAGTGCATAAATTAACTTCAGAAAATGATTTTTTTGAATATTTAAAAGATTCAAATGAACAATTAGGTCAAAAACAAATTGTAGGTTTGAAAAAAATTGCCGCGTACACGGAAGACAAAACTCTATTTGAGACTAGACAAAAAACCATGCGAGAGGAATGTTTGAAACATTGGGGCCTACCTGACGATGCACGTACTTTACCGCGCCGAGTGAGTCCCAGTACCAAAGCACAAGAGCTGCTGCAAGAGTCGGTAAATGTATTGGATAAAAGCGCCGTTAAAGATGCTATTGAACTTACAATCGCAAACGTAAAGTCTACCATTTTAGTTAATGAGTATGATTGGTTCTGTATGCCATGCTCTTCTGGAAAGGGCATTTCCAGTAATGGTCAAGAGGATGAAGCGCCAACATTTTACCTTGGAACAGGACGATACCATGTGTATAGGTATAAAAAAGGTTCTTGGGAACAAATTGGGAATTCAGCTATTGAATTGCCAAGAGATACTTTAGTTTATGCAGAAATGGTAACAGAGTTAAAGAAAGAAGGTAAAAGTCAAACCAAAACTTATGGATTGCATATATTAGATGCTTTTACACTTGGAGCTGAAAAAGTTTCAGACAAGCACATAACTGAAAGGTATTGTATCTTTTTATAT